>NC_080785.1:14260772-14574522 GCF_028018385.1 Neofelis nebulosa | reverse complement strand
TCACGGTTCGTGGGTTCGAGCCCCGCGTCAGGCTCTGTGCTGACAGCTCAGAGCCTGGAGCCTGCTTTGGATTCTGTGTCTCCCTCTCTCTCTCTGCCCCTCCCCTGCTTGCACTCTGTCGGTCTCTCTCAAAAATAAATAAATATTAAAAAAAAAAAAATGTGCTGGGGGATGGGGGGGGAGACTGATGGCTCAGTTGGTTGAGCATCTGACTCTCAATTTCAGCTCAGGTCATGATCCCAGGGTCGTGGGATTGAGCCCCACGTAGAAATCTCCCCACCTCCACTCTCTCAAAAATAAATAAACATTATTTATTTAAGAATAAAACAGAACGTGTCTCACGGGCTAAGCCACCCCTCAAGTCCACACCATTTCCAACACGCTCCAATGTGAAACCTCTCAACTATTCTTTCTAAAATAGAGGGAAGGCACGGGAAGGATCAAAAAGATCAAGCTGACTGATGACAGGTGTGGATAATCTGATATTAAAACCACTTAAAAAGAGAAATTAAAGACAAAGGGAGTGGCATACCCCGCTTTCCCAAACCAGTTGCCCATAACCGCAACCACACAGGGCCAACCGGTAGACTGCAGCAGGCCATTCCCAATCCACAGACAGCAGTAGAGGCCCTTGTTGTAGAAATGCAGCCATTCTGTGACAGGGCCAAAGACGAACACCTACGAGGAAGGGAAGAAAAAGGGACACGTGACATCCACGCAGACACCTAGAGGACACCTAACTGCCTACCATGCTTATGTTTCTGCGTGAAGAGACACATTCAAGGGTCCCGGGCCTAAGAGACACGAGGCTGACTCTCCAGAGGCTCCTGCTCAGAGCAGCACCGAGCGAGTAAGACAAACACATTAAACTGCCCCCACTGACGAAAGACGTCAAACAACACAAAGCTCCCTGACGACCAGCCCCCGGCTCAACGTGGATCTTCTGCTCTAAAAAGTTCAATCCTCATTGTTCGACCCCATCATACAGCTCTCGTTTTCTCGTCCTCGGGCCCATGTGTGTGGAGGACAACCGTAAGGACCGAGTTTGTGGATATAAGGTCAGTCAGCGCAGGGCCACGCACACCGTGGGGCCCAGGACACACAAGCTATCATTATTACTGCAGCTGTCGAGAGAACCGGTGGAAGCTGTGATCGGCTCGGTAATTCAGCAGCGTTCACCAAGCAACTGCTTTTTGTGGGCATTTTGCTCAAGTGAACATTTTACCTGCAGTTGAAATTTCTCTGGGGAGTATTCTGCATGGGTTAAAAAATGGAATGCACCATATTATGTTTCCATTGGGGAATAAGCAAAAGTATAAGGAGAGAGAAACGGTCAGTGGTTGCTGACCAGAGGCTGGGGGAGGAGGGAAGAATGGTAGTGACACAACTGGACTCGTTTGTTGAAACTTGGAACCACACACCAAGAAGGGTAAGTCCATGCACATACTTCAATTTTTCAAATAATGTAAAAAAACAAAACAAAATGTACACAGGTTTTAAAATAAGATGCATACGTGGGTAGGCGAGCAGGCTATGAATGAATGAAGTGTTTCAATCTCTCAAGTGGCAGATATTGGAAAATAATCATAAAATAGGGTCTAATTGAAATCGATGCTTTCATTCAACCAATAAAAATTCCTCACTAGGAGCTAGGAAACAAGCAAACAAAAAAGATGCATCAAATGTGGATCTTGACCTCTAGAGCACTAAATTAGCTAGGCGTTGTCCCCCAGGCCTCGCACATAGAAACTCGCAAGAGCCTCCCTACCAGCCCTGTAGGAAGGTCTTCAATGAGGCTGAAGCAAGAGCACTGGCAGTTGGGAGATGGCGGAAGAGGAAGTGACCGCCAGGTGGTCCAGGTCTCGGGAAATCTGTGACCTCAACCATCATGCTGCAGACCCCCAGGGAAAGCAAGACTGATACAGAAATCAGCAGCCTAAGCAGCAGACAACGTAAGTGCTGCGGCGGGGGAGCCCGGAAGAGGAAGCGATCCCTTTCAGGAACGAAGGTCAGGAGAGTAAGGCATTATGAAAGAACTGCCATTTAGCCAGTCACTTGCAGGAGACCCTGAGTTAGACTACGGAGAGCTAACTGAACAGGGAGCCACTGGAGGCAGGAAGAAGTGCGAGAGCAAAGAGAGTGAGGCAGAAAGACACAGGCTGTGTTAGGACCACGGGAAAAAGTATGGCCAGATCCAAGTGGTGAAGTGTAGTGGTCAACACAACTACCAAGGCGGCTCAGGACCAGGTTCTTGAGAGCACTGAATGCCGTGCTATTTATGCTTGGCTTTGGTGGTGAACGAATCAGGGAAGGGGCATGATCCAAATCTCACTTTAAAAAGATTCCCCTAAGTGATGGGGCGCCTGGGTGGCTCAGTCGGTTAAGCGTCTGACTTCGGCTCAGGTCATGATCTCGCGGTCCGTGAGTTCGAGCCCCACATCGGGCTCTGTGCTGACAGCTCGGAGCCTGGAGCCTGCTTTGGATTCTGTGTCTCGCCCTCTCTCTGCCCCTCCCATCCTCATGCTCTGTCTGTCTCTCAACAATAAATAAATGTTAAAAAAAAATAAAAATAAAAAATAAAAAGATTCCCTCAAGTTGAAAAGGCACACAAGTTACTAAAAAAATGGAAGATTAATTCTATTCTCCTGTTCTACATATAGAAATAGAGAGTACTTGGATTCCAAAATACCTGACCAAGATGATAATATTGATGATGACGACGATAATAACACTAATACCTTTTCAACTTACCACTAGTGCAGAAGAACACATGCCAAATGACAGAACCCATCGTAAATTAAGCCGATCTCCAACAATTCCACTGATGAAAAGGCCCTAAAAATAAAGCATGTTTATTTTACAGCTCTGAGTAATGACACAACATGAAAAACAGGAAGATACAATGCGATGCAGGTGAGGGAAACAAAACACCGACATGACTCAAAATTAAACTTCGTTCATAAGCCCAGCCTAGCTGTCTCCATCAGTTTCACACACGTTTCGTCAAATAACAGTGGGTTTCTGCACATTACACTGTAAACAAACTCACATACCCAAATACTACAATCCAGTGTAAACTCTGGTTCTACCAAAAGTGGATCCCCATCACTGCCTAAAAAGGAGACTGGAAAACCAAAAACAAAACAAAGCAAAAATACTAATGAAACAAGCATACAAATATATTTCATTTTCTAGAACAGATTAACTCCTAAGGATCAGCGATGTGCATTCCCACAGGGGTTACACTTAGCCATTTGCATTCTGAAATCAAGATGTGTCACAACGCGTCCTGCACAACAGAAGCTTCTGGGGCACAAGCACTGCCTGTTTAATCTGACC
Organism: Neofelis nebulosa; assembly: GCF_028018385.1. Lineage (NCBI taxonomy): Eukaryota > Metazoa > Chordata > Mammalia > Carnivora > Felidae > Neofelis > Neofelis nebulosa. The sequence continues at coordinate 14,571,183 of NC_080785.1, read as the reverse complement.
CTTGGGCTTCATGACTTCACGAGGCAGGGAGTGTAGGGGCACAGAGCCAATAATTAGTTGACGATAAGTACAAACGTTCTGCCTCCTGCTCTCCTCCCACTGAGCGGCAAGAATCAAAATCCGGTGGTCACGGCTGCAAGGCAGACTAAGGAGCCAAGGGCAATACACTGGGTTTCTTCCATGAATATGTAAAAGGAATAAATGTCTTGACTGAAAACCTAAATCCAGGTATAGGTGTTTCTGACACACCGACTATATCTATACTAGAGAAAACAGACGGTATGTCTCATCATCGACCTGTCACTACTTCAAAAGAAACACCCGTAAGCTTCAGATTCTATGTTCTATAGCTGCCACTCACACGTCTTATGCTACAGACAGTAAAGGGGGTGAAGAAAATCTCTCAATGTTTCAGATGAGGGAACCAATTTATTCTGTGTTATTCCAAATGCCTACATGATGCCTGAAGTGCCAGAAGGACATGCGGCTCGATATAAAGAAGCATGATCACTGACTGCTCGTGGCCCCTTTATCTCCTAAACCTACTGAATCCTAGTGATAGGTATGATCGCAACTCTAGATAAGAGGAAACTAAAGATCAAAAAAAGGGTTAAATTCCATTTGGAAACCAAATATGACACAGCCAGTTGACTGTGGTAGAGGTGGTCTTTGCACTGGACGATGCTGCTTCTTAACAAACACCATAAAGGCTCAGTGACAAGCACTCCAGGGAGTGCTCCACCCACAGGGGTGCTCCACCCACAGGGGGTGCTCCACCTAAAGCTGAATGACCACGTTATTGGGATTTCCTACTCAAGATGCCCAGGGTGAAGAGTTAGGCTAATTGATCCACGATCTGCTCCAACTGTTTCTACTACTACAGGCTTCCTCTTTGAAGAAAAGATATTCCAATAATTGCCCAAATAAACACTCAGAGATTACTCTGGGACTTTCACTTGGTGTTTGACATCACCTGGATATTCGTAATCAAAGGCTTTTTTATAACTGGACACATTTGCAAGAGAGGAAATCAGACCCTGGGAGAAAAGCGCGGACGGCTCACAGTATGCTCCCCGCGGCCTGAGCTCAGCCGCCACCACACAGCTCCCGCAACCAGAGATCCCAGCTGCCCGATCCAAGACGACTACCTTGGACAGAGAATCAGCGCCTGCCATGCTGGTATGGCTCCCAGGACACCACCATCTCTCGGTTCTCCCCCTTTACTGCTGCACCTCTGCCCATGTGCCCATTCTTCACGTCCCCCGCCTCGAGATAACAGAAGCCCATGGCTCAGCTGTCGCACCTCTTCTTTATCCTCACCTGCTCCTTGGATGATTCCATCGTCTCCTAACTGAAAATTATCTAGATGCCAAAGACTCTGAAATCTGTACCGCTAGGCTGAGCCTCTACCTTGAACTCGAGACTCACATAATCAAATGTCTGCTCTTCATCCTTTGGGCAGTAATAGGTATGTCACATGTAACCTGTCTGAAAGAGACTGCCCCCAAGGCCTACCCCTCCCACCGTCCTCCACTCTGCTATGATACTTCTACCCTAGAGTTGTTCTCGACACCTCTCTTTCTCTTATATTCCACACGCAACAGGAAAAAGAATTATTGGTTCTACCTTCAGAACACAGGTAAAATCTACCTCTTCCCACCTCTGTTACCCCACCCTGGATCCGAGACATCATCATCCTTCACCTCAAAACTGGAAGAGCCTTGGTTCAGTCACCCAGGGCAGCAAGTGCACCTGTACAAACATGGGGCAGATCCCAGCACTCGTCTGCACAAAACCTTCCATGGCTCCCATCTCACTCAACGTTAAAGTCAAAGCCCCAACAAAGGGACCAAAGCCCTAAAGGTCTGAGCCCCATTACCTTCTCTGGCCTCACTTCCTGTCTCTCTGTTCTAATCACCCAGACCTCATTCACATCAGGTCTTGGCTCAAATACAGCCTCCTACCCGAGGTCTTCCCCAGCCATCCTACCTAAATTACAACTCCCACCCGGGGCTATGTATTCCCCTTTCCCTGCTTTATTCTCCTCCACAGCACCTATCACCTCCACCCATCCTCTTTATTTGCTTATGTACAGCGCCGTGTTACTGTTGGTCCTCCTCAGCTCCCACCCAAGAATGTAAGCTTTATAAAGCTAGGGATTTTTCCTGTGTTGCTCACTGATGAACTCCCACAGACTAGAAAAGTATCTGGCACATGATAGGCTCTCAGTAAATATTTGTCAGATGGATGAAAAATAAATGAATGGCTGGGTAGATGGATGGGAAGGACACAAAATATAAACTTGAGCAAAACTGAACTCTCCTGGGTCAGGAAATTCTAGAATCCCTTAAACACTTCATAAGTGTGCAGTCATTTCCATATACATCTTTCCTCAACCTAAAACCCTCAAATTCTAAAACTTACCACAGCATAAGAGAAGAGGAAAATGGTGTCCAGCGTTCCAAGGAAAAGAGTGGCCTCCTCTGCGCTGGGGAACAAATGGTTGCTGCTCCAGATCTACAACAACACAAGAGCCAGGTCAGTCCCCACTGGTACCTGTCAGTCCTTCTCTCTCTCAAAGCACCTGCACCTACAGCCTCTGCCCGCCCTCACAGAGCCCTGGGGAGGTTGCACAGAGGAAATCAGCACTCTGTAGATAAGGAAACACACATGAGAGGGTTTGCAAGGTCAAAGCTATTTGCACAATACGAAAATGTGAGCTGCTTTTTTTCTTCTTTTGCACTGACGGCGCGTATGCAGCGGTGGGTAAAACTCCTCATGGCTCAGCGTGAGTCAAGGCCGTTACGCCAGACCCTACTATTAATCGCTATATTCTTTATGGCCATGCTCACAGTTAAAAGAAAAACAAAAACAAAAACAGGCCAATTTCACTTAAGAATGTCCTTGGTACGTGCTAGATGCTCAAATATTTGGCGAGAAGCAAAAAGTATTAAATTTATTAAATCTGGCCCTCAAGTCCGCTTATCTCTAATATTCTGTGTGCCAGTGCTAGGCATCCAGGCACCATGGCTGTCCCGAGGAAGAGCACACGTGCAGTGTGTGAAGTACGAGCCACAATATGGTTTTTTACTTGGAAGAATGACTGACAGAGGAGCCACAGTTATTCAGATTTGGGTATTTGGCAGATATGTCCTCAAAAAAGAACGAAATGATCCTGTCACTTCAAAATCCATTCAAAGTACAAGACACACAAATGGATCTTAATATAAGTGTACAAAAAGTTAATCGATACAGTTTCAGATTCCACACGGCAACTAACCTTTAAGAAATTGCCACTTGTCAAATTCTGGTGTACTATCAAAGATACATGCCCACAATCAGCTGAAAAAGCTCTTAAAGTACTTCTCCCCTTTCCACTGTGTATCTGTGAAAGGCCAAATTCTCTTCGAACAGTTCAAAGGATCAGATGGCAAGAGACTGAATTCAGAAGCAGACTGAAAATCTACTATCTTCTATTAAGCCACATGTGAGATTTGCAAAAATGTAAATCAATGTCATTCTCCTCATGAAGTGATTTTTTTTTGTCTTGAAAACTCATTTTTTAGAAAATGTCATTTATGTTAACACATTATGGGTTTACTTAATTCATTTAAAAAATAACTAAAAAAGAGATGAGGTGGGTTTTTTCCAATTTCTCAGGTTTTTAAAAAAATTTTTTCAATGTTTATTTATTTTTGTGAGATAGAGAAAGAAAGAGAGGGAGACACAGAATCTGAAGCAGGCTCCAGGCTCCGAGCTGTCAGCACAGAGCCCGACACGGGGCTCGAACTCACAGACTGCGAGGTCATGACCTGAGCTGCAGTGGGGTACTTAACTGACTGAGCCACCCAGGCGCCCCTCAATTTCTCAGTTTTAATTTCTAAAACAGTTTTAATTTCTAAAATATCTATAAATGTACACCCACAAAACCAAAAACTCTTTGGGGTCTTCAACCCAAAAACTGAGAGAACTCCTAGAATAAATGATTTCTGAGATGGGATGTTACAGGAAAGAAATTCTGACTTTAGAATATTAAAGAGAAAAATCACAATCAGCGATAAAGAAAAAAAATGTTTAACAGAAAGTAAAATCCCCAAATTATAAAAGAATGCGTAAAGTGTGATTCTAAAGGATTGGGACTTATTTCTGTGTGGCTTCAGGCGTCACTCTTGCTCCTTTAACAACACCTCACACGCTGTCACCGTAGAGAAAAGAGCAGCCCACACAATGATCGATCGGTATTTCCATGCACTTAAGTGGGGCCCTAAAGTTCCCCAATTCGAGTCATTTTGCCTCAGGCCACAATCTTCCGCCCTGATGCTCATTAGGACCCAGGACCAAGCCCTGTTGGGCACACATCAATGTGAGCTAGAGACAGTGGCCTCAAACAGCTGCCCCAAGTTTCAGGAGTCCTTCTTTACTCTCTCAAGAGGTCACCAAAACTCCCTGCAGGTGTGGCTTTCACAAGAACGGACAGATTTCAAATAGCTTTCTTTTGCTTTACTACCAGAATTCAGCTGAAATATACTTTTGATGGTCTACTTAACAAGTGGAAAACAAAAAGAAAACAAAAACAAAAACAAAAAACAAAATAGGACTAACAGAAAGATACAGAAAATAGGGTAAGAGAACAAGCCTAGTAAAGAAAGTTCCCTTCAACAACAGAAGTCAGACAGACTTGTCAGAAGGATGCATACTAGTGAGAAATGGTCCATGCACACAGAGCAAATCACCCAGTGTTTAATGAAATGACTTGCACACGGTGAAATCCCATGCACTGCAGTGGTGTAGCTGAGCTGGCCTGCATGCACATACAGTTAACATGGGAACCCCTGCCCCCCTCCCCCGGCCTGTATGCATGTCGGGTTTTCGCGTGTTGTGGGGGGGAGGGGCTGTACTAAGCACCGAGGCACTTCCTGGAAGCATGAAATTGTGTGCGTGGGGGTTTCCTAAGTAAGAATGTTTAGCACAGAGTGAGGGTGAGGCATGGGGTGGGGAACTACTGACAAGAGCTTCCTGAAGTGGTGCACAGAGAATGAGTTAAAGCTGACTTCCGTTCTGGGGTGTGCTCTCTGACCACAGTGAGTGGTATCGCTTTCCGTGAGATTCTGCTGGGGAAGAGCAGCTGTGGATGAGCTTGAGACAGAGTGTTGAGGACACCCTGAGTCCCGCTACCCTCTCCTGGACAGCTTAGACTCAATCACACTGCTCTCATGGAAGGACTGTACTGTCTGGGGAGGTAAGGTTTTTTAATTTAATAGAACAAAATCTTGCTTACAATTTTCAGTCAAGTTGTCCTCAAATATTAAATTTAACCATTACCTCCTTGCTATCTCTAAACATAGATTTTATGTTCTGTTCCCTATTTTCAGTGTTCATCCATATCAGTGGGATCCATGATAAATTCTCAGGTGAAGAGACTGTGTGTGCTTAATTCTTTTTGTAAAGCATCTAAGATAGCTATGCATTAAAATGAAAACTATAATAAGTAATTTTTGATGATGCTGTTCAGGACACTTAAATGTTTAACGCTATGTTAGCAAACTATTTTTCAGAATAATTTTATATAAACCCCTGGTTCTTTTTTTTTTTTTTTTTTAGTTTATTTATTTTGAGAGAGAGAGAGAGACAGCATGAATGAGCAGAGGAGGTGCAGAGAGAGAGAGAGAGAGAGAGAGAGAGAGAATCCCAAGCAGGCTCCATGCTGTCAGTGCAAAGCCCGACGTGGGACACGATCTTATGAACCATGAGATCATGACCTGAGCTAAAATCAAGAGTCAGACACTTAACCCACTAAGCCACTCCGGCGCCCCATCAACTTCTGGCTCTAAGAACTCTTCCCACTTCAGACAAGAAAGCAAGTCTCAAATGCAGGCTAGCGCTGACAGTTACAGACACAGCAGCACAGGAAGAGTGAAAAGTACATATCACCCCAGCTATTCCACTCCCAGCAGTAGGCTTAGGAAAGAAAAGGAAAGAAAAAAACCCAGACCTTAAAGTGTAAAGAAAGGAATGGAAGGTCAGCACTGCTCTCCACGACAGCAGAGATGGAAATACAAAGATCTCCAGGATAAGTCTGAACGTGACTTCTATATAACCAACCCATCCAAAGTACTTAACCCACAGTTCTGAAAAACCAGAATGGTGAAATCTATTTTAGCAGCAATTAGAGTAAGTAAATAAATAAACACCTAAGCAGAAAAGTTAATACAAGTCCCACAAGAGCTAATAATGTTAACATGGTTACTGGCAATAAAGAGTTAACAGAGTAGGCCTGAGACTGTTCTCCTCAAAAACACCTACTTGTGAGTTTGGCCCCTGGCTGGCACCTGAGAACTTGGATTTTGGGAGTGTTCCCATCCTTTCCTACTAAGAGTGGTTCACTGTACCTAAACTGTTTGTACAAACAATGTGGTTTACGCTGAACCTTTCCTCCTAGGCATCTGGAATTTTTGTCCATGTCAGGCACAAGGTGCCTATGTGACCAGTCCCAATAAAAACCCTGGGCACTGTGGGGCGCCTGGGTGGCGCAGTCGGTTAAGCGTCCGACTTCAGCCAGGTCACGATCTCGCGGTCCGTGAGTTTGAGCCCCGCGTCGGGCTCTGGGCTGACGGCTCGGAGCCTGGAGCCTCTTTCCGATTCTGTGTCTCCCTCTCTCTGCCCCTCCCCCGTTCATGTTCTGTCTGTCTCTCTCTGTCCCAAAAATAAATAAAAACCGTTGGGAAAAAAAAAAAAAAAAAAAATTTAAAAACCCTGGGCACTGAGTCTCTAATAACCTTCCCTGGTAGACAAGTTGTCACAACCTGTTGCTGGAAGAATCACATACATCCTGTACGACCCCACTGAAAAAGTCCTCTTGGAAGCTCGCACCTGGCTTCCTCCAGAACTCAGCCTATGCTTTTCCCTTTGCTGATTTTGCTCTGTATCCTTTCAGTGTAATAATCCACAGCTATGAATATGACTATAAGCTGAGTCCTGTGAGTCCTCTTGGTGAATCATCAAACCTGGGGGTGGTCTTGGGGGCGGCCAAACTCAGTTACCTAAAAAACAAAGGCAGCCTTAGGCAGCATAACCAGAAACTTAGTGCCAAAATCAAATCCTGTTGCTCTGGGGCGCCTGGGTGGCGCAGTCGGTTAAGCGTCCGACTTCAGCCAGGTCACGATCTCGCGGTCCGTGAGTTCGAGCCCCGCGTCGGGCTCTGGGCTGACGGCTCGGAGCCTGGAGCCTGTTTCCGATTCTGTGTCTCCCTCTCTCTCTGCCCCTCCCCCGTTCATGCTCTGTCTCTCTCTGTCCCCAAAATAAATAAAAAACGTTGAAAAAAAAAATTAAAAAAAAAAAAATCCTGTCGCTCTGTATATTAATCAGACTGCACCTGCAAAATCACATTCAGCACACAGCACCACTACGCCACAGTTCAAGGAACCACGCACGTTGGCCTAAATGAGAGAAACTTAGGAAGAAAGGTCTTCTCTGAATATTCAACAGGCTGTCACGCAGCAGGAATCGACTACTACGAATGGCTCAGAAGAAAACCCACGATCAAAATTAAACAGCGGAATACTTTTCCCTAACATAGGAAAGAACTTTCTAGAAGTATTAAAGCAGAAGGTGAGTGATCATCTTTCAAAATGACAAAGAAAGCATCTATACTGGTTGAGAGGTTAGAGCACATGACCCCTTCAAGGGCACTCCAAGGTTTGTGATAAGTCATTTGATCATTTAGATGTACTCAGGGAGCACACAGCACTGTCAAGACTCGATGTGAAATCTAACCCTCTATTCCTAACATCTTTCCTTTCAAAAGTTCCTGTTATGGGGCACCTGGGTGGTCAGTCGGTTGAGCGTCCCACTTCAGCTCAGGTCATGATCTCACAGCTCATGAGTTCAAGCTCCACATCCAATCTGTGCTGACAGCTCAGAGCCTGCAGCCTGCTTCAGATTCTGTGTCTCCCTCTCTCTCTGCCCCTCCCCTGCTCATGCTCTGTCTCTCTCTGTCTCAAAAATAAATAAAAACATTTTAAAAAATTAAAAAAAAAAAGAAGACATGCCAAGAATATTAATATGTATCTACAATTCCACATAAGTAGAACTCAAGGAATGTGGTAAAGAATGCATGGAGTGGGGCACCTGGGTGGCTCAGTCAGTTGAGTGTCTGTCTCTTGGTTTCAGCTCAGGTCATGATCTTGTGGTGCATGAGTTTGAGCCCCGCATCAGGCTCTGTGCCGACAGCTCAGAGCCTGGAGCCTGTTTCAGATTCCGTGTCTCCCTCTCTCTCTGCCCCTCCCCCGTTCATGCTCTGTCTCTCTGTCTCTCTGTGTCTCTGTCTCTCTCTCTCCTCTCTCTCCCTCTGAAAAATAAACATGAAAACATTAAAATAATGCATGGAGTGGATTTGTATATTGAAATAGGGTATCGTAAAGAATAGCATCTCCATTCCAACTGGTCATCAAAGGATTCACTTGATCCATAATGAATTCAAAGAAGTGGATACATACTCCCTGACTTCTAGACTCTTAAGCAAGATACAAACAAATGAAACAATCACAAGGTACCTAAATACTGAGACATTAAACTATGTAACACACCGTACACAGTTCAGATGGGAGGGGGGGAGGAATTAGTGGAAGCTAGGAAAAAATTTGATAGAAAAAGTGGCATTTTAGGGGCGCCTGGCTGGCTCAGTTGGTGGAGCATTCGACTTTTGGACTCTGGGTTGCAAGTTCAAGTCCGGTTGGGTGCAGAGATTACCTAAAAAAGAAGAAAAAGTGGCATTTTATCTTGCCACAGAGGGAAAAGCCAGATTTAGATGGGAAGGAAAAAAGAGAAAGAGCCTAAAAAAGAACATGAGCAAAATCTCAAAGGCAGAAATGAGTACAGGTGCTTGTGAAACTCAATTAAAAAACAGTCTCACCAGAACTGTGTCACTTCAAAACGGTGAGAAAGCAGCTGGATAGAACGGTAAGTAAAACAGGTCTGAGTCAGGGCAAGCTAAGAAATCAGGCAGAATAGTTTGGATTTTATGCCAGAGGAAACAGCCATTTTTCAGAGTCCTAAGCAGATGAATGAAACAAACTAGAAGAATTTCAGAGGAATTTCGGGGTGGGCATGGCTCGCTTCCTGAACCCGTCCTAGCACTTTGTTCCACTTACCTCTACAGGCAATCTAATGGACTTGTTAAAAGCACTTGGGGTCCACTGCTTAGAGATACTGACTTTGACATTGCTAAAAGTTTTTCTTGATGCGTGGAGCAACGAATAACTGCAAAAGAGAAAAGAAATACAGCTGAATGAATAGCAAAGAAAACGGCATTCAATAAAATCCCATTTGTTTCATTCAATTTTAGAATTCTTCTCTTAAAAAAAAAAAAAAAAAAAAAGTTTTGCTTTATCAACTGAAACAGTCTGCCAAGCAAAAGAAAAACTTAACCGGGGGTCCCTGGGTGGCTCAGTCGGTTGAGCATCTGACTTCAGCTCAGGTCATGATCTCACAGTTCTCACAGTGAGTTTGAGTCCTGCATTGGGCTCTGTGCTCTCCGTCCAGAGCCTGGAGCCTGCTTCGGACTCTCTGTCTGCCTCTCTCTCTCTGCCCCTCCCCCACTCACACTCTGTTTCTCAAAAAATGAATAAATGTTAAAAAAAAATTTTTTTTTTTTAAAAAAAGAAAAACTTAACTAGTCTTCTTATATAAGCCCCTGTGTTCACTCCTAACTTATCCCTCCACCTAGAAGACAGATACGTGATTGATCCCGACCGACTTTAAATCATGGAGGCAGTTCTGTAAAGAATTTTAAGTCTTTAGCAACCATTGGCCCCTTGTTGTTGTACTAGCCATTCAGTAGCTTTCTCTTGAGTCCTGTCTTTTCCTCATATTGATGCCTCCTCTCATCCCCAACAAACAGCTATCCCTAAAGAAAGCATCCAAAACTACCTATCAACTGTTACACAATTAGAGAACCATTTCCTAGTTCTGCCTTAAAACAACCAAACAAACCTATCACATCATTTGTGGTGCCTTCAATAAAGATCAACAAAAGAAAATCTACCCAGAAGAAATCATCAAAACAGCTGAGCCACAGGGTTATAAGTAACATGGCTCCTAAAACCAAACAGCCTGGTTTATGTCATCTATGGACCACTAAAGAGAGCCACTGAGGGCCACAGAATCACAAATACTGATGATTCCTTGGTCACGCTCCTTACAATTGTCTCATACAATTTTTACTTTACTTCTCAAGGATGCACAGGGCATATCCTGAACACGTGCATCCTGTGTTCTGAAGCTCCTGGTTTTAGTAAAGAAAGAATTTCATGTTAAACCACAGTTTCTCAACCGTGGCACTACTGACATTTTGGGCCCTGAAAATTCTCCGTTGTGGGAGGCCAGCCTGTGCACCGTAGGGTCCGTAGCAGCATCGCTGGTCTCTATCCACTCCAAGTGGCACCCCTTCCCCCAGTGGGACAACCAAAGCTGCCAAACATTTTGGCCAAATATGGGCAAACATTGCCCACGGGGCTACCAAAAAGTACAACAGAAAGAATAACTAGCCAGTTCATAAGCCCATGCCAACTCGTGCATTCAACACTTGCCACGCAGTAAGTACCTCTCCCAAACAAACAAACAAACAAACCAAAACACACAAGAGAACAGTTTTAGCAATCCATCCACATACCTGAAGAAGGTGAGCAAGAACACAACAACGTGATGATGGCTGAATCGGGAGAACAGGGTTCCTCTTTGAAAAATATTTGGCCAGGCCATAGTCTTCCTGACCTTCCTTCTCACCTCTGACCTCAAAGTTTGGACAGTGAATTATTTACATCACTTCTTCTTTCTGGAAAGACAAAACGCATTATCAACATTACTTAAAATAGGCAGTTAATCTAAAAACTGAATTATTTAGACTTATAACCAGTCAGCATATTATCAGGCCTTGAAAAAAATCACATGGGCTAGCTGACACCAGAAAACTAGATTGATAACTATGTTTTATAACAAGTCCTTAAAAAGAAAAATCCTTGACAAAAGACTGCATACTAACAGAAAGAACTCTCATACAAACTGGTAAGAAAATCACTAATTCAAGGCCAGCTGGCTGGCTCAGTTGGAAGAAGGTGTGACTCCTGATCTCAGGGTTGTGAGTACTTAAATAAAATCGCAGGGCTGCCTGGGTGGCTCAGAAGGTTAAGTGTCCGACTCGATTCTGGCTCAGGTCTTGACCTCACAGTCATGAGATCAAGCCCCAAGTCAGGCTCAGCATGGAGCCTGGTGCTTACTTGGGATATTCTCTCCCCCTCTCTCTCTCTCTTAAAAAAATAAACTTTAAAATAAAACAAAATCTTAAAGAAAAGAAAATCACTAATTCTGACAGAAAAATGAGGAAAGGAAATGAATAGACAACTCAGAAGAAATGAAATGTCTAATTAATTTATCATATAAAAGCTCCAATTGGTCAGCAATACAAGAAATATTAATTAAGGCAAGAAAACGCTTATATAGTTAAAAAAGATTGTGCTCAACGTAGTTCAAGGTCTAATGACTCCTAAACTCTCATATACTGCTGATGGAGGTAAAATGTAGTATTACAGAAGACAATCTGGCCATAGTCATTAAGAGCTTTGACACAAAAATTCTATTTCCGGGGCACCTGGGTGGCTCAGTCGGTTGAGCAGCCAACTTCGGCTCGGGTCATGATCCCACAGTTCGTAAGTTAGAGCCCCGCGTCAGGCTCTGTGCTGACAGCTCGGAGCCTGGAGCCTGCTTTGCATTCTGTGTCTCCCTCTCTCTCTGCTCCTCCCCTGCTCACATGCTGTCTCTCTCTCAAAAATAAAGATTAAAAAAAAAATTCTATTTCCAGGGACCTATCCCTAAAGAAATACAAGATGCATTCAGCTCTATAAACAAAGGTAGCTTTCACAGTATTTCAAAGAAGCTTTTTTATGTTAAAGAAACGAACTTTGTGTCAGTCGTAAGGAAATGGGTAAAGAGGCAGGGCCACTCCCATGCCCTCTGTCTCCACTGCTTTCTCTCACTTCTCCTTGGTTCTCTCTGAAAGCCGCATCCATGCTCTAATACCCAAGAATTAAGCACAGAGTAAGCATCTAAAATTTAATGTCTCCACTTATAAGTCTGCAGAGACAAACTGAATATGCAATTAAAAGAGGAATGATTAAATAAACTATGGTATATCCATATAGCTGAATATTTTATAATCATTTGACATGAAGAATTAAGGCTTTTTAGTGACATGAGAAAATGGCAAGTGAAAAAAGGAAGAAATGGGGTGCCTGGCTGGCTCAGTCAGTAAAGCGTATGACTCTTGATCTTGGGGTGGTGAGTTCAAGTCCCACGTTAGGCGTAGATGACTTACAAAAAAAAAAAAAAAAGTAAGATATGACTTATAAATATCATCAACTCAACTCTATGTTTACATAATATTTACAAATAAATAGGGAATACACTAGCTCTCTCTGCGTAGTGGGATTATGGGTAATTTTAATTTTCTAAATGCTTTCCTAAAAAATCTACAATAAAAGTATATATTACTTTTATAATCAGAAGGGAAAAACATCCACAGCATTGGTAAAGTCTTGTAATTCACTTGCTTATTAAGAAAAAATAAAGTTAAATTAACAAAATGACCTGTATGCTACATGTACTGCAATAGTTGAGGTAGGAGACAAACTCAAGAGCTCCCAATACTGAAATTAGCAAGTCACAGGGCTTTGCTTTCAAGGCTGTGTGCCTTGTAACTTCTATTAGACTCATGTTTTCACCAGCCACAGTTTAGGAGAGGTAGCCAAACCGTAAATGCTGACAGACCCACCAGTTGGCCATTCCTGAAACTTTTGGATAAAAGGTACAAAGGTGAGGTGGTTAGACATTATAGCTGTTTGACTTACTGGCTATAAGCCTCTGGACACGCCAATCTCTATGAATTGCATGTGGTAGTCTATAAAATGTCCTGTCTCTTTTGAGAGTCATGAGACTAAAATAAACAATGAATGTAAGTAAGGTATTATTAAGATAATTATTTTAGCCACTGATCTGCCCAGGATTAATCAAGCCCACAGCAGAATGTAGCTAATTTCATTTAATCTTTCTCCCTGAAAAATGTTCACAAAATAATGAGCCGAGTAGGATTTTAAAATTCCACTTACAAAACGTAATAAACTTTCTGTCTGTAATTCCAGAAAGTTACGAACCCGAGAGCTATTAGTGTTACTGCTAAATTTACCTCCATCCCCTGAATTAAACATGAAACCCAGTGGAACTCAAAGCTTTGTGTAAATTGTAGCTCCTTGAACTGAACACATACATTCACACCTCAAAACAGTATGCTGATAAGAGTTATGAAATTCAGTAATTTATCAGGTAAAATAATTCCAAAAATGTATGCTCCAACAGATTGGGATTACATTGCTTTGGCAATAATGGTTGTGTATTTCAAGGCTCTGCAGTTACATTAATAACTTTAAATGACTACCGAGCTGTTTGAGACCATCTGGATTTCATTTCTAATCAACCACCTTTTCCTTAGTTCCGTGACATGAGAAAAAAAGCTTAATAAGTACACCAGGAAAATAGTTTTAGGTAATCACCTGCTGCTGGCAGGATGCCATTTAAAATGAATACTATTATAACATCTGGTCCTAAGTAATTACAATAATTAATAATAATAATACCTTGCACTTATATTCTCTACATCACAGAAGCGATTTCTTTTTTTTTAATTTTTTTTTTTTCAACATTTTTTATTTATTTTTGGGACAGAGAGAGACAGAGCATGAACAGGGGAGGGGCAGAGAGAGAGGGAGACACAGAATCGGAAACAGGCTCCAGGCTCCGAGCCATCAGCCCAGAGCCTGACGCGGGGCTCGAACTCACAGACCGCGAGATCGTGACCTGGCTGAAGTCGGACGCTTAACCGACTGCGCCACCCAGGCGCCCCACAGAAGCGATTTCTAATCATCTGTGAGCTCTGTGACCCTGGGAAAGTGCTGAGAGTTTTTGCCAAGTCTGATTCCATCAAGCACATTCTACTTTCTGAAGACCATTTTCTTTACTCCTCTAGTCTAACATTTTCCAAGTGTAGGTAAATGCTGTCATAATTAATAAAACCAAAATTCATTTAAGTACTTCTAAATTCAAAGTAGCATTTAGCTAAATTCACTTAGCATTTTCTCAATGGATACTGAATATACAACTATCATATGAGAACAAGAATTAGCTTTTAAAAACAAAACTTACTAAAAATAAGATCCCTGCCATCAAAAAGGGTCCAGAATCACTGAGCCGTGCTCACTCCTTTTCAAAACCAGTTCATAATCATGAACTCATCTGATTTGTGATGAAGCTTTTTTGAGCCCTAGAAGATCACGCATACAAGGTATTTTCCAGAATGAGACACTCTGCATTGTGCGATCAACGCTGAATAAAAGACATGCAACGTGTCCAGATGGAAGGTAATCTCCCCCTTATAAAACAATGCCTTGGAATATAAAGCGTTCCAAAACGGTTACTTTCTATAGATGTTCAGAGCCCATTTCCACCCCACAGCAGTAAGAGTTCAGGCTGTCCTGTACCAGGAATGCTGTGGGAGACACAGACTACAAAGCGGAAGGGGGAAGGCTGGTAGGACAGATGGCCCGCGGAAAGCATCTCGGCCCCCACGGCCACGTCCTCTGACCCAGTCCTCACCCTGCCCCAATCAGCTTCTCTGAGCTCATGCCGGGGGCTCTACTGCCCGCTGCCCCTCAGCCCTGTCACCTACTGACCTCCCGGCACTCCGCTGTCACTACAGACAGCGCTTGCCCCGCTTGTCTTCTGCCACTGCTTCGGTCTCCGTGCAATATCCTGGTGGCTCATCTATCACTCCCCGGTCCTCTTCACCACCCATCTTTTCGTCTATAATAACCCACAATTTTATAGAGGTTTTCCACAATAAAAACCCCATCCAGTAACTACATCACCTCCCCCAGGCAGATTTCAAACACCCAACTTTCTTCCCTTCCAGAAAACTCCTTGCTCTCCTACTTCCCACTCACCATTTTACCTCAGCAAAGCTCCCAATTCAGTCACCTCACCATTTTCCCATCATCCGTTACCCTCCTCTTGTCCTCAGTTCCTTCTTCACTAACTTAGAATCTATCCAACTCCCTTATGGGCCTTTTTTTCTTGCCTCTGTCCACCCACCCTGTACCCAAGCGGCTGCAGTTTGCCGGAGAAAAATCACACAGGCAGGCTGATTTCACTTTTTAGATTCAAAACCACAAACCTCAAAGGGCATGCAACACTGCCCAGCATGACTACACTTCCCTAATGATTCTGCTCTCTCAACCTCTAAGACAATTCCACACTGCTCTCGTTAAAGCTCCAGCACCCCTCTCTCTCAACCAGCGCGACGGCTTTCTGTCGACGCCCAGAACAATGGCTCTAACTCGGACCCTCCAGAGTTCCCGACAGTCCAGCCAACTGTCCAATTGATATGCCTCGTGCACCTGAAGCAAGATGCTTCACTTCCTCCCTCAAAACTGATTCCTCCCCCCAGTACCCCCCACCTCATAAATGATACTACCATTCCCCCAAGTTGCCCAAGGCAACCAGGACTTATCCTTCATCTTTCCTTTTCTCTCTCTCAGCTTCCACAACCAACCCATCACTAATTACCTCCAAAATACATCCCAAAGTATTCCTCCTCTCTCCATCCCCACTGCCACCACCAAGATTAGCCACCCATCCCCCACCAAGCCTACCCCTAAAGCCTTCTGCAGGGTTTCACCACTTCGGTCTACCCTGCCCCCAACTCATTCTACACACATCGGCCAGAAATATATCTTAAGACATAAACCAGCTCCCACCCTCTGCTTAAAACACACTGATAGCTTCCCAAGACTCAGATGAAAATACAAAACAATTTGCCACGCCCTTCAAAGCCTGACTACCCCAGTCCTCTGCAGTAAAATTGGAAGGTTAAGGGGAGGAGAGCAGTGAACTGGACAGCTGTGGTTTGCAAAAGGAGGCTAAGGATAAAGGAGGTGACTGCCTGAGCAATGCCTTTTGAGAGAGTGGGTGTTTCTTTTTTAATTGTTTTACTGATTGTCAATAGGTCATGCATGCATAAGGCAGAAAATTCAAAAGACATCGAAGGGGTACCAGAGAGTGACGTCTCCCTCTCTGATCTCATCACCCCGTGCCCTTACAGGTTTCTTTGCATCCCTGCAGAATCCATGCCTGTGCATCCACTCCAGGCATAGCTCCTCACTCACACGTACACAAAGGAGCATACGACACACTATTCTGCACCGTTTTCTTTTCTTCACTTGTCAGAGGTGGGAGATCTGCCCCTATCTGCACCTACAGGGTCACCACATTCCAATCTCCCACCGGACATCTGGGTGGTTCGCCATCCTTTGCCACCACGAAGCTAGCCACACTTCGACACAGCAAGGAGCTAGCCCATTTCCCTCCTCCCCACCCTCGCCAGTACCACACCTCCACACTCGCTACAACGTCCCCACACCGAATTCTTTTCTTGTCCCTGAGCCCTTCCTTGCTTGGGGTCTTTGCATTTGCTGTTCCGCTGCCTGAAATGCTTTTCTGCTGGTTCTTTGCGAATGGTTTGCCCTTTCCTTTTCTTGGCTCATCCTCAAATCATCTCCGTCAGTGGTGTGCCCTGATCGCCCCGTCTACAATGGCCGCGGCCGTTACTCAGTTACCTGTCTCCCCTCTGTCTCTGCTTCTTCCTTTCATAGCATTGTTTCCAATCAAATTATCTGGTTTAACGGTTTTCGTGTGTGTTGTTCAGCTGTAAGCTCCACAAAAGAACGGCCTCATCTGTCTTCAGTCCACGGCTATATCTCTGGCACCTAGTAGAGCATTTAGAATGATCCATAAAGATTTTGTGCACGAATGAATTCTTTGACCATAACCAACACCGAATACTCTCGAAGCACCAGGCACCGTGCTAGGTACTTGCCTTGCGTTACTGTATTTAGTTCTCACATCTTATAAATAAGAAAACAGATTTTATAAAGTAGTATCTCTTAACAGAGGAAGCGAGCATTCAAACCCAGACCTGACCCTAGTCTCTATGCTATACTATGTAAGAAAAAAAGGCTAAAATATCTGAAGTTGGGTAAAACACAACGATTAGAAATATCTCACCTTAAGCTTGGAAGCAGAAGTCCTGAATGGGGAAAAAAAAACCCCACCTATTAGTAATAGTGGTTACACTATTACTATTCTCAAATGAGAAGGACAATGAGATGGGCAATTACTTCACTCTTCAGACTTCAGTTTTTACATTTGCAAAGTAAAAAGATGGTGTGTACTAAAACAGAAAAAGGTAGGTGGAAGAGTAATGAATGCATAGCTGAGTTCAATTATTTTGACAGTATTGTGTGTGTTGTAATTTAGCACCTCAATGTTTGACACAAGTAACTTTTTCATCCCACATCATCCCATTTGAAGCCACTTATCTGTACCACACAAATCCTTTCACTCAAAACTCAAGCCTTCTGTAATTTTTGTCTCTTCTTAAATTGTTTCATTGCCACAGATGTAAAGTACCTAGCACTTCCCTGTAAAATTCTCTTGTCTTATTCCAGGGTTCCTAAAACTACATTCTTCCTACCCATTGTAAACATATTCCAAAGACAACTAGTTTTCAAGATAAAAACCTTTCCCTCTCGGTGTGCCTGGCTGGCATGTGACTCTTGATCTTGGGGTCTGGGGTCGAGTTCCACATTGAGGGGTAGATTGTACTTAAAACAAAACAAAAACAAAAACAAAAAAAAAAAAAAACCAACAACAAAAACAACTTTCCTTCTCCTAAACAAAAGACTCATATGCCAGTTAACGGTTACTGCTGCGACATTTCATTTTATCAGTGGGCAAAACGGAACCTTCGATAATACACTTGATTCTGACATCTAGAAAGAAACAACACGTTGCACTGACTTCAATTTTATAAAACTACTGTTTCAGGGTCATTTTCTAATGAAAATGAAAGGCCGAGGTGCCTGGGTGGCTCAGTCCACTAAGTGTCCGACTTCAGCTCAGGTCATGATCTCACGGTTCGTGAGTTTGAGCCCCGCGTCGGGCTCTCCACTGTCTGCAAGGAGCAAGCTTCGGATCCTCCATCTTGCTCTCTCTGACCCTCCTCTGCGCTCTCTCTCTCTCAAAAACAAAAACATTAAAAAAAAAAAAAAAAAAGGAAACGAAAGGTCAACAGAAGAATTATGTTCTTTGAAACCACATGTGACCCACAAAAAGGCATTAAAGTTGGAGCTGGAACCATAGACCCTCCACTTAATTAACTTCTCTGAGCCTCGATTTTCCTCATTTAAGAATTAAATTAGGGGGCGCCTGGGTGGCTCAGTGAGTTAAGCAACCGGCTTTTGGTTTCAGCTCAGATCATGACCTCATGATTCATGAGTTCAAGCCCCGCATCCGGCTCTGAGTGGACAGTGTGGAGCCTGCTTGGGATTCTCTCTCTCCTCTCTCTCTGCCCCTCCTCCACTTGTGTTCTCTCTCTCTCTCTCTCTCTCTCTCTCTCTCAAAATAAACTTAAAAAAAGAAAAGAATTAAATGAGACAATTTTAGAGAGCTCCTAATATAGGAACATCCAACAAATGGCAAAGAAATAATTCAGCACCAAGACACTGAAGAAAGGCAGCAACTGGGATTCAGATTTCCCTCACCCCAGGAAAATACTCTTCTCCCTACAAGCATTCAGTCACAAGTTACCATGAGATCATCTACAATCTCATACTTCAGGAAACGCCAAAAGCCCTGTAGCCACGTTCCCATTATCCCCTGTCAAAAGTGAGAATAAACAGACCACATTCTGCAAATAAGAATCCTGAGAGAATGACGAATACGTAATGTGACCAAATTCCTCGACTGAGGCCACAGCAGTTAGCAGAATACAAAACCCAGCTATTCCACTAAGACCCTCCCTCTTTGGCCTCGGCGCATCTTTTCCAAAAGCCTGCCTTCCTTCGCACCCCACCTGAAAAGCATCCCTTCACCCGGTCTAAACTGCAGCCCTTTTCCGGGACAAGAGCCCTCGTGGCGCGCGGCCGGGCCCTACTCCCCGCGGGGGCCCTCCCGGATCCTCCCGCTCTCCTGCCGCTGGGGTCCTCGCCGGCCCCGCCCGGCCCCGCACTCCCGAGACCGAGGAGCCGGGCCCGGGCCGGAGGGGAGCGGCGGCCCGCCCGGCCCTCGGCGCCACACCCACCGGCCGCCCCCACCCGCACCCGCACCCGCACCCGCACCTCCGCATCGCGCTCCCGTCCCCTGGAAGCCCCTCGGACCACCCTCGCGGGCGGCGCCCGCACACCTCGCCCGGAGCCGGGCGCCGGCCCCTCCTCGGTCGCGCCCCACGCGCCGCGGCTCGCGCATCCGAGACCGCGCCGTAGTCGCCGCGCTGCGGCCCACTGACCCGCTCGCTCCGCTCCGCTGCCCGCAGCCCGTCGTCCCCGCCGCCACCTCATCCGCGCCCCGGCAGCCAGGGTTTCCGGACGCTCACGTGACCCGCCCCTCCCGGGGGGCATGCTGGGAGTTGTAGTCCGACCGCGCGCCGCTTCACCTGCCGGACTCCTAGGTGACAGCGGCAGGGAGAGGGAAGGCTGGGGCCTCGGTGAACCTGGCTGTTGGGCTGGGGGACGGATGACGGCCAGGAGTGTCAGCTGGAAAAAGACAGTGAGAGATAATATATAATGATCTGGGCAGAATTGCTATATAGGGCATCTTTTTTTTCCAGAAAAGCTTTATTCTGTTCTTTGTTTTTATAGAAAGTAACATGCTGCTAAGTTTGCTACTGACCAGGCATCAGGGCGTAAGCTTTAGACTTTTTTTTTTTTTTAATTTTTTTTTTTTTTTTACATTTTATTTATTTTTGAGAAACAGAGTGAGACAACGCGTGAGCGGGGGAGGGGCAGAGAGAGAAGGAGACAGAATCTGAAGCAGGCTCCAGGCTCTGAGCAAGCAGTCGGCACAGAGCCTGACGCGGGGCTTGAACCCACAAACTGTGAGATCATGACCTGAGCCGAAGTCGGATGCTCAACTGACTGAGCCACCCAGGCGCCCCTTTAGACTTTTATTTAAATTAATTAAACGCAGTGACCCATGCAGGCAGGGCCATTAATCTGCCTCTGCCATTCACCTTCTGCACTCCACCCCACCCACCCAAACAAGTAAATGAGTGTTAAGATCCTGACAGCCTCAAGCCAAAATTAAAGGCCTTAAAAGGAGGCAGGACTTGGAAGTGGAACCTTCTAGTCTCCTGGGCTCTTTCACCTGTTGGGGAAATATAATTTTTTTTTTTTAATCTCCCAACCAAGAAAATTTCTCTACAAAGATAGAGAAAGAAAAGTTTTACTATTGGATAAACATTAAACCAGAATGTGAGGCTCATCATGATCTAACAGATTGCAAAGACAGAAAGGAATCTCCCGCATATACAGCCAAGCAGATACAACCCCTTACATGCATGTTCTCAAATAAGCAATCACTAGCCCTCAACTGAGAAGACCGGGACAGGAGCTTTTGTCACGTACAGTTGGTCCAAACTTTATCATGGCAACTGGGGAGACTGCCTGAATTGGCTTATCCAAAGGAGAAACAGACTTCTCATACCTCTAGGAC
Organism: Neofelis nebulosa; assembly: GCF_028018385.1. Lineage (NCBI taxonomy): Eukaryota > Metazoa > Chordata > Mammalia > Carnivora > Felidae > Neofelis > Neofelis nebulosa. The sequence goes on along the minus strand of NC_080785.1, from coordinate 14,550,534 downwards.
AAGAGATAGTGTTGCAAATTGGAGGAAGACACCCACAGAAGTTAGGCTTTTAGCCTCCCAGAAACTAGGAAACTGGAGGACTATCGCCCTGGATGTTTGTATTTCAAGATGGCTCCCGGGTCCTGGAAAGTTTCCTGATATGAGGCTGGCAAGAGGTTATTTAGCCATTATGAACGGCTATACATCTATTTGAAAAGGACAAAGGGCAGGGTGGAGGTGGGAGTTCTTATTTCCAAGGGAGACTTAAACCTCTTATTTTTAACTTGTATTTGCCTTTACAACAAGGCAGTTGTAGTTCTGTTCCCAGTCATCTGAGAGTGTGGCTGGGAAAATGTGATATCAGGGTGAGCAAAAACAAATTGCCCCAACATTTCACTTTTATTTTTAAAAATATTTTGTGGAGGGGCTCCTGGCTGGCTCAGTTGGTGGAGTGTTCAACTCTTGATCCCGGGGTTGTGAGTTTGAGCCCTACGTTGGGTGTAGAGATCACTTAAAAATAAAATCTTGGGGGCGCCTGGGTGGCGCAGTCGATTAAGCGTCCGACTTCAGCCAGGTCACGATCTCGCGGTCCGTGGGTTCGAGCCCCGCGTCAGGCTCTGGGCTGATGGCTCGGAACCTGGAGCCTGTTTCCGATTCTGTGTCTCCCTCTCTCTCTGCCCCTCCCCCGTTCATGCTCTGTCTCTCTCTGTCCCAAAAATAAATTTTAAAAAATGTTGAAAAAAATAAAATAAAATCTTGGAGTGCCTGGGTGACTCAGTCGGTTAAGTAACTGACTTTGGCTCAGGTCATGATCTCACAGTTTGTGGGTTCGAGCCCCGCATCACATTCTGTGCTGACAGCTCAGAGCTTGGAGCCTGTTTCACATTCTGTGCCTCCCTCTCTCTCTCTGTCCCTCCCCCACTCACCTCTGCCTGTCGGTCTCTCCCTCTCAAAAATAAATAAACATTGAAAAAAGTTTAAATAAAATAAAATCTTAAGGGGCACCTGGCTGGCTCAGTTGGAAGAGCATGTGACTCTTGATCTTGGGGGCATGAGTTTGAGCCCCGTGTTGGGTGTAGAGATAAATAAAAAATTGTTGTTAATCTTTAAAAAAAGAAACACACACACACACACACACACACACAGGGGAACATTATTCAGCCTTTAAAAGGAATGAAATTCTGACACACGCTACAACATAGATTGTGTCCGTGGGATAGAGACACATTGAAATAAGCCAGTCACAAAAGGACAGTGTATGATTCTGTTTACATGAAGTGCCTAGAGTAATCAACATGATAGGGAGAGAAAGCAGAATAGTGGTTACCAGAGACCAAGGGGGAAGAGAAATGGGAGTTAATGTTTAAGGGGCAGTTTCAGCTGGGGATGATGCAAAAGTTCTGGAGATGGATAGTAGTCAGGGTTGCACAATTTGAATAAGAAGAAACCATTTTGACATCTAACCTCATTGACATGAACATCAAACAGGTTTTATTTCCTGCCTTCTGCCTGTACACGGTGGTGAATCTTGACGGATATTTCATTTTCAATTCACAGACATATGACAGTGGCTCTCAAAGTGACAATGTGCCGCAGCAGCTGGCAGTATCCTTTGTTTTCTTGCTCTGTCTGCCAGCATTGGGTGTATCTTACTCAAAAAGAGAGGTTCCTGAAAAGTGATGTGTAAATGGAATACGGGGTAAGATAAATTATAATTTAAAGGTTTCCTGAAGGAATCATAGAAAGAAATGTTCTTGGAGAGTGAATAAATTGTCCTCTATTCCAGTGCTTCTCAATCTTTTTAGGCCTCAACCCACAGTAAGAAATACATTTTATGGGGGTGCCTGGGTGGCTTAGTCGGTTAAGCGTCTGACTTCGGCTCAGGTCATGATCTCACAGTTTGTGGGTTTAAGCGCCATGTCAGGCTCCATGCTGACAGCTCAGAGCCTGGAGCCGGTTTCAGATTCTGTGTCATTCTCTCTCTTTCTCCCTCTGCCCCTATCTCTCTCTCTCTCTCTCTCTCTCTCTCTCTCCCTCTCTCTCTCCCTCTCAAAAATAAATAAAAGCATTTAAAAATTTTTTTAAAAAAAGAAAATATGTTTAAAAAAAAAGAAATACATTTTACGTCAGCCCAGCACACACATGCATGTATTCAACTGGTCCATACATTGCACAAAACAGTACTTAGCCTGACTGCATGACTGCACGAGATATATTCTGAAATTTTGTCCTAGGTTCCTCTGTGAAAATGCTGGGTGCAATCCACAAAAATTGATTTCATGACTCATTGATAGGTCTCAGCCCCCAGTTTGAAAACACTACACCAGTTTAAATATTTTATCAATCTGGATGTTTCCGTTTTGCACAGTGTAGCTTCACTGCCGACGCCTTGCATTCTGCATCGTGGAGAAAATCTAGCGCCTAAGATCTGAGAGACAGTGACGTTTCCAGACACTGTGAGGGGGAAAAAGTGAGGAAAGCTCACCTCAGCTTTCTGCTTCTACTGCCAGCAGGAGACTGATAAACTCTAGCTTTTCTCAGACCTAGAAATTAACCTTTGTTCTGTGGTGGATTTTTTGAGAGAGAGGAAACAAATGTTTGTTTGTTTCAGCCCTTTCTTCCCGTGCAAATTCAAAGTTGTTTCGGTTTTTGAATCTTTTTGGACCACCTTCTTTCTTTTTTTTTTTTTTTAATTTTTTTTCAACGTTTTTTATTTATTTTTGGGACAGAGAGAGACAGAGCATGAACGGGGGAGGGGCAGAGAGAGAGGGAGACACAGAATCGGAAACAGGCTCCAGGCTCCGAGCCATCAGCCCAGAGCCTGACGCGGGGCTCGAACTCACGGACCGCGAGATTGTGACCTGGCTGAAGTCGGACGCTTAACCGACTGCGCCACCCAGGCGCCCCATGGACCACCTTCTTTCTCTCCATTGCTCCTCAGAAAGTTATTCAAGTCCACAAAACAATCAGATGACTCAAGATCCAGGTCTGTATTCTCCTTGACATTGCCGTTCTCTCCCCCGGCCGCCCCCCGCCCCCCCCGCCCCCCCCGCCCCCGGCAAAACAAGGGACCCAAGGGAAAGTGGGGGACGAGGGCTGCAAAAGAGAAGGGGAGTGGAAAGAAGGGACGGGCGGCTGAACAGGTAGTGGCTGAGTGAACCGGCTCGTCCTTCCCGTTTGGCTTGGCTAGGTGACTGGGTGACGGGGGTTGGCCGGGAAGGCTGACTTGGCGCGGGGTGTGCTGGCCGGCGCCTCGCCTTTGCCTTTGCGCTTTGTACCCAACGGCGCGCGCGAGCGGCCGCGCTCAGGTGCGGTGGGAGGGTCTGCGCTCTCCTTTCACTTTCTCCGGTCGCCAAAGCGGACACCTGGGGACGGAACCACAGCTCCCACCAGGCCAGCGAGGCAGGAGGACCGAAAAGGAAAGCTCGGAGAAGAAGTGAACGTTACCCGCTAGCAGAGGTGAGAGAGCGAGCCAGGTAAGCAACAGGTGGACCAGGAAGGCGAGGGTTACAGGATGCGGGATGAAGGGCACCCGCGGGGGCGGGGGGCGCCGCTCATTCCTCCTTGCCGCGCCGCAGGCTTAGGTGAAGAGGGCTTCTGTGGAAACCCTGAGGACTCACTTGGGCAAGGGGGCCGTGGAAGCAAGATTCCAGCTCAAGTGACAGGGATAGGACACCGGAAGTAGAACGGCCTCATTTGAAAAGCCAGAAGGAACAAAGAAAGTGGTTTCATCGTGGCTTTTGTCTGCTGGATCATTTAGCCATAGGCGACTTCAGAGGTGTCCAAGAGAGGTATGGGATCCTTCTTCATCCATTTAAAGCTCAGGGTTTTCACAGGCAGGTGATGAATCTGTGTGCTTTTCAGTTTCTGTGATGATACAGACTTGTCCTTTTCGGACTTTAGAGAAAACCCGAAACTAAAACGGGAAGAAATGGAGAAGGGTGCTATAAGGCAGGAACAGTCTGAAGCCAGTCAAATCTAATCGCCAAATGATATCAGGTTTCGTGTATTTTTACGACACGTTGGAGGAGGAGGAGACCCAACACAGCACCATGTGAAGCACAGTTGAAAGGCCCAGGGATATTTGCCTTGAGGGGATGTGCTTGCTGCTTCAAATATCTGACGGGCTGTCATGTGGAATAGGAATCTGCCAAGTCCGGGCACGGCACGAGGGTCAACAGATGGAAACTCCAGAGAGATAGAATTCAACCCCATGTAAGTTAGAGCTGGGCATGCCAAATGGGCTTTTTCAGGAAGCAGTGCGTTCCTGGGGATCAAAGATATGAAAGCAGAGGTGGATACTGAAGCAGAAATGCTGAAGTGGGAATCAAGTTTCAGGGGAGGGATTGTGTTGATCAGCACTTCCCAAACCAGACGGTCATCAGAATCACCTGGGGAGTGTTTGCCTGTGTGTGTGTGTGTGTGTGTGTGTGTGTGTGTGTGTGCGTGTGTGCGCGCGCGTGTGCGCACACATGTGTGCAGGTGTTCAACTATATTTAGCAGATCTGGGATGGGCTCCAGGAATATATATTTTTAATTATCTCCTCCAGATAGTTCTGCCATAATCAATTACTTAGGGAGCCACTGTCATTAGAAACTTTATTTTTTCCAGTCTATGGTAAAATCTGCTCTAAACACTTGAAAACCATAGTTTTCATTTGGGTTTTGTTTTTTTTTTTAAGTTTATTTATTAAATAATCTCTTACTCCAACACAGGGCTTGAACTCACGACCCTGAGATCAAGAGTTGCAGGCTCTACCAACTGCGCCAGCCAGGTGCCCTGCATACTTCTCATTTTGAGACAGTCCCAAAGTCTTAATTTCCTGGTCAAGGAAACCAGAAGAAAAGGCCATGTCACTCTTCCCCAAACTGACTTCCTGTCAGATCTTGTCTGCCCTTGTTGCTGGTTGCCTGGACGTTGAGTCTCCCATAGCTGGGAGTTTTGCTCCCCATGCAAAGTGGAGATAGGATGACGTCCAGGCATGTCCTCCAGCTGACGAGTGGCAGGTAGAGCACTCCCGTAGGCAGCTCCTCTGCCATCGTCCTGCCCTGGGCACTTGACGGAGTGTGAGGCACTTCGCCTCAGTGACTAAGGTTTCAGTCAATCCTGTCAGCTGAGAGTGTTGCTTATGTGCTGGGCCCAACAGACAATGGCAGTCAAATCTCTACATTCTAAAGTAATGTCAACCCACCGAGGGCAGGTGTGGGCTTGTGGGGATAGCTCCCTTGTACCTGACCAGCAACTAATGTCCTTCTCCCACAAGAATGCTAGTGCCACGAAAGCAAGAACCTCCCTTTCTCTTGTGCCATCCTGCATCCCCAGTCCCCGGCTCCTGACAGAACAGTGCCTAGCTCACTAAAGAGAGACTGAATCCCTACTTTTCTTCCTAGGTCCGTTCTAGGTGGCAACAGCCATGCAATTCTCCAGCTCGTCCAGGGCAGCAGATGAGAATTTTGACTATTTGTTCAAGATTATCCTCATTGGGGATTCCAATGTGGGGAAGACGTGCGTGGTGCAGCATTTCAAATCTGGGGTCTACACGGAGACGCAGCAGAACACGATTGGGGTGGATTTCACTGTGCGCTCCCTTGAGATCGATGGCAAGAAAGTGAAGGTCAGAAGGGCATGGGGTTGCCGCCACCTCTTTTGGCTAGAGTTCCTAACACTGAAACACATGCCTGAGGAATGAAAGACTTAAATATAAAACATGAAATCGTAAGAGTACCAGAAAAAAACCACATCGGAATATTTATTATTGTGGAATGGGGAAATCAACCTTTTTTTTCCTTAGAGAGAGAGAGCACGTATGAGCAGGGGAGAGGGGCAGAAGGAAAGAGAGATCATCATAAGCAGGCTCCACACTGAGCATAGAGCCCAATGCAGGGCTCGATCCCATGCCCCTGGGATCATGACGTGAGCCGAAACCAAGACTCTGACCCTCAAACGACTGAGCCACCCAAGCGCCCTGGAAATCAACCCTTTAAGACAAGAACCCAGAACTCATGAAGGAAAAGACTGCTTAATCAGAAATATCCAAAGGACAAATTTATACATCTCTATGTAATGATATAAAGGTCAAATTGCTGAGTGTGGAGTCAGTTTAAGATTCTCTCTCTCGGGGCGCCTGGGTGGCTCAGTCGGTTGAGCGCCGACTTCGTCTCAGGTCACGATCTTGCGGTCCGTGAGTTTGAGCCCTGCATCGGGCCCCTGTGCTGACAGCTCAGAGCCCGGAGCCTGTTTCAATTCTGTGTCTCCCTCTCTCTGACCCTCCCCATTCATGCTCTGTCTCTCTCTGTCTCAAAAATAAATAAACGTTAAAAAAAAAAAATTTTTTTTAATTAAAAAAAAAAAAGATTCTCTCTCTCTCTCCTTTTGCCCCTCCCCACACTCTCTCTCTAAAATAAAACATTTTTTTTTTTTTAGAAACAGACTCTTTTTTTTTTTTAATTTTTTTTTTAACGTTTATTTATTTTTGAGACAGAGAGAGACAAAGCATGAACGGGGGAGGGTCAGAGAGAGGGAGACACAGAATCTGAAACAGGCTCCAGGCTCTGAGCTGTCAGCACAGAGCCCGACGTGGGGCTCGAACTCCCGGAGGGCGAGATCATGACCAGAGCCGAAGTCGGCCGCTTAACCGACTGAGCCACCCAGGCGCCCCTAAAACATTTTTTTTTAAATAGTAAAAATAAAGGCCAAATTTCTACATCCACAAAAATACCGTAAACAAGAGATGCATAACAAACTGGAAAGAAATATTTACAAATATGGGACTGACAAAGGGCTAATTTCCTTCATGTGAAAACAGAGTCCCAATAAATATCTAAGAAAAAGACCGACAACTAAATATAAAAAGTAGGCAATCCACAGACTGGACACAAATGCCATTTCATAAATTCAATAATAACTAGCTTGGGGGCGCCTGGGTGGCTCAGTCGGTTAAGCATCCAACTTCGGCTCAGGTCACGATCTCGCAGTCCGCGAGTTCGAGCCCCGCGTCGGGCCCTGGGCTGATGGCTCGGAGCCTGGAGCTTGCTTCCGATTCTGTGTCTCCCTCTCTCTCTGCCCCTCCCCCGTTCATGCTGTGTCTCTCTCTGTCTCAAAAATAAATAAACGTTAAAAAAAAGAATAATAAATTAAAAAAAATAAAATAAAATAAAAATAATAATAACCAGCTTGGAAATTCCTTACTCATAATTTAAAAAGTGAAAATTAGAATAACAGTGAGATACTACCTTTTGCCCATTTGATTAGAAAAGATCAGAGAGTGTTGGTGACAATGTAAAGCATGATCTTGTTTGGGATCTTGATTAAACAAAAACAGTAAAAAGACATTTTGGAGACAATCGGGAAAATTGTAATGTGGTCAGGTATCAGATAATACCAAAGGGTTATTGAAAAGTTGACCTGCAGCGATTGTGGCATTATGCTCGCATAAGAAAATGTCCACTTTTTAAAATGTTTAATTATTTGTGTGTGTGTGTGTGTGTGTGTGTGTGTGTGTGTGTGTGAGTGTGAGTGTGTGACAGAGAGAGAGAGAGAGAGAAAGAAAGGGAGAGCAAATGAGGGGGGAGGGAGGGGTGGAGGGAGAGGGAGACAGAGAATCCCAAGCAGGTTCCATGCTGTTAGCACAGAGCCCTACGCAGGGCCCAAGCTCATGAAACGTGACATCATGACCTGAGCTGAAATCAAGAGTCAGACGCTTAACCAACTGAACCACCCAGGCACCCCGAAAATGTCCACTTTTGACACAAATGAAATGACATGAAGTCTGGGATTCACATTAAAAGAATACCACAAAGAAATCAACAGAAGGAGCTAGATGGAGCAAGAATGGTGAGATCTTGCTAATTACTGAGTGTGGATGATGGCTATATGAAGGTTCTTTGTTTTATTCTCTCTAGTTTGGGGTATGTTTGCAAACTTTCTTTAAAAAAAAACATTTTAGGGGCGCCTGGGTGGCTCGGTCGGTTAAGCTTCCGACTTCGGCTCAGGTCACCATCTCGTGGTCCGTGAGTTCGAGCCCCGCGTCAGGCTCTGTGCTGACTGCTCAGAGCCTGGAGCCTGTTTCCGATTCTGTGTCTCCCTCTCTCTCTGCCCCTCCCCTGTTCATGCTCTGTCTCTCTCTGTCTCAAGGATAAATAAACGTTAAAAAAAAAAACAAAAAAAAAACATTTTATAGGGGTGCCTGGCTGGCTCAGTCAGTAAAGCACGTGACGCTTGATCTCAGGGTCATGAGTTCAAGCCCCACATTGGGTGTAGAGCTTACTTAATGAAAAAAAAAATTAATTAAATAATATATTTTCTAAATAGTGTGAGTGAACAAACAGGTACACCCAGACACTGGGAGGGTGTACCCAATGGGTGCCCCTGCTTGGGATGATAATTGCAAAGGTATTATTATAAGGATAGTCTTAAATGTCAACAGCTGAGTGGTCCTTTAAAATCAGAACAGTCTGGTGTGCCTGGATGGCTCAGTTAAGTGTCCAGCTCTTGATTTCGGCTCAGGTTCATGAGTTTGAGAGCACAGAGCCTCCTTGGGATTCTCTCTCTTCTTCTCTCTCTGCCTCTCCCCTGCTCACTCTCTCTTAAAATAAACTTTTTAAAAAATAAATAAAATCAGACCAGTTCAGCCAGTGCCATCACCTTGAATGATATCACCGAGCAGTTTCAAAAGATAAACTCCAAAATCTAGAGGAAGGGAGAACGGAGGTAAAAAGGTCAAGGACACGAAACCCAAAATATTGGATCCACCTCTCCGACTGAGCGTCCCGTAGATGGTGACTCCCAAACCCGAAAGCCCATCCAAAATGCTCTGGGAGTGAACGGAAACACGGATTCCTAGGCCCCAGACCTACCGAATTTGAATATCTCGAAGTGAGACCCAGAAAACTCCCTTGTTCAGACAGCTCAGGTGAACAAGTTCCCATAAAGCATGAGAACTCCTGACGTGGACCCCCTTCTCTGCCCTCCTCCAGATGCAAGTGTGGGACACAGCAGGCCAGGAGCGCTTCCGGACCATCACGCAAAGCTACTACCGCAGCGCCCACGCGGCCATCATCGCCTACGACCTCACCCGACGCTCCACCTTTGAGTCTGTTCCTCACTGGATCCACGAGATAGAAAAATATGGCGCGGCGAACTTGGTCATTATGCTGATTGGTATGCTGTTTTCAAAGCATTTAGCTTTTCGTTCCTGGCCCCCTCTCCTGATGCTCAGCTTTTTGGGTGTTTCTGATGGGAATGGCACATGAAATCATAAGACTGCCGGCGGTGGAAGGACCTCAGAGTGTTTGGCCTGGAAATTCCCATCAGATTCACCCGAGAATGGGGTGAATGAGGTTGGCGGGATGGGATGTGAATTTGCTAATAATACAGATTCCAAGGCCCCCACCCTAGAGTGTCTCATTCTGGAGACCTGGGATGGGGCCCCGGCTTCTAGAGAAGCCATACCCTTCATACCGATTTGATGCGAACGTGTGTAGACCACACAGAAAATACTCTATAGTCTGAGGTTCATAATAGCAGATGGCTCCAGATCCCCAAGGAAGCCACTCAGATGCACGTGACTGACTGCACCCAGGAATAACTCCTAACAGCTGCTAAGATCCTAACAAATCCTAGCAACAAACCTCCATCAGAATTAACAGGGATACAAGGGGCAGACCAGACTCCCAGCTTAGGAATGGCCACTCCTACAACATCCCTTGGTGAGAGCCACCAAGGGGCTCTCGTATCTTTCTTCTAGAAGCAGAGCTGTGCCCTGACCTTAAACCTCACTAGCAGGTGCTTGGGTGGCTCAGTTGGTTAAGTGTCCAACTTCGGCTCGGGTCATGATCTTACGGTTCATGGGTTCAAGCCCTGCTGTGCCGAAAGCTCAGAACCTGAAGCCTGCTTCGGATTCTCTATCTCCCTCTCTCTCTGCCCCTCCTCCAATCATGTTCTATGTCTGTCTCTCTCTCTCTCAAAAATGAGTAAATGTTAAAAAAAAAAAAAAAAAAGAGGTGAGCTGAGATCAAGAGTCAGACCCTTAACTGACTAGGCCACCCAGGTGCCCCTAGACATTCTTAATTTCAATATATTTCAATCCATCAATCTTTTCCTTAATGATTGTTTCCTTTTATCCTATTTAGGAAATCCCGTAATCAAAGTCATCAAGATATTCTGTCTTTTGAAATAAGTTGTCTGTCTGCCTTCCTTCCTTTCTTCCTTCTTCTCTTTCTCTTTCAACTTATTGTGGCTTTTACATTTAGATCTAATGTAACATCATTAGATCTAACCAACATCAGAACTGATGTTGATCTATTTGTTGGTATGGACCACAAATTTGTAATTTTTCATGTACAGATCCAATTGCCCCAGTGCTATTTACTAAAAAAGGCAGCCTTTCCCACTGCTCTGATACCATCTTTCTGTAAAGGGTGCATATATCAGTGCACCCTTGTTTTTGAGCTTTTTATTCCACTCTATTGATCTATTTCATGCATGCTCTTGTGGGGCAAAGTGCCTTAGACATTACAGTGGCTTGTGGCCCTCCAAAGGGCTAGATGTACCATGTATCTGTGGTACTAAATTTTCATGGGATCTATATACAAATGTTCGTAACAGCTCTATTCATAATTAACCAAAAACTAGAATCTACTCCATTTCTTCAAATGGGTGGATGGTTAAACTCTGGTCCATTTATACCGTGAACTGTCACTCTGCAGTAAAAGGGATAAATTACCAATACATCCTGGGATGGAACTCAAGGGAATTATGCTGAGTGAAAAAAAGGCAATCTCTAAAGGTGATATCCTGGGGCACCTGGGTGGCTCAGTCGGTTGGGCGTCCGACTTCAGCTCAGGTCATGATCTCACAGCTCGTGAGTTCGAGCCCCGCATCAGGCTCTGTGCCAACAACTCAGAGCCTGGAGCCTGTTTCAGATTCTGTGTCTCCCTCTCTCTCTGCCCCTCCCCTGCTCATGCTTCTCTCTGTCTCAAAAATAAATAAAAACATCAAAAAAATATTTTGTTTTAAAAATAAAGGTGATATCCTGTATGATGTCGTCTATATAATAGTCCTGAAATAACAAAATTGTGGAGATGAAAAACAGATCAGTGGTTACCAGGGGTTGGGGGTTAGCTGTGATGGGAGGTTATAAAGTGGTGGCATGAAGGAGCACTTTGTGTGATGGAACCACTCTGTTATCTTGGCTGCGGTGGTGGATATATGTGGTGAAATTGCCTGTAATTATACATGCACGTGCACAAAGGAGGGTACCATATAACTGGTGAAATCTGAGTAAGCTCTGTGGGTTGCACCAATGTTAACTTCCTGATTTTGAGGTTGTGCTACAGTTACGCAAGAGGTTACCCATGGGGAAACTGGGTGAGAGGTACGCTGGACCTCCCTGAAGGACCTCCTTCAACAGCCTGCAAGTCTAAGTGCACGTGGGTGGCTCAGTCAGTTAACATCAGACTCTGGAGCTCTACACTTACATTGCGATCTCACCGTTTGTGAGACTGAGCCCCAACTTGGGCCCCGGGCTCACAGCATGGAGCCTGCTTGGGATTCTCTGTCTCCCTCTCTCTCTGCCCCTCCCCTGCATTCTCTCTCTCAAAATAAGTAAACATTAAAAAAGAAAGAAAGAAAGAAAGAAACAAACAAACCAGGGGCACCTGAGTGGCTCAGTCACTTAAGCCTCAGACTTTGGCTCAGGTCATGATCTAGCAGTTCATGAGTTCAGGCCCCCCATCACTCTCTGTGCTGACAGCTCAGAGCCTGGAGCCTGCTTCAGATACTGTGTCTCCCTCTTTCTCTGACCCTCCCTTGCTCACATCCTGGCTCTCTCTCAAAAATAAATAAACATTAAAAAAATTAAAAACAAACCAATCTGTGAGCCTATAATTGTTTCAAAATTAAAAGTTTTAGGGGCTCCCGGGTAGCTTAAGTGCCTGACTTTGGCCCAGGTCATGATCTCATGGTTCGTGAGTTCCAGTCCCGCGTCCGGCTCTGTGCTGACAGCTCAGAGCCTGGTGCCTGCTTCGGATTCTGTGTCTCCCTCTCTCTCTGCCCTTCCCCGCTTGTGCTCTCAGTCTCTCTCTCTCTCTCTGTCTCTCTCTCTCAAAAATGAATAAACATTAAAAAAAACAATTAAAGGTGTAAAGGCTTTCATGGTGGGGAGGGGTAATTACGAGAAGAAAGGGTCTAAAAGGGCTCCTTTATGGGAAAAAAACAGGTTGAAAAACATTAATCTAGCCTGTCTTAATTACGGCAGCTTTGTAAGAAATCCTTGTGTCTGTTAGAACAAATCCTTTAGGAAGACAATTTTACCTTGTGATTCCTGCCTCAGAGAAATCAAAGTCCAATGACTGGATGGATATAGGGGCTGAAGTAGAGAAGCCAAAGAGATGGGTCACTCTTCCTTCTATGAGCAGTCCCGGGCCATGCTTGCAAAACCCCTTGCTGAACTCTCTGGGGTAATAGGGAATGTTCCACATCCTGAGAGGAAGGGTGCTTACAGAGCATATACGTTTGTCAAAACTCATGAACTGCACAGTTCAAGTCCGCATCTTGTTGTATGTAAGTTATAGCTAAATCCCGCATTGTTCATTCCACACCTTCAATCCAGCAAATCCTAATTCACAGTCTCCTCAGCTAAACCAGGGCCATCCAACAGCACCCGACACTTTGTGGTCTGGAAAAGAGAGCGGAAAGAGAACCAAGATTTGGGGCACCTGGGTGACTCAGTGGGTTAAGTGTCTGACTTCGGCTCGGCTCACGATCTTATGGTTTGTGAGTTTGAGCCCTGCATTGGGATTGCTGCTGTCAGTGCAGAGTGAGCTTCAGGTCCTCTGTTCCCCCTTCCGCCCCCCCCCCCCAACTCTCTCTCTCTCTCAAAAATAAATAAACATTAAAAAAAAAAAAAAAAAAAAAAAGGAGGGCGCCTGGGTGGCTCAGTTAAGCATCCGACTTCGGCTCAGGTCACGATCTCGTGGTCCGTGAGTTTGAGCCCCGCGTCAGGCTCTGTGTTGACAGCTCAGAGCCTGAAGCCTGTTTCAGATTCTGTGTCTCCCTGTCTCTCTGACCCTCCCCTGTTCATGCTGTCTCTCCTTGTCTCAAAAATAAATAAATATTAAAAAAAAAAAAAAGGAAAAAAGATTTGGAGGAAGAAGAGAGAAGGCTGAGGACTCCCTCTGGCACAGTCTTTACCTTGTTTAGACTTTGAAGGAAAGACAGTCCCTCCCTAGAGCACACAGCCTTCATCTGTCCCTGCCAATAAACACAACCCTCCAGCCCCTTTCTCACAGCTCCTGAAGATCTTGACAGCGAATGAAGACAGTGGCTCTTTCCATACATTGATGGTTTCATTTTCAGTAAATCTGCCCACAATTGCTGTCTATGAATGTATGCACGCGTGCATATTGCCGAACTAAATGTTTCTCTTTTTTTTTTTTTAAATTTTTTTTTTCAACGTTTTTTATTTATTTTTGGGACAGAGAGAGACAGAGCATGAACGGGGGAGGGGCAGAGAGAGAGGGAGACACAGAATTGGAAACAGGCTCCAGGCTCCGAGCCATCAGCCCAGAGCCCGACGCGGGGCTCGAACTCACGGACCGCGAGATCGTGACCTGGCTGAAGTCGGACGCTTAACCGACTGCGCCACCCAGGCGCCCCTAAATGTTTCTCTTAAGGTTCATTAAGACGCGCGCGCGCCCGCACACACACAAACAGATTCAGTTCCTCAGTGGAATATTTGTTTATCTCTCTCATCCCCAGGGAACAAGTGTGACATGTGGGAAAAACGGCATGTCCTGTTTGAAGATGCCTGCACGCTGGCTGAGAAACACGGCCTCCTTGCTGTTCTGGAAACATCTGCTAAGGAGTCTAAGAACATAGACGAGGTCTTCGTGCTGATGGCCAGGGAGCTGATTGCCCGCAACAGCCTGCACTTGCTTGGTGAGAGCCCCCTGAACAACCTGGCCATGGGTTCCAGGCCGGTTCTTATGGCCCAGGGGCCAAAGGAGAAGACCTGCATGTGCTGAATATGCCCTCGAGGCCAGCTGCACCCACCGGTCGCCTGATGTCAGAAACCAAAGTTGGCCGGATATCCTGTTGTCGGCCCAGAGCATCTCAGACCAAAGCACAGACTTGCCTCTGGCCCTAACCCCGCCCCCTGGATGGGGAGCACCGTTGCCTTGATTCACACCTGAGGCCAGAACTGCGGACTCTGAGGAAGAGGACACCACTGTTTCTTTGGATTCCGCCTAGGGCTTAAGGCACAGGGGTAGGAGGACACAGTCTGCTCTTTTGCAGCCTTCCATTTTCTGTCTCCCCAACCCTTCAACGGCTTTCTACTGAATTCTGCTTCTCACTCAAAGAAGAGGGTAGTGAAGGAAAGAAGAAAGGAGGCATATCAAGAGAGGGAGAGGATGTTTAGAACATTCCAGGGCAGTTTACAGCAGCTCTGGCAAGGGAGGATGGAAAAAACCCTGCAGTGATAAACCAGAATGCTGCTGACATTCACATCTCAGGTCTTTAGCTTGGGGGGCAAAGCCTTTGACATAAAGACCATCAACAAACACTGTTTTGCCGAATGGTCAAGTGCCATGTGACGGAGACAGAATTGGATCTCACTTTATCCTAGTTAGATTGCTTTGACCACCCTCCTAGAATGCGGGAGATGCCTACAGTTTCCTTTCTAAAATACTGGATAAAAACTCACTTCTGAATTGCAATTAAATGGGTTCATAGATGAATTTCAAGACAAAAGTCACCTCACTGTGTGGCCCCTGTGCATGCCCCGGACCCTCCAACACCTGTGAGAAATAAACATCCTTTTTTCGAAGTCCCCTGATGGTTGTTGCTGAGGCAATCATAATGGTCTTGTAATCCTAAGAACCACAGGGCTGGTCCAGCTACCACGTGGCTCTGAACAAGGAAAGGTCTGTGGTGGCTCACCTTGGCACTAATCACAGGCCGAGACCAACAAAGAACAGATAGCCACTATCCGGGTACTGGGTACTGGAGATGTGGCTAATCTGAATTTGAGATGATCTCTACGTATGAAATACACACCAGATTTTGAAGACTTAGTACTAAGAGAGTATAAAGTATCTTATAACAATTTTATATGATTATATCTTGAAATGGTATTTTAGATATACTAGGTTAAATAAGTATATTATTAATGTTTCACTTTTTTTTTTTTTTTTTACTTTTTAAATATGGCTACTAGAGGAGCGCCTGGGTGGCTCAGTCAGTTAAGTGTCCGACTTCAGCTCAGGTCATGATCTTGCAGTTCATGAGTTTGAGCCCCGCGTAGAGCCCTATGCTGTCAGCGCAGAGCCCGCTTCAGATCCTCTGCCCACCCCTCTCTCTACCCCTCCCCTGCTCACATTCTCTCTTTCTCTCTCTCTCAAAAATAAACAAACATTAAGAAAAAAATAAATGTGGCTACTAGAAAAATTTAAATTACGTAAGTGGCTCACACCATACATCGATTGGACGGTACAATAAAGCAATGCTTCTCAAAGTGTAGTTCACCAACCAGACATAGGAGAGGAGCCAGGGGATGCCTGTTACAGATTCCTGAGGCACATGACTGACTTGTGGAATCAGAATCTGTTCAGGAATCCACATTCACCCAAGCTTGCTGGCTGATTCCCATGCTGAAACTTTTGAACTGCTACTTTACAGAGGTTGGTGGGGGGGGGGGGGGGGAGGGTTAGGAGGAAGATCATAGAGAATTAATCACATTTTAATTCATTTCAATATATATTTGTTGCTGAAAAAAACCACCCACCTTTAGGAAACATGAAGGAAACCTAGTTAAATGCCAGAGAGAATAAATGCATCCACGCAGATTAACCTGTTTCATCTGTGTTTTATTGTTCTAAGTGAAGGGGTAGGCACAGCAGAATCTCAGGACTAGATCTGTACCAAGCCACTGCATGGTTTTGCGAGGAGGCAAGAAACGGTTGTTAAGAAAGGTGAAGAAAACTGAGTAGATCAGGGGAGGGAGTGAGCAAAGACGAAAGAGGCTGAGCATGAAGTCTCACACAAATTTCCCATTTCATTGCCTGTCAATCTCACTACTCTCACGACCTCATCTGCTTCTCGGGCTATGCGCTCTGGGGATTATAGGGAATGAAAATATTCCTACCGACAGGGTGCACATGTGAGAACAAAGCCACCTGAACACCAGCGACCTGTAATTAGCCAGCCCAGGCTTCGATCGAAATTATAGTGCTTCAAACAGAAACCCCCCAGTCCACTTGAAAGGGACTTGGAAGGGTGACGGGAGTGGAGCAGCGTCACTGAACGTGGGTGTGCGAAGGTCCGCTCTGAAGAGACGCACAGGCTTTTCTGGAGCACAGCCCAGCGTCCTAACTGGCACGGTGAGGCCAGTGCAGGCAGGTTCCCCTGCACAGCCGTGGTCACAGAGGGCTGTGTGGCACTGAATCCTGGTATTTTTCTCACGTCTCCCTAACCGTACAGTTGGTAATAAGTGAGTTATATGAAATCAGGTTCTAAAAGGGACATTTCGGAAGAATGAAAAGATTACAAATGTCTCCATATGTTGTCTGCCAATGTTAAGTACATTTCCATATGTGAAGAAATCTTTCAGTTAATATTTCATTGTTCATAGATGGCTCCTGACTCTCTTCCCCATTCTGTTACTGAAAAGGTCCATTAGTTATAAGAGGAATATTACTATAATAGCATTAATAATAGCAAACACATATAGCAATTACTATGTGCGCAGCGCTGTACCGTACTGACTCAGTGAATCCTGTCTACTCTCTTTTGAAGTGGGTGCTATTATTTATTCTTTTTTTTTTTCAAGTTTTTATTTTTGAGACACAGCCCAAGCAAGGGAGGAGCACAGAGAGAGGGAGACACAGAATTGGAAGCAGGCTCCAGGCTCTGAGCTGTCAGTAGAAAGCCTGACGCAGAGCCCAAACTCACAAGAGATCACAACCTGAGCCGAAGTTGGTCGCCTGACTGAGCCAATAGGCGCCCCTAATTCTTATTTTAAAATGAGGGTATGGGGGCGCCTGGGTGGCGCAGTCGGTTAAGCGTCCGACTTCAGCCAGGTCACGATCTCGCGGTCTGTGAGTTCGAGCCCCGCGTCAGGCTCTGGGCTGATGGCTCGGAGCCTGGAGCCTGTTTCCGATTCTGTGCCTCCCTCTCTCTCTGCCCCTCCCCCGTTCATGCTCTGTCTCTCTCTGTCCCAAAAATAAATAAAAAACATTGAAAAAAAATTAAAAAAAAAAAATAAAATGAGGGTATGAAACAGAGAGAGATTAAGTTCACACAGCTTATAAGTGCCAGAGCCAAGGGGCGCCTGGGTGGCGCAGTCGGTTAAAGCGTCCGACTTCAGCCAGGTCACGATCTCGCGGTCCGTGAGTTCGAGCCCCGCGTCAGGCTCTGGGCTGATGGCTCGGAGCCTGGAGCCTGTTTCCACTTCTGTGCCTCCCTCTCTCTCTGCCCCTCCCCCGTTCATGCTCTGTCTCTCTCTGTCCCAAAAATAAATAAAAAACGTTGAAAAAAAAAAAATTAAAAAAAAAAAAAATAAGTGCCAGAGCCATGACTCAAACACAATCTGGTTCCAGAGCCCACTCTTAGCATTAGGCTCTACTCCCTCCCAGATAATGACCAGTATCAGATTTGGCTCTGTCATATTAACCTGTCACATTTTAATCACACACACACACACACACACACACACACACACACACACACACACAAATACGCTCATCCCAAGATATACTCTCAAATGTATATTTCAGGGGCACCTGGATGGCTCAGGTCATGATCTTGCAGTTTGTGGGTTTGAGCCCCGTGTCAAGCTCTGTGCTGACAGCTCAGAGCCTGGAGCTGCTTCAGTTTGTGTCTCCCTGTCTCTCTGTCCCTCCTCCACTCATGCTCTCTCAAAAATAAACATTAAGAACAACTTTTTTTAAGGTACACTTCAATATCCTTCCAAGTCAAGTCATGTAGCTTTCTCTGTACAAGAAGCTGGAGGCTGGAAGGAGGCAGTGGGGGAGGGAGCAGGGGTGGAGAAAGGTGGCTGGTTGGGTGGGTTAGGCTCGGCCTATCTAACCACAGGGGAATTATGTAGGAGCAGGGCCTGAGTTATGCCAGCTCCAGCCTGAGTCCACCTCCTCTTGAACAGGGATGATGTGGAAACTCCACTTTGCTTATATGCAAGGTCATTTGGGCGACCCAAGGCCAACTAGGCTGAGTCCTACCTCAGCACAAGGGTTAGATTGCGGGCATGAAGAAGCAAGCACACATCAATGCTCCCTGCCTGTTGTCTGATGGAGAAGAGGCTCTGGGGACTCATATCATCAAAGACAAGATTAGTGCTTGCTTCAATTTTTCATATTTTAAAAATTATGTATTTTGAGAGGGGGTGAGGGGCAGAGAGGAGAGGATCTGAAGTAGGCTCTGTTGACGGCAGAGGGCTTGACACGGGACTCAAACTCATGAACCGTTAAGATCATGACCTGAGCCAAAGTTGGATGCTTAACCAACTGAACCACCCAGGGACCGCTCTAATGCAGTATTTTTATCTTTTAATGTGTGTGTGTGTGTGTGTGTGTGTGTGTGTGTGTGTGTGAGAGAGAGAGAGAGAGAGAGAGAGAGAGAGAGAGAGACAGAGACAGAGAGAGGAGGGGAAGAGAGAGGGAGACAGAATTTAAAGCATGCTGCAGGCTCTGAGCTGTCAGCAGAGCCCGACGCACGGCTCCAACCCATAAAACATGAAATCACGACATCAGACGCCTAACGGACTGAGCCACTCAAGTGTCCCTCCAATGTAGCATTTTTAATGTTTTTTCTGTAGGCTGCATATTGAAGAAAATTTTAAATTACAGAAAATCTTAAGAATATCAAAAGTACCTGGGATCCCATGCAGAATGACTTTCTCAACACGATCTTGTACATATTTTCTTTTCTATACGTTTACTCTGTAACATTTCAACATGCACAGGATGTAGCTGTTACTCAAGTAACCCCTCAAGGAGTGTATTCTGGCCTGGCCATTTACAAATATTAACCTGGCACTCGCTTCCACTTGGGGGGGGGGGGCGGTTAATATTGTCAACTGGAAGAAGAGGCTGGGCCACAGAATGTGTCTGCATCCTGGCTGTGCTTCAGATGGGCCACATTACCTGCTAAACATGCAGATTACCAGGCCCCTCCTGAACTGTATTTCAGTAGACCTGGACTAGCCTGTACTTTGTACTTTCTAAAACTCTCAAGGCACTAGAGGATTCTCACAAGCCCATTCATAAACCGGGCATCAAAGTCTAGAAACAATTGGTTGTTCCTACAGCTCCCCAAGCACCCAAAGCCTTAGTGGTCAGTGACAAGATTTAAAGCAGATACCCAAGTGCCAAACCCACTGTCCTCTTGAAGCTTTACTACTACTCAGGGGATGTTTACCATGAGCTCAATTTAAGGGTTAGTTGATATACTTTATTCTAGGGAACGTGGGAGTTTATAAAGTTCAAAAAGAATTTCCAAATCTAAAAGAATTCAATATTTAGCTTGGAACAAAGCTTACTTATTCAAGGTTAGAGAATGTTGCATGGTTAGTGGCTTGAAAAACTGATGGAGAGGAACATATCAGCTCAGGATAGGGGGAAACAATACCAGGCTGGCTGAAGTGATGTGGGGAAAGGTCCTGGAGGCTTCAGGACCTCAACAGGCCCTGTCACAGAAAAGATAGCAGAGGGACACAAGGGGGCCTAGAGTGAGGAGGCAGAAGGCAGGAGCAGGCCCAGTGTTTAGGGGTGCAGAACAGAGTTTGTTGGAATGTCATGGGCACATGTGAGGCATTTTTAAGAGCCCAGAATGAAAAAGTTGATGGAGTTGATCCTGCCTCCAGAGACAGCAAAAAGTTCCTAAGGATTTTGAAAAGGGGAATTTTATGATTGTGTTGATAAATCCAGGGTAATAAGGGGTCGAGTCAAATTTGTGGAAAGGCTGGTGGTGTTTTAGGAACCGAGGTAAATAAAGGGGAGAGGGGCATCCCAGAGAAGGTTCAGGCAAACAGCTAGATACGAGCTAGTACCTGATGAAAGGCAGGACAGAGCGAAAAAGATGAAGTCTGAAGACCGGATCATTACTACTGCTTTGGTGATGACACCAGTGCCCACAGCTATTGGCCTTCTCACCCCTGAGCTTCAGTAGCCCAACTTCCTTTAGTGCCAAATACTGTCGTGGTTAACTTTTGTCTCCCTAGCACTGGACTAACCTATGAAAGTTGCTTCCCATGTTTGTTAGCAGGCTGAATTCTGAGTAGGGGTGAAGGAGGATGGAGAAAGGCCAGGAGTGGGCCTTAAGGAATGCCCATGACTCGGAGGAGGAAAGAGGAGGAGCCGGGACATAAAAGTCAGAACCAGGATGATGAACTATGGCTGCTCAAGGAGCTGTCTGCATGGTCTTCCTGGTCCGTGGCCAAGTGAGTGTAGAAATTGACCATTTAGAAACTTTCCTATCATTCTGGGATTGCCACAACATCCAACTTTATGTTTGTTGAGTTCAATGACAACTTTGGGATTGTACTTTGAAGGGCGTTTTTCATTTCATTTTGTAACATCTCATTTTTATTATTATATCACAAAGGTATTAGCCCACAATGGACCGGAAACATGGAAAAATAAAAAGACAACTAGTCCTTTACCAGTAATACTTTGAGAAGCATTGATGTAACTTA
The DNA here is from genome assembly GCF_028018385.1 of Neofelis nebulosa. Taxonomy (NCBI): domain Eukaryota; kingdom Metazoa; phylum Chordata; class Mammalia; order Carnivora; family Felidae; genus Neofelis; species Neofelis nebulosa. Next base: position 14,529,844 of record NC_080785.1, on the reverse strand, counting down.
AAGATTGGGGAAAATAAGGGCACCTGCCTAGCTCAGTTGATAGAGCCTGTGACTCTTGATTTTAGGGTTTTGAGTTCAAGCCCCAGGTTGGGCATAGAGATTACTTAAAAATAAAAGGTAAGATTGGGGAAGAAGCCAAAGAAATGGAGAAAAGTTTCCCGCGATTCCTGAATTTGGCAGAACCACCATCAGTGACCTTTGGCAATGCACTTTTGGGGGGGGTGACTGTGGTACAGTCCCATCCCTAAGAAAACAACCTCAAGGCAACTCCTGCTTACAGGAGTAAGAGACAACATCCCTCACGACCTTATGACATGAAACCACTTAATCAGACTACATGTTTGTGTTACCACGTATGGGACAAAGAAGTAAAAAATACATAAAACAACAAGCCACGTGGTATTCAGGGCTCAGTTCCCTGGGTACAAACCCAACTGAGCATGTGCCGGCAGGATAAAGTTGCTTCCTGGAAAGAAAAGCCTCAGTGTCGCGACTCTGTGCGAGAATCCCGCTACGCGATGATGACTACGACGACGTCCAGCGCAGGAGAGACAGTCTGAGTCTGGCCTCAAATCAGAAGGACTAAGTTTGGGGGCGCTTGGGTGGCTCAGTTGATTAAGCATCTGACTTCGGCCCAGGTCATGATCTCACAGTTCATGAGTTTGAGCCCCAGCTCAAAGCCTGGAGCCTGCTTCCGATTCTGTGTCTCCCTCTCTCTCTGCCCCTCCCCCACTTGCACTCGGTCTCAAAAATGATTAAAAAAAAAAAAAAAAGGACTAAGTTTGAAGCCTACTTCTCAGCTCATCCACTGCGAAACCACAGGCAAATGACTTTTCCTTTCCTCGCTCATAAACCAGCGACCCACTTACCTCTGATTGCTACAAGGATTAATAATGATGCCTAGGGGCGCCTGGGTGGCTCAGTCGGTTGAGCGCCGACTTCGGCTCAGGTCACGATCTCGCGGTCCGTGAGTTCGAGCCCCGCATCGGGCCCCTGTGCTGACAGCTCAGAGCCCGGAGCCTGTTTCGGATTCTGTGTCTCCCTCTCTCTGACCCTCCCCCATTCATGCTCTGTCTCTCTCTGTCTCAAAAATAAATAAACATTAAAAAAATAAAAAAAAAATAAAAAAAAAATAATGATGCCTAATTGAAGGGCTAAGTACAGGTCCTGACACACTGTGTTCATCACTAAAAGCATATTTTTTTAAAAAACCACGTAAGTAGAGATCACTTGTACAAGAACTTTCTTTGTGGAAAAGGAGAAAAATAATTGGTGTTTAGAAACAAGCAAAAAAGGCTTCCTCTATACCAGCAACACTACTTGTAAGTATTTAGACTCCAGAGTGTCAGGGATTGGGTGAGACGGTACTGTTAGTAATAATGAAAACCTAAAAAATACTCTTCAAAGGGGGTTGTTAAATAAATTCTACACAACTTTTCTTCATTTTACTTTACTTTTTAAGTAAACTACACCAAGCGTGGGGCTGGAAATTCGTGACCCTGAGACCAAGACCTGAGTCGAGATCAAGAGTCTGAGCCACCCAGGCACCCGGTAAATGTATGAATTTTAAAGTTGACTTGTATTGAGAGAGACAGAGACAGCACAAGTCGGGGAGGGACAGAGAAGGTGAGAGAGAATGCCAAACAGGCTATGTGATGCCAGTGCAGGAAACTGATGTAAGGCTCAAACCCACAAAGCCATGGAATCGTGACCTAGGTAGGATTCTTAACCGACTGAGACACCCGGGCGTCCCTATTTAAAGTTTATTTATTTTGAGAGAGAAAGTGCAAGCAGGGGAGGGGCAGAGAGAGAGAGAGACAGAATCCCAAGTGGGCTCTGTGCTGTCAGCAAAAAGCCCTACCTACATAGGGCTCAAACCCCTGAACTGTGAGATCATGACCTGCGTTGGATGCTTAATCAAATGAGCCATCAACCTATTACAAGCCCTATCTTATCTAGATATTGTTAAGTAGGCTTCACATCCAGTGTGGAGTGCAACGCAGGGTGTTTGAACACTCGACTGAGCCACCCAGGCGCTCCTATAATCAGCAGGGTTTAAACGAATATACTCTATAACAAACAATTTATTGGATCACCTGGGTGGTTCAGTAGGTAAAACATCAGACTTCAGTTCAGGTCATGATCTCACAGTTCAGGGGTTTGAGCCCTATGTCGCGTTCTGTGCTGACCGCTCAGAGCCTGGAGCCTGCTTTGGATTCTATTGTCTCCCCCTCTCTCTCTGCCCCTTCCCCACTTGCATTGTCGGTCTCTCTCCCAAAAATAAACACTAAAGAAAAAAAAACCAAAAAAAGAAATGGGTCAAGATTAAGGATTTTCTCATAGGTGGCCTCCAGGTGTGATAGGAGGGGGCCATCAACAGTCAGCACTGACAGGGAGGGGGAGAGAAATGGAATGGGCCGGTGGCATATGCATGGCCCCAAGCAGCATGTACTGGTAGCGAAGATGATAAAGGGCTGGCATTGGGAGCAAAAGGAGGCAGTGAGTCTGCCTGGTGAGTGTACAAGATGCTGTAACTCACGGAGTAGGATGAACCAGAGAAAAAACAGGTCCATTAAGGACCCTTTAGAATGTAAATGCCAGGAGGGAAGGCTCTCCAATTTGTTCCTTCTCATATCCCAAGTACCTAAAGAAAAGTTAGGACTCAAAATTTGATGAATCAAGGTTAGGGGTTGTAAGTACAATATATTTAACATTATTGGAACAGTGGGAGAAATTTATTCAATCATCACTGTAAAATACCCAGATAGGGGCGCCTGGGTGGCTCAAGTCGGTTGAGCGACTGACTTGGGCTCAGGTCTTGATCTCACAGGTGGGTTCGAGCCCTGCATCAGGCTCTGTGCTGACAGCTTGGAGCCTGTAGCCTGGAGCCTGTTCGGGATTCTCTGTCTCCCTCTCTCTGCCCCTCCCTGTCTCCCACTGTCTCTCTCAAAAATGAATAAACATTAAAAATAATAACAGGGGCGCCTGGCCTGGGTGGCTCAGTCGGTTAAGCGTCCGACTTCGGCTCAGGTCATGATCTTGCGGTTTGAGTTCGAGCCCCGTGTCGGGCTCTGTGCTGACAGCTCAGAGCCTGGAGCCTGCTTCAGATTCTGTTTCCTTCTCTCTCTGCCCCTCCCAGGCTCATGCTGTCTCTGTCTCAAAAATAAATAAAACATTAAAAAAACAGTAATAACAAATAAAATACCCCAATAATTGTACTGTGTTTATACAGGAGAAATTTTTTTTCAGTTTTAATATTTTTGACAGAGAGATCACACAAGTAGAGGAGGGGCAGAGAGAGAGAGAGGGAGACACAGAATCTGAAGTAGCCTCCAGGCTCTGAGCTGTAGGCACAGAGCCCGATGCAGGGCTTGAACTAACTGAGATCACATGAGCCAGTCAGACATTTAGCTAGCTGAACCACCCAGGCACCCCTAATAATTAAGTAGGCCCCATGCCTTGTGTGGAGCTCAGAGTGGGGCTTAAACTCACTCTTGATCCTGAGATCAAGAAGACCTGAGCTGAGATCAAGGGTTGGAGGCTTAACTGAGCCAAGCAGGTGACCCTAGGAGAAAATGTTCTTACTTAGGGTCATGTCCATAACTATTCTCAAATGGATTGGCAGGGTCACAAGAGACATAGAGAGTGAAAAACCACATGTGGCAAACATTAACAAATGGTTATTCTTAATGTTCAACACACTATCCTTGCAGTTTGAAATTTCTGAACAAAAAAGGGGCTAGGGAACTAATAGGTGAGAATTGCACACACACACAATTAGATTGAGCCATATAACATTATGAAACGCTTTCGACCTACAAAAACAAAGAGCATCTGGCCAGATCACACGTTTTAAGAGCTGTTCTAATTGCACGTGTCCTCTCAAATGCAACTATTCCCCTAACGCAACAGAAATGTGTTGACTGAACACTTACAGGGTCCAGTACCAGAATAGCTGCTTTACCATTAGAATACTCAAAGATATAAATTCGACTAAGGAGAGAGAAGACCAGATCTTTCAAGTTGCAGGCTTGGTTTACTAATCGCTAACTTGCTTGGCTACTGGTTATTGAATACTAGAATACGGTAAAAATGCTTTCTTTGTGGCTCCTTAAATAGTCTCCTTGATATACTCCCTTAGTCTGCAGGGTCTACAGTTCCGTAAGCTTGTAGTCAGCTGGAAATTATTCCAAAGGTTACATCCCACTACATTTTTTGGCCAGTGAGAAGTTTGCTTACAGATTTGCCTGAGGCAGTATAAAAAGTAAATTCACAAAAGAGTCCAGTAGTGAAGACAGAATAAGCCTGGTAGGCTGCTTTCCCAGTGGTAGGCGGGGCCAAGAGCCACCTCCTGCCTGTTGTATTTGACTTACACTTCAGTCAAGCTCTAATGCACCCACAGGTGGTACCTGGACAGGCTGGCCTGGCATCACGCACTCCAAAACTGGCTGCAGTTCATCCAGATCCCTAACCCACCCCTTCCCTTGATTAGCACACTGAAGTTTGAGAAGCACTGTGGTTTCCAGGGCAGGTCAGGATAGGTCACAATTTACTAAAATACTCAAACTTACAAAGAATGTCTTATGTATGAAGGCAATCCAGCTTTATCCCTGTTACTGACACTTGCAGTGACATACTTTTCTAAAGGGAAAAGTTTGTTATTGTTGATCATTAAACTGGGCATATCCTAGAGGCCATCAAATGCCATTAATGGGAGTGTCCAATAAAAGCTGTTCTCTTCTTGCCTGCCTCAGGGCTTTGGCACAGGTCTTTCTGAAGGGTGTCCTTTCTCCCCTTTAGCTCTCAGCTCAAAGGAGCTTTCCCAGGGCACCTGACTCAGTTTGTTAAGTGACTTCAGCTGAGGTCATGATCTCTCGGTTCCTGGGTTCGAGCCCCTCATCAGGCTCTGTGCTGATTGTGCAGCGCCTGGAACCTGCTTTGGATTCTGTGTCTCCCTCTCTCTCTCTGCCCCTCCCCCGCTTGCACTCTCTCTCTCAAAAAGTAAATAAGCATCACCCCCCCCAAAAAAAACAACAAAAAAAGGTTTCCCTGGCCTGTTAAAAGCTCTTTTAATCTACACCTTCATAGTATAATAATTTGTCATTACCAAAAATAATCACTGTTGAACCACTGAAGTACACCTAAAACTAGTTATCAACTATACTCAAAAAATTTTTAAACCTAGGGGCGCCTGGGTGGCGCAGTCGGTTAAGCGTCCGACTTCAGCCAGGTCACGATCTCGCGGTCCGTGAGTTCGAGCCCCGCGTCGGGCTCTAGGCTGATGGCTCGGAGCCTGGAGCCTGTTTCCGATTCTGTGTCTCCCTCTCTCTCTGCCCCTCCCCGTTCATGCTCTGTCTCTCTCTGTCCCAAAAATAAATTAAAAAAAAAAAAAATTTTTAAAGCTAAAATAAAATCACAGATATCTATGACTTCATGAAGAAAAGGATTACAATAGGATACTTCATGCCAGCTACACTGGCAAAAAACACCCAAGAAACCACAGCCACTACCTGCCAAATGTCCTAAATATCAATGTACGTTCAAGCAAAAACTTTTTACAAATTCATTGAATTTATTGAGAAGCATAAACATTTGGTTCAAATGACACTGAACATATCACTTGAACCTAAAAATACTTGTGTTTAGGTACTACATGGTTTATTTCTTCCATGCACTGGTAAGGGAGATGTTAAATAAAACCTGGTTAGTCTTGGTGAGGATCTTTGTTATTTCTTGTCAGCCACAGATCTTCTGTCATTTAATGAAGTGCTGCCTCGCTAAAGTGATTGACTACAGAGCACTTCTTCCACCTAAAATGGAAGCCTGTTGAGTTTGTCAAAGTCCTAGACACTGAAAAATCTTAAAACATGACCACTGGAGGAGACCTGATACTGTGTCAATCACTTCAGATACAGCAAAAATTTCTTTTCCTTTGCTCAAGCCCACTGAAACCCTCAGAAACGGGTTCTAGTGTTTGAAAGATATTTAAAAACTCACCTTCTGCTATCCTATTTATAGCAATTAGTTAAATTTTTTTTTTAGTGAGCTCTATACCCAATGTGGGGGTTCAAACACATATGACCCGAGATCAAGAGTCACAAAATATACAAACTGAGCCACCAAGGCACCCCACGATTTAAAGTCTTCTGACATAGATTACCAGTCTCCTTCTTTAAAAAAGTACATTATTTTCATTATTAACATGTATTATCAAAGGGTAGGCAAAAAAGTAGTTTGCTTTCTCTCCTAATACTTGTATACCAAGTACCAATTTTAAATCATAAAGTTTGTGTTGGTTCACTGATACACTTTATTACTTGCTCCTGTATTTTAGGCATTTTGGTTTATTTTTAAGAAAGAAAGGGCATAAGCAGGGGAGGGGCAGAGAGAATCTCAAGCAGGCTCCACGGTCAGTGCAAAGCCCAAACTCATGAAATCAAAGTCAAAAGCTTAACCGACAGAGCCACCCAGTAACCCCTTATCTTACTTTTGGATTGCCTTGAATAAAAGTGCCCCAAAAAGTTGCTAAAATAATTGAATATTTTAAACATCAAAAAGTCCCTCAGTTTTCTGTATGACAGTTCCTTAAACAGATGGTTTCAAACAGGCTGTTACGTTGGGATAACAAAAAGATTCAAAATCTCAGTGGCTTTTCACCCTGAAGGTTTATTTTGCGGTCACATTATAGGCCCCTCAGAGATCAGCTGAGTGTCCTGCTCTGTGTGACCCAGGCTGATGAACAGCCACAATCGATTGCCAGAGAAAAGGGAAGAATGAGGTCAATGGTGGACTGGCCCTTTGCTCACTTTTCATCAGCCTAAGAAAAGTCGGGCTTTGCAGCTGCCCTAAGCATCCAGAAGGCATAGACTTAGAAACACCATCAATATCCTACACCTCCCCTCTCTCCCTCAACTCTTGGGTTGTATTTACTTCACTTATTCTCCCAACCCTTTTTTTTAAATAAGAATCTGTGGATGTCCCCAAGGGTCCGTCAGAGATGTAAACATCACTCATTGTGTTGTGATGGCATGACAAGAGGTTGAAACAGTAGTTCTGTGCAAATGAGAAAGTTGAGGGGTTTCTATGGTTCCCCAACTCTTTTTGCAAGAGGCGGGCACACTGAAAGAGCTCGTGCTCAGTGCACAGAACAGGACAAGAACATGTTATGGATTGGCTGATACACAAGCTTCCACTGCCTTTCCCAAGACCTGAAGGGAGCTGCTCCAAACATAAATGTACCTCAACTCGAGAAGCCACAGTCACTGCCTGCAAAGACCATCTCCCCAGTGCAGACACAGATATGCCAACAGGACAACCACCAATGAACCTCTTCCTCCTTTCCAGACACCAGAAAGCAGAGGCTTTCAAAAAAAGTCTCTCTTCCCCACTGAGACCCCCCCCCCCAACGGTTCTACCTTGCCTCTGAGGCTCTCCAGCATCACTCTGGAGGTGAGTGTGATCCCCAGCAGCTGGAGGCACAATGTCAACACTTCTGGAAGGAAGCAATGGATCAGAGAGCTTACAGAAACAGACTACTCACGGACCTATAGCTGTTACTATGACTACAGTAAGTCACAGTATCCACCATTCCTACAGGTGGAAACATTCTCAGTGGCACAAATTCCTGACATAGATATTTAAACCAAGCAACAGTATTTGTACAAATAAGCAATGCAAAAAGGTCACTGCAGAATGGTTTTTATTAATAAAAAGTAGGATAGCATCATCGACAAAAATACCCTTTCAAAATAGATGGCATGTTGTGACCTACCTGTTATTTGAGGGTACACGAAGCAGGTTCAGCTATAGGGGCGCAGCAGCAGAAAACTGGCAGGGCCTGTGGCCGCCAAAGAGGGCCTGAGTCTTAGCCTTGCAAATTCTAAAATACAGAATCATTGGAGGATCCCAGCTGGTAAGGTCCTCTCTGTATCTCTCAAAGCATTCACAGCAGGCTAGATTTTAGGGAAAGTGGTCACTTTCCTCCAGAGAGGTGACTAATTGAAGAACTGGATCAGAGTCCACGAAGGAAACAAATGTTATGCTTTGACATCTGCACCAAAACTGCTCAGTACATGAAACAGAAAGCCAACTGGTTTTTTTTTTTTTTATTGTTTTATTTGGGAAAAGTGCTTCTTACAAAAGGGCAGCTGCAAAATACAGACACCTCTGCAACAGTTACTTGTTTTCTCTTAAAGTGAGAGAATGGGCGGGACCCAAGGAATCACAGCAGTGGATGGACCAATGAGGAGCATCTCCAAGTTATCTCCGAAACTAGAGCAACACAACTCAAAGCTAAAATTTCCAATCAAGAAATTCTTGTAAGAACTGAACTTTAGCCTGTCTCGTGGATTACCAGCCCTGCCCCCATTTAGTGGGAAAGCGTGACTTACTCCTGCGAACCAATTACTCCACTACAAGAAACGTGTCAGAATATTAAGTTTTGAATCACATCTGTCTGCCTGCAAAGCTCAGGGATGGAAGGAGGCAAATACTTCCAAAAACAAACACAAAAACCCAACAATGAAACCTGAAACAAGGACAAAGGTTTGTCCAAAAAAAAGTGCCTGGCCTGGAAAGGCGAGGAGACCGTAAAACATTAAATACAACTGTGTATCCGAGTCCGGGGTTGAATGTGTGGGACAACCAGGCGCACTGCTCTGTTTACAGCTACCCAGACATGCTTTGTCCTTTACCATCTATTGGCCACACTAGGCTGAAACCACTAAACCAAGTCTTTCCACTAAGGCTAAGAACACTGCGTCTATGCAGGGAGAAGCTTATCGCACGCTCACACTCGTGCACACCAAGTCCAGCAGCCCCTGGGAGTCCACTTCCGGCTCTGCATTTCTTTTATGCCGCTGTATCTTTTTATATGTGTTCTCTCACAATCTGCCTATCATGCTACACGGTAAAAATCTCAACACATTCGCACCTGGTTCTGGTTACCCCGTAATTATTACTTGTGTGCAATTAAACAAGAGACCAAAACCACAGAACAAGGGCACAGGTGGGGAGTACAGGGTAGGGAACAGATAGATGTAAAAACACAGATGTGCAGATTTCACCAGAAGCCTCAAGCATCCACCTTGTGAGTCTGCAGCAGGCTACTTGCCACAGTCCAGACCCTTCACCTGTCACCCCTGTTCTTGGACCCGAAAGCGGGGCCCGCGCTGTTAACGTTTGAACCCGGGGTCCTCAAAGTAGAGTGTGGAAAAGTCCGTAAACGCTACCCTAGAACCGTGTGAATCTGGCGGGAAACAGATGGCGCAACTAACCTACTCTGACAGTTAAATCCATGTTACGAAAAAAAACTAGCTTTAAGATTTATTTTTGTAACTTCTGGAAACAGAGGAGACAACACACTCCTTGGGGGAAGGTGAGGGGACGAGAAGACAGGCCCTGGGTAAAAAGGACCACGACAGCACCTGGATTGGATAGGCCTGCCTAGGACAGAAACACGGGCACTGCCACACCACCACGGGGACGGCTCCTGGCTGAGGCTCGGCAGACCAGTGCGCCACGCAAAGCTGCTATAGATCCAAGTCATAAAAATCTTCCAGCTCATCATGAAACAAGTCCCACTCGTCTTCAGAGTCTGTCAGGTCGTCGTCCCCACCTGCGGCCAAAAGCATAAGCAACATCTCGCCCAGCTCAAAGGTGACAACCTCCTCTTCGTCGTTGTCAAATGGGTTGCTGTTCTCTCTTTCCTCAATGAGCTCCCAGAAGTGGTTCCTTCGTTGGGCCTGTAAAAAACAAGGCCATGATAGGGAGGGCACTGTCGAGTAGCATCTTCTATCCTGGTGTTTCTAAGGCAAACCGTCCAGCACACCAGAGGGCATGACGAACAGACTTCTCATTTAGGGTTTCGACTTTACCAATTCCTACCCTCTGGTTACTTGATGCAAACCGTTTAGGCTAGAGCTCTGGGCACTCTGTATCACATTTTCCTCTCCTATCCCTCCCCATTTCCTGAGGTGGCTCTCTCCACCTCTCATCCTCCAGTCTCACTCCCAGACCTGTGCGGTAATCTCCTTCCCCTACCCCAATCTGTGCAGGACTCAACGGATAGCGTGGAATTTCCCCTCCTTGAAAAAAACAGCGAGAGTTACCCGGTATCTGCTTGATGTTCCCACTTTCTGTCTCTGTGGCTCCTCTCTACGGCCATCAGGGTACGCATGCTTGTAAAAACAGTTCCCTCCAAATGGGCAGCTCCCACGTCCTTCATCAAAATACCTGCACGCCTTGTTGCTGGAAAGGAAAATATCGCAACCCTTATTCACAGTGGATTTCAGGTCTGTATTTGACTATCATCCGGTATTTCGTTAAACAGGTAGGGATAGAACCAGCATGTTCGTTCACAGCCCTCCCCAAGGTGTGTTCTTAAACATGTGTGCACGAAGGCATGAAACACTAACTAGAAACAGACACTCTGTTCAAGTCTATGCTGTTTGCAACAGCTCCAGTACCGCAGATCCAGCAGAGAGAAAATCTTCTAGAAGCCCACACACAAGCACATAGGACAACTAGAACATGGACGCAGAAGAAGGCAGAACCCCACTCATGGGGTTTCAGCAATCAGCAGTATAGACTTCGTTATAACACAGTCCCTTGGCGTGCACCCCAAGGACTGTGTTATAGCCAGGTACACAACGGGGAAGTGTAATCAGGGGCGACACAAGAAACTGTACTGGGAAGTCAAAGAAAGGGTAGGAAGGAGGTAGGAGTATATAATGCAGCACTGTTCTTTTCAAAGTGAACCCAAGCCATGTTGGGATCTTAGCCTGAGAAAAGGCTGCAGTGCTCATACCTCATTGCCTCTTTGTATTTCTGAATGAGTTTCTGCTTCTCTTCTTTCTCCTCCACCCAGTACTCACTTGGAATGACAAAGTTAGATGTGATCCGGCATTCTGGGCAGGACCTGGGAAACAATGAACAGGCTGCAATGCATATCCCCCTTTACAGGCCCACTCTTCAAGGACACACCCTGATGTGTCACCTCCATACTTAAAGACTTAACTGAAAGGCAAGTGGGCATTTCCTGAAAGGGTTCCACACACTGTCACACAACTGACCATTTCCTCTGAGGCAAGACAAACTCCTTCATAAATTCAATTCAATGGCTAGCCAATTCACTCAAAAAAATAATAATAACAACAACAACTTCGGTTAAAAAATAAAAACAAAAAAATAAAAAAACAAAACAAAACAAAAAAAACAACCAAAGAAGACATTTCACACGGACTCCTTTTTCTTTCGTTTAAATAGATTTATTTCTTGTAACTTTGCTCTGTTTAGATTATGTAGTCTTTGTTCAGTTATGAGAACAATCTTTAAAGGATGGTGGATTATTGGCTAGCTTAATGGATGGAATAGGAAAGTGGAAAATGTAAAACGTCAGGAAACATACATTCAGAGCTAGATAAGTTTGTTCGCTGAGCCTAAACTGGCTAATCCATTAAACACAATCTCCTCAGAAAAAGCACGAAGAATCTACTAACTGATACACAGGGTTTCCTTGTTCAAATGAAAAGTAGACCTATACCAACTAACCTAGAAGCTAGCGGAAAATACAAAGGAGAAGTCCCAATTAGAATACCCCAGTTTCAAGATAAAATGCATGCATTTAAGTGCGGTCCATCTGTTGAAAGTTGGCACAAGATACTAAATTCTTCCCCAAAATAGAAAGCACAAACGGAGATTGGGGAGGAGTCTCACTTTATGATCTTGCTCTCAAATTGCTTAGCACTCCTCCACTTGCGAATACACTTGAGACAGTAAGTGTGGCTGCAGTTGGAGAGAATCCCAAAGCGGCGCTCGCTGGGGCTGGCTTTCTCATAGACCACCTCCATGCAGACCCCGCAGACCATGTCCTTGCTGCGCTGGACAGCGAACGAGAGCTCCATGTCCTTCTCATGGGCCTCGATGCAGGACTAGAGACAGTAGAGAGAGAAGTGTGATCAAGTCACTGAACAACGAAGACTTCCACTGATAGCTCAAGACTGGTGTTCAGAGAAATCAAGTCACCCAAAAGAGAGGTTCCCAATTGGACATCGAAAGCAGCTTTGTTCACAAGCAAATACAGTAACCTTTTGGATCTTTACATCATTAGAAAGTAAAACTAGAAGAATGCAACTTGAAGAACGGGGGGGGGGGGGGGGGGGGGGAGGAGAGGTGTCACCCAGTTTTCTTCACCCTCTGCGTTATGATACATGTTGGAGACTGTTTTTCATACTGTTTATTGATCTCATTAAGGATGAAGGAAACTAATATTTACTAGGGGACAACTATGTGCCAGGCACCTAATTTTCACATTAAAAGAAAAACCAGCTTTATTGAGGTATACTTCACATACCATTTTAATTCATTCTTTCAAAGGGTGCAGTTTAGTTATGTAACCATCCCCACAATCAATAGGAGAATGTGTCCGTTACCCCAAGAAAAACCCCACTCCCACAGCAGTCACTGAACTCCCCTGAAACCAGCCTCCCAGTCCTAGGCAACTAGTAATCTTTGGCTATGCTTATCCCGGGGCATATCATATAAATGTGTCCTTTAGGGACTGGCTTGGTCAGTTATCTACACTGTGGAAGGCTATCTGCGTGTAGAGATTACCTAAATAAACTTAAAAAAAAAAAAATTTACACTACTCTGAACATTCATGTACAGATTTGTGTAGATGTCCCAACCTTTGTTTTAAGGGAGGTGTAACTAACATGTATTACACTACACATACTTTTTCATTTTATAAGAAACATGTTAATTGTAGGAAATACAAAAAAGCAACCAAAAAGTCACCCATAAGTCCACATAACCACATTTTAGTATATTTTATCTTTCTGAAACCTCTTTTTAAGCAATCTTCAGAAACAGACATTACAAAAAGAGACAAGACAAAAAAAACATTTAACTATCCCCAAAACATACCTGAACGATTTATTTAACTTGCCTAATTCACACAACTGACATGCTGGGAAGGTAGGATTCAAACTATGTCTATCCTACATCATGCTTTACCCAACAACCAAATTAATTTTTATTCAACAGAAATGATAACGATTGGAGGCAAAATCTGCTCCAATAAATAAGATTCATAATGCAATGTTTTCTCAACAAAAACTTTATGCTGTAATGGGCTTAAAACCGTAGCCTGCAGTCTGCACCCTTTGGGTTTGAAAGGTAAAGCGGTGCCATCACCGTGGAGAATGCCTGGCAGTGGTTTCCTATGACCCAGCAATGCTAGTCTCCAAGAGACTGCCAAGGGGGAAACAATCCAAGTGTCCGTTCAAATGATGACTGGAAAGATAAAATGTGGTACAGCTATGCAGTGAATTGTTATTCAGCCAGAAGGAATGAAGTACTGATAGACATACAGGATTTCATTCAGAAGAAATCCAGAGAGACAGAAAGTAGATCAGTTATTTATTGTCAGGAGCTGGACGAAGGGCAGGATGGAGTAATGGAGCTAAGGGGCACGAAGTGTCTTTTGGGGATGATGAAAATGTCCTAAAATCACAATCATGGTAATGGTTGCACAACTATGTTGATAGACTTAAAAACAATGAGACAATCTTAGAAGAGTAAATTCTACGGAATGTGAATCTTGGAAAAACTGTTGGTATTTAAAAAAAAAAAAAAAAAAAAAAAAGGAGGGTGCCTGGCTGGTTGAAGAGCATGTGTCTCTTGATCTCAGGGTCATGAGTTCAAGCCCCACATTGAGTACAGACAGCACTTAAATAAACGCTTTTAAAGAAAATGAAAACATTTAAAGAGAAGAAAGAGCCCATGGTCTGAATTCTGAAAGGATGATTTCGTGATAAGGTATTCAGAGCCCAAGAGATAAAACCACTGAATTCACCAAGCGTTTCTCTGAAATTAACAAAGCTTGTGAAAGGGGAAATCCCATCTCAAACCTATTAGCACATGACCCCGCTGACTTACTTTTATATGTTGTGATCTCTGGGCAGCGTCCATGGGATGGAGAACCTGCAGCCCACACATGTCACAGGAGTCTCCGTGGAGATACACGCAGTTCTCCCCGTACCGGCACTCTCCCACGGCGGCATACGGGCAAAGCTGCTTCTTTGTTTCAGCCACGGTTTGTTCCTTCTCACATTCTTCCTTGGTCACTGAGCCCTGCGGGGGTGCTTCAGGGCAGGAAGGGGCAGCTGAAAATGTTTAAGAGGGCAGTAAAGGTCCAAAATGGGTAAGGGGGAAATATGAACTATAAGGTAGTAACTGAGAACCTAACTGAAAAGAAAAAATGAGAACTTCAATTAAAGGCCAAACAGTCTATTTAATCCCTTTACTCCTGAAACAAATCTTTCTAATGCTGATATTTCCATGAATGGGCTTATTTAAAAGAAAACAAAACTTTTTAGGCGACTCTTCTACAATGGCACTGATTAAAGAAAAGAGGCAAAAGAAGCTTCAGTTTTTCAAAACATTCTAAATTCACTATTATTGGGATCAAAGTTTCTTTCACTCCATAGGTAAATCTTAGGTAATCCAATTTAGTGTATTAAGATTAGGTTAAGGGGCGCCTGGGTGTCTCAGTTGGTTAAGCATCCGTTAAGCATCTGGCTTCGGCTCATGACCTCACAGTTTGTGGGTTTGGGCCCCATGTCGGGCTCTGTGCTGATAGCTTGGAGCCTGGAGCCTGCTTCGGATTCTGTGTCTCCTCCTCTCTCTGCCCCTCCCCTGCTCATGCTCTGTCTCTCAATAATAAATAAACGTTAAAATTTTTTTTTTTACAGATTAGGTTAAACATGAAGAGCGGAAGTAGAAGGCTGTGAAACCCACCTAAAGGATGGACTACTGTCTAGTGCCCTAAGTTGTTTTTAGTCTTCCAAATACTCACTACGGCCACAGTAGGGCTGGCCAGGAACAAACTCAATGGCATTCACCCAGTCTTCTGAACCTGCTCCTACACTTGCAAAGTTTGAATTTCGTGAGTCGGCTTCGCCCGTATTCATTTCAACAACTGGTCCAACTACCGATGAGAGACTTGAGGAAGCAGCAAGGGATGATTTTGCAGTTAGATCTGCCACAGTCACTTCTTCCTGTTTCAGTGGCTTGCTATGTTCATATCTAAAAGAAAAACTTAAAGTCAGCAGTCACTGTCTCACCAGCAGCCCCAAATGGGGTATGTATTTCCTGATCCTATCTTTGGGTTCTTTTCAAACTACGGTACCAATGAATCAGCTGGGAAATTGTTAAAAGGCAGATACCTAATTTCTTAGTCTGGAGCAGAGCCGAGGATTCTCCAGGTCTACCAAGGCCCCACAGGATGAGAATACTGCTAGCCCAAGGACTACACTGTGAGGAGCAAGGTCATAGACCAGGGGTCAAGCAAACACTAAAGGGTCAAACACGGGGTGCCTGGGTGGCTCAGTCGGTTAAGCGTCCGACTTCGGCTCAGGTCATGATCTCACAGTCCGTGAGTTCGAGCCCTGCGTCGGGCTCTGTGCTGACAGCTCAGAGCCTGGAGCCTGTTTCACATTCTGTGTCTCCCTCTCTCTCTCTCTGCCCCTTCCCTGCTCATGCTCTGTGTCTCTGTCTCAAAACTAAAAACATTACAAAAAAATTGTTTTTAAATAAAAAAAAATAAAGGGTCAAACACATACTTTATGCTTTGCAGGTCATACTGTCACTGCCATAACTATTACTATTAAACTCTGATTTTACTTCAAAGGCCACCATAGGTGTTACTTAAGTGACTGTACATGGGTACATACTATACATGTGTATTCCAGTAACACTTCATAAACTTCATTTATCGAAAGAGCTTTTGGCCACGTTTGGCCTACACACCAGAGTTTACCCACCCTGTCACAGACCACCCACTACCCCTTAGATTCTACTCCAATGGGGGCGGGGGGGGGGGGGGGGGAAATCCTGCAGTTTCCATGGCAACTATGCTAAAGACACCAGGCAGCCAAAACTGACCAAAGCAACTCTAGGGTGGCCTGGGTGACTTAGGGAGGGGTTGAGCCTCCCACTCTTTTAGCTCAGGTTAGGATCCCAGGGTCACAGGATCAACATGGGGCTCCACTCTTGTCACTGAGCATGGAGCCTGCTTGAGATCCTCTCTCTCCTTCTGCCCCTCCCATTTTTATACACACACCCCCCTCTCTCTCTCTCTCAATAAATAAAATTATTAAAGAAAAAATGCAAGGGTGACAAATTCAACAAGCAGAAACATGGAACATTTTACCAACACACACATTAAGATGTTCACACTATTAAACGGAGAGACAGTATTTTCTTTCATACATTTTTTAAGCTTATTTATTTTGAGAGCATGTAAGCAGGGGAGGGGCACAGACAGGATCCCTAGCAGGCTCCACACTGTTAGCAGAGACCCAACATGGGGCTTGATTCCAAGAAGCATGAATGAGATCATAATGAGCTGAAATCAAGAGTTGGAAAGTCAACCAACTGAGCCACCCAGGCACCCCCTCGAAAAGTAACTTTTTAAATCAAATCTGCCTATTTAGGCAAAGCTATTCCCTTAGTGCAGAATAGATCTATATAAAATGTGACTCTGAAGCAAAGATTTGTGAGTAAGCACTAGGAGAGATCAAGTACAAATAAACAGCAAGACTCTCATTTTGAAAGGCAAAAAATATGGGTCAGTGAAGCATGGACTTTAGGAACAGGGATCGGTCTCAGACCCTCAGACCCTCAGACCAAATTCAACCAGAGCTAAAAGTAGTTTTGACATTTTATGTTTAAATGGTATATATTCCTTTGATTCTAAAACACATTTACAACATTTAAATTATCTATTTATTTTTAAAAGTGAGCTCTATGCCCAACGTGGGACCTCAACTCACAACTTGAGATCAAGAATCACGCGCTCCACCAACCGAACCAGCCAGGCGCCCATTGACATTTGCTGATTATTATTTTTCATTCTTTTTGGGGAAGCAACTAGAACTGCAATCCAGGAGACACAGATTCAGGCAGCAACCTGACTTGTGTTCCTGGTTTCACCATTTTAAATTGGTTGGAAAAAAAGATCACTTTAGGACACATGAAAATTATACGGAACTAAAATTTTAGCATCCCAAATAAAGTTTCATGGGAACACAATCACATCCAGCAGCTTATGTATTATCTATGGCTGCTTTTGTATGACAAGAAACCATGTGGCCTGCGTAGCCAAAAATTTATTTTCTGGTCCCGTACAGAAAAAATCTGCCAAGTCCTGCTTAAAAGGACTCTCGGATCTACTGGATTCAGAGCCCAGGACAATGTCTTCATTATAATTAAGTTAATTCTTTAATGGGTTATCACAGAATCGGTGACCTTACAGTCAAAGTGTTAAGTGAAGAAATAATGCTGAGACAACACTGAAACTAATATTGAGCTTTTCTTTCACATCTTGCAAAGAATACTTTGATATAGGATCAATTTCTATCTAAGGAAGTTTAATCAATTTTCCTTCCAGCTCTAAGAGAAGATAAACATTTTTCCCTCCAGTTGGCTACTTCCCACCTCCAATCATTCCAAAGTCTGGTATCTGTGTTTAAATATTTTAAAAATTAGGGGCGCCCGGGTGGCTCAGTTGGTTGAGCGTCAGGCTTTGGCTCACGATCTCGTGGTTTGTGAGAGCCCCGCATCGGGCTGTGTGCTGACAGCTCGGAGCCTGGAGCCTGCTTCAGATTCTTTGTCTCCCTCTCTCTATATGGCCCTTCCCCTCTCAAGCTCGGTCTCTCTCTCTCTCTCTCTCTCAAAAATAAACAAACAAAAAAAAATTTTTTTTTAATAAATATTTAAAAAATTTTTTAATGTTTATTTTTGAGAGACAGAGACAGAGTACAAGTGGGGAAGGGGCGGAGAGAGACAGAATTTGAATCAGGCTCCAGGCTCTGAGCTATCAGCACAGAGCCTGATGTGGGGCTCAAACTCATCAACAGAGCCTTGAGATCATAACCTGAGCCAATGTCCAGCACTTAACCGACTAAGCCACCCAGGCACCCATCTTTAAATATTTTAATTTATGGGACTCAGTGGGTCTATAGGGTAATAGCCTACCATAGCAAAGGTTGTCACCCATCAACCAAGGTTCTCCACTCGTGTCCAGAAACAAGGAGGGAAGGTCGCCTGGCTGGCTCAGTTGGAAGAACATGCAACTCCTCACATCAGGGTTGTGAGTTTGAGCCCCTCGTTGGGCAGAGGTAACTTAAATAAAACTTAAAAAAAAAAAGACAAAGGAAACGAGGGAGTTCTAATAGCATTCAGCAGGTGGGGGCAAAGGATACTAGACTTCCTGCCATGTGTACCACCAGCTCTGGGCAAGAATGGCCTCACTTCATAAGTGTCACCACTAGCAAACACTGATGCAGTATTTTCTGAACTGTTGGAACTAGGACTTTTATCTTTCATTATAAACTACTCCCTCTGTGAGGAGTTCAATTAATTGAAATCTCTGGGTATTGGCCAAGTTATATTTAAAAAATCCCTATACCATAAGAGTGAAAGTTTAAATCATCCAAGTATAATTTTAACAAGAAAATAAGCAGTCATGGAACAAGCACCTCTGTAAAATTCCTTCGTTAGCTAGTCTAGAATCAGTCTTTTAATGATCACCTATTAGGGGTGCCTGGGTGGCTCAGTTGGTTAAGCGACTCTTGATTCGGGCTCAGGTCACAGTTTGTGGTTTGTGAGGCTAAGCCTCGAGGCAGGCTCTGCCCTGTCACTGGAGTCTGTTTGGGATTCTCTCTTTCCCTCTCTCTCTCTCTAACCCTCCCCGACAGGACTCTCTAAACGAACAAAAAAAAAAAAAAAAAATCGCCTAGACCAGTCTATCTGTCCCAAACAATTACCACCGAAGCTTCCTTTCAGGCAGGCTATTAATACACAGGTTTCCCTAACTCCTTTCACTTTATCCAAAGGGCTCTAAATCGAGCTCAAATCAGGACTATTCCCCAGAGAGGGAGCTGCGCCTTTCCTATAAAGCAAACTTATTAGGTGACTCACATCTGCCTAAATGTCAGAGCCTCACCAAAACAAGGGCTCACTCCCTGGCCTTCAACCTCCGTCTACCACAAGGAAACTCACGGATTACAGGAATATGCTGAAGATGGACTTCTACACTCTTTCTACTTAGTCCCAAAGGAGAACACGAAATGCCACTGGGGCTGGCAAAGCTACCTGAAAAATAAGCTGATGATTAACACAGAGCCCAGGCCTTAGCTTAGATTTCTTCAGTTCAACCTTTTTTTCATTCATTCCACCTATATGACCCAATCAGGTGAGTGCCTCTACTGGATAAGAGGAGTAAGTTAACTAGCCATACTTCCCCTCCTCCTGTCACACAGCACACTCTCCAGGACATCTCTGGACTCATCTCCTCTTGACATTTCCTCTCTCCCTGGACAGAGTTTACAAGGATCCTCAACAGACTGGCCAGGCAAAGAACCCAGCTCCCCTACAATTAATCGGCCTAGAACACCTGCAGAGACCAGCCCATGAAGAAATGCTTTTATATTTAGTATGATAGGGCTCTAGACCCACCCCCCCCTTTCATACTGTGACTAAAAAGGATAAATAAACCTGGGGGGGAGGGGTATTTTTTGGAGTAGAGTGTCACTGTCATTTGTCCCCGTCTCCAGTAATACTGAAAGGAAAAAAAAAAAAAAAATCAGCAAAAAGTAAAATGATTGACTTAAACTCAGATACCAGAGGTTCCACTTCTCAGCTTCTAGTCATATGAAAAAAAAACTTTGTCCTTAGTAACTTCCTAGTAAAATGCATGTGGGATGACCTAACATTAATATCCTACCCGTCAGTAATTCAGTCTTTTGAACTCTTTAGCATTTGAACACAAGCGTTGACATAATCCTTTTCTGAAAGAATGCTAACATTGGCTGACATTCCCAAAATGTCTCACCTACTGTGATGGTTTAAAATATGTCCAGAATTTGGGGCGCCTGGGTGGCGCAGTCGGTTAAGCGTCCGACTTCAGCCAGGTCACGATCTCGCGGTCCGTGAGTTCGAGCCCCGCGTCGGGCTCTGGGCTGATGGCTCGGAGCCTGGAGACTGCTTCTGATTTTGTGTCTCCCTCTCTCTCTGCCCCTCCCCCGTTCATGCTCTGTCTCTCTCTCTGTCCCAAAAATAAATAAAAAATAAAATAAAATAAAATAAAATATGTCCAGAATTCTTTGCCACTACTCCTTTCAAAAGGTGGAGCCCAATCACTCTTCCCTTGAACGTGTGCTGGGACTTGCTGACTTGTTTATAATAAACAGAATATAGTGGAAGGGAGTGTGGGACTTCTGAGACCAGGTCATAAAAGGCATTGTGGCTTTGTCCTTGCTGGCTCTCTTGAATCACTGGCTCTGGGGAAAAGATAGCTACCAAGTATGTGGACGCTGAGCAGCCCCAGGGAGAGGTCCATGTGGTGCAAACTGAGGTATCACCGATGGTTGAGTGAGCGAACCACCCTAGAAGCGATCCTCCAACCCCAAGACTTCAGATAATGCCAGTTCTGCCAGAAATCTTGATTGCAATCTTGGGAGACTCAGAGCTAGAACCACTCAGCTAAGCCATGCCCAGATTCTGACCCCCAGAAACTATGAGACAATGTCTATTATTTCTAAATTGCTGAATCTCCCAGTAATTTGTAACAAACAGGTACCTAAAACACGTGTTTTCTGCTCAATTGCAATTTCAGATTATGGTACCAATTCAAAGACAGATTATTGGAATTATGTGTCTTACTCTTATCTTTTCTCCCAATCTCTCCCAATCCACCCCTGAACAAAACTGATCTGTAGAATTCTTACCTGCAGCGGTCTCCGTAAATACAGTATCCTCGCTGAAAATACTTGCACACTATACCATACGGACTGTCAGAGAGGTCATGCGAGTAGCGACAGTTATCTCCTTCCTTACAAACCCCATGCATGAAATACCTGTGAGAAGAAGAACCACAAAATTGGATTTAAAAAGTCTAAAGCCAGGGGCACCTGGGTGGCTCAGCTGGTTAAGTGTCCGACCTCAACTCAGGTCATGATCTCACAGCTCATTGGTTAGAGCCTGCGTCCGGCTCTGCGCTGAACCTGAAGCCTGCTTTGGATTGTGTGTGTCTCCCTCCCTCTCTCTCTCTGCCCCTCTCCTGCTGGTGCCCAGTCTCAAAAATACATAAACGTTAAAAATAAATAAGTGAAAAGTCTAGAGCCAGCACTAAAAGAATTCTTAGCCAATGTATCAGTAATATACTAGTACTGCATGGCAGCAATACATTCTATTACATGTGAAATGAACACAGAACACGTAGAATTAGACTGTATGACAAGATTATCCATTATGGTACCACAGGAAGGCTGCCTATGCATATGTGCACCAATTCAGATTTAAACTTTGAGGTTGGTATTAATCTTATCTTTGCAGGATTAAGTCTGACCCCTGTTCTCATTTTACAGTCCTGAGGAGGTAGCTTCTTGTTTTCCACTAACTTTAGCCAATAATAGCAGCTCTATCTGTAAAAAAGTCAAAGATAATCAAGAAGCAATGCAGACCACAACGGGTCAGTCTACTGTACTTCAAGAAACCATTTTAATTCTTTCAAATCCACATGTGAAAATAAAAACCAATTTTGCCACAGAGTTAAAGGGCAATCATGATGTCCTATGGTTAGTATGTTGTTCCTGTGCCTTAAAGGGTTACATGTGTATCTAACCAGCAGCTTCCAAACACCAAGTATCACAGTCGGAATTAGTAGGACTTATTTCCTAAGGGAATCCGGACTAGGCAGCACCAGCACCACCTGGGAATTTGCTAGCAATGCAAACATTGAGACCTCACTGCCTATCTACTAAATCAGAAACTGAGGGTGTCCGTATTTCTCTAAGTGTAACTTATGTGGATTAGGTAAGTGATATGGGTCTTATTTTTATAGATAACCCTAATCATGTCAAGTGAGTAGAACCACCACCACCACCATCCATC
The DNA here is from genome assembly GCF_028018385.1 of Neofelis nebulosa. Taxonomy (NCBI): domain Eukaryota; kingdom Metazoa; phylum Chordata; class Mammalia; order Carnivora; family Felidae; genus Neofelis; species Neofelis nebulosa. The sequence continues at coordinate 14,507,887 of NC_080785.1, read as the reverse complement.
TTCCCACCACTGACTTCTGTCAGGGTTTTTGTTTTTTGTTTTTAATTCTTTGGTCCGGGGCACCGGGGTGGCTCAGTGGATTAAGTGTACTTAGGTTTGGGTCCTTATCTCAGTTTGTGGGTTCAAGCGCTGCATCAGGCTCTGTGCTGACAGCTTGGAGCCTAGAGCTTACTTGGGATTCTGTGTCTCCCTCCCTCCCTCTCTCTGCTCCTCCCCCACCTGCGCTATCTCTCAAAAATGAATAAACATTCTTTAAAAATGTAAATTCTTTGGTCCTTCCTTTAGTGGTCTCTTTCTCTTGAGCAGAGTAATGAAGATTTAATTTTGGCAGGCCACAACTCCCCCAAATATGCATCTATGTACAGCTGGCAGAATAAGAAAAAAGTGCCTATTTCCTGGGTGTAAATATGGCTGGTCTTGCAGATGACATCACTATATCCAAGAGTGTCACAGTTATCTACAGCTGGTAGGTACAGTAACAGAAAGTACAAGCTCCTTGCCCTCTGAATGGTATGTAAAAAAATATTCAGATTTACCTAAGGAACTCTGAAGAAGTTCCTTCAATTGAACTGTCCCCAAATTCGAATGTGAATAGTTCTATTCAGGGATTACCTGCAAGTGAACCTTCTAGGTGACAGCAGGTAAGATGGCAAGAATGTAACATGTTAGTGGAAACAAACAGTTAAAAAGATCAAGATCCTGAAGTGCTATGACTGCAGTCCATTAAAAAAACATAAAAATAGAATTGGAAAGGGGCGCCTGGGTGGCGCAGTCGGTTAAGCGTCCGACTTCAGCCAGGTCACGATCTCGCGGTCCGTGAGTTCGAGCCCCGCGTCGGGCTCTGGGCTGATGGCTCGGAGCCTGGAGCCTGTTTCCGATTCTGTGTCTCCCTCTCTCTCTGCCCTTCCCCCGTTCATGCTCTGTCTCTCTCTGTCCCAAAAATAAATAAAACGTTGAAAAAGTTGTAATTTAAAAAAAAAAAAAAATAGAATTGGAAGTCAAATTATAACTATAACCTAACTTCAACTGTTACTAGGTTTGCCATAATCTAACTCAGGTCTGAACTTATGCTCCAACTACAGGGCAACTAAACTAGCTCTATCAATAGATAATTTCTGACTGCATAAATGAAGACATCAACATTACACACACACCCAACACCTAAACAAGCCAATGATAATTACATTGTAATCACCACTACAGTATAATTATGCCTCAAAGTATTATATATCAAGTATCCAGTTGCTAATAGGTTATCCATTTGAAACAGTGTCCATGCCTGAATACAGTTGTTTACTGTCTCATCCCTGGTAGGAACTTTTGCTTTTTAAACACAAGACAAAGGTGTCTGAATACAGTTGTTTACTGTCTCATCCCTGGTGGGAACTTTTGCTTTTTAAAGCAAAGGTGTCTATACCTTTGATATTTCTTCGGGATCAATCTTAAGTCAGAGATACACAGACCATTTATTGATTCAGTTTTAAGGCTTGATAAACCCTCTAGAGATTTCCAGCTGGGAAGGAAGCATCTAAATCTCAGGCCCAATACTTGAAATTTTAGGTTTGTTTTTAAATCCCATTTGCCAAGTTTTCATTCAACTGCTGTACTTGGGTTTATGACCCTCTTCACTATGTCAGATTTCATCTTCCACCACTCCCTGCCTGACCATAACTTGGGTTCTTAAACCAGTTGCTTCATTTAAGGAGATCAACTTCCGGGGCGCCTGGGTGGCTCTGTCGGTTAAGTGTCGACTTCGGCTCAGGTCTGATCTCACTGTTCGTGGGTTCAAGCCCCGCATCGGGCTCTGTGCTGGCAGCTCAGAGCCTGGAGCCTGATTCGGATTCTATGTCTCCCTCCCTCTCTGAGGCTTATACTCTGTGTGTGTCTCTCTCAGAAATAAATAAAAACATTAAAAAAAAATTAAAAAAAAACAAGATCAACTTTCTAAAACCTGCAACTTAACATTCAGTAGGACACTTCATTAGCACCTTTGTAAAACATACACCATTTACTTGCTGACATCCATGAAGGGTAGAAACTCTTGAAAATCCCCAAGGATTGTGAAAACTCAACTCATAAAGGATGGAGCCAGCCAGGCACTCCCCATCAGAAGTGGGAGACTCACTTCCAGCTTTGTCACTTGCTAGTGATGTCATCTTAGTCTCACCAATTTTTATATTTTAGAACTTGAAAAAAAGGGCAGTATGTGTGTGAGTGAAGTCACTGCATTAGGCCTTTGTTGCTACTCTGGCTCCCTTACACCTGAGCCTTCCACAGCTTCACTCTGCCCACACTCATACCACATTTGGGGACTGTACTGGTTTCTTCCCATGCCTGATAGGAGGTGTACGTGAACAGATCAGTTCAGAGAGAAGGCAAGACAGCTAGATGTCATGCCACAAGAAGATCTGAAGTTAACTGGAGTAATCTAGCCAGAAAACAAAGGAACAACCTTTTCAGGAACTATTCCTGCAGAAAGCTATACCATATGTGGTTCAACAGGAGGACTGAGAAAAAGAACTACCCAGCAAGAAGTTCCTGTGGTCCAGAACTAGCAACACCGAAGGAATTCAAGCAGACACAAAATCACCGGAAACTGCAGAATCAACAGAAACACTAGAACACAAGTCCTAATTAGTTACTGCCAAATACTAAGCGTTAATTTACATGGTGTTTACTACATACTGTCTGGGTTTTTGGGGTTTTTTTTCTTGCCTTTTGTCCCTCAGTGGTGTGAACGGTATTGGTACACCCAGAGTTATATATCACCCTCACAGTGAAATCCCTCCTTGCCAACTAATTTCTAAGAGATCATGACATAATAGAAGTTACAACAGAAAAGTGGAGAAGGGCAAGCCTCTCCCAAGAATTTCTCCCCAAAACAAAACCAAAATAAATGCTTTTTATTTTTAAGTGCCACCACCAAAAAGCCACCATCCAAAGTCACCTTGATGTCATTGCCCAGACTAAGCCTCCTTTGGTAAAAGGCTGGGCCACCTGGTTTCTAAGGTTCCTTCCACCTTGAAGATTCTGGGACTCCAGGCAGACATTGTCCAGGAATAAAAACAAACATAATCGACTAGATTCTACCCACTGTGTATCTTTTGGAAATCTAAGCACGTTTGCCAAAATTTGTTACAAAAACCACAATATTAGCTTGTGAGGGTACAAGAGAAACAATACCCTCAAAGCATGTCTAGCACTGTAACAACCTACCTGTGGATTTACAGAAATTACTGAATGAGAACTTGGCATTTACCACTTAACTGGCTGACATTCCTTACTGGGATATTTAGTTTTTGATGAGTGCATGTATGCTGTTTCTCAAACTGGACTGTAAATTCTTGGTGGTTGAGGACCATGGATTTCTCTTTTACTTACATATTTAATAAAAACTGTAGAAGACACCTAGGTGTCATGCAAATCGTAATGCCAGTAACAAATTAATTTCTTAATGAGCTGTGTGACTTTTTCAATGTCACCCCTTCAAAGCAAAACCACACAGGTTGCAAGTAATAAATTTCACTATGGATATCGCAGCACTTGCATAGACTTTCTGGAGTAAGTTCCTTTATTTAAGCTATACCTACACTCAAAAAAACAAAAAACCTTTTAAAAAATAGAAATGAAGAAACACTTGTATTTTTTGTTACATTATTTCAACTGACAAACAGTTATATCTACCACTGCAGAAGCACTCTAATCAAGCAGTGTCTCAAATTCAAAATTACAGCTTGCCAAATTACCATCTATTCTTTTAAGTATTATTTTAATCCCACACTCAAAGAAGCTAAAACCAATAGCCTACTTCATAATATTCCTCCAATAAAAAATATGAAAAATGGCCAGGTGGGGGCAGCATAATACAGTTCCTCAGAAAAGGTATATGTAGTTCGGTTTTTCTTAAGCTGCAGATATAAAACAGTGAGATAGGATTCTGAGAAATATATTAAGAACATAGTAACCAACAAGAATATACAAATGAGTTGGAACAATTAAAAACAAGTGTCTGTCAACTGGAAAGGGAGAAACAAACTGTTAAGAGGATTATGCCCTAAGAAAATAGTCTTAGTCAAATTGCTAGACACAAGGAAATAAGCAAAAACACTAAAAATACGGCACTATCTTGAATTCAAGGGAGACTTAGCTTTCAAACAGAATAAAGGTATTTATAATACAGTGCATCTCTACATTCCCTTGAACATCTAGCGTTACCTCACTGTAAGCACTAATGCTTATTTAATGAATAACTGACAAAGTAGTCTCCCAAAACAATGTCTTTGCAAACTTACAAGTTCATTCTTTTTTTTTTTTTTTAACGTTTTTTATTTATTTTTGGGACAGAGAGAGACAGAGCATGAACGGGGGAGGGGCAGAGAGAGAGGGAGACACAGAATCGGAAACAGGCTCCAGGCTCCGAGCCATCAGCCCAGAGCCTGACGCGGGGCTCGAACTCACGGACCGCGAGATCGTGACCTGGCTGAAGTCGGACGCTTAACCGACTGCGCCACCCAGGCGCCCCAAGTTCATTCTTTTTTTAAATGAAAGCAAAGGAATCCTCAAGCACGTGAAGTGGGTAATTTTACGTGTGGATTTACCAACATCAACAAGCTGTTACCAAGTACAGATAATGACAAATGAAACAGGGTCCCTATTCTAAGAAAGTTGCAAGTCTACAATAAATGACATATTTGACATAGTCCTATCCCAAGGAAATAGGTTTTTTTTAAAAACAGGATATCATATTGGTACATGGAACAACTGAAAACAATGTCAAATATTAAAATTAAGACGCACCAACTAGCCTATACTTTTAGATCACTTTCTCCAAGTTACATACAGGTTTACAGAGAAAAAAACGAGTACATCTAGGCTTGTATCTTTCACACAATGCCTTTTCAAAATACTAGATTACTGAGCTATGCAAATTTTTTAAATAACATATACTGGTTCCTGGGCAAAAAATTCCCACCAGTCCAGGGACAATCTAGAACACTGCATTCACTCAAAGATCCTAAAGGCAGACAGCAAAGAGGAATGATTAGTCTGGTAAGCTATTCTGAATTGATTATATACCAGTGAGGAACCAGAAAGAACAGGGAAAATGTCTAACAGCAGGGAAAGTGAAGTGAAAAAGTGACCATGAATTCTGTGCACTGCTGTAAAGGTGGGTTCAAGTTACAGCTGCAAGATAAAAATGAGGGGAAGTATGGTAATTTCTGGTTGGTGATGGGTATTCAAAGCTAGACTATATTGAGACTGGAGATAAGTAATATCAAAGCACTGTATAGAATTTCTTAAAAGAACCCACATATTCAAAACGTTTTCAGCATATAGAGGTAGACTGGGACTGCAGAGGGAAGGGCTAAAAGTTCAGGAATATAAAAGTTACACTAGCTATTTTTAAAAGCTCCAACTACCACGTTTAAATCAAGTGCAGCATTGTGGAGAAAAAAAAAATGGTAAACACAAACAACCGGTTCCATGAATAGGAACTTTAAAATTCTCATTCTTTAAGATACTGCACTTGACTCCTTTCTTACCATATACAAACGAGAAGCTTCCTAAAATAGCTTTTGTTTTTCCATTCCGTTGCGGAAAACAAACTTTATTTATTAAGCTTATTCTTCATGCCTTACATGTGTATTACTGAAGAACGCTTCAATATCGCTGTTAACACCAGGACAGTGAATTCTGTGTTAAGACTATTCTTAAGTATCGTATGGAAATTATCCCACGCGGGTTCAAATTGGCGTTCCAGGTTGATTTAGAGAAAGGAAAAGCTTCTGGGCGCTAGTGATCACTTCTAAAAAAACCCAAGCATAACACCCATTTAAATGCACTCGTATGTACAGCGCGATCATTTACATGCGTACACTCAACATATCTGTAACCGCCATCCACTAATTCTTTTTTTTTTTTTCCACATCCTTGCATCTGATATACCAAACCAAAACAAAACTGCTCTGCTCCGGGAGCGACAAGCTCTTTGATTCCCCTTCAAAAGTAAGAAGGGTGGATTTCAAGAGAAAACATTTCGCCGCGGGAGGGGAATGGCAGCACGTACAATTTCAGGCGGAGGAGAGGATCCGAGCCAGGCACTCGGTACTAACACAAAGCTCAGAACCGCCAACCTCAATAAACATACAAGGAAATAACAAAAGCTACTTCTCGGGTGCGGCGGAGGGCGGGGGCGGAGACGCGAGCGGACGTTACCAACGGATGACAAGGCGCCGGGGGCCCGGCAGCCAGCGGACAGCCAGGCCACCTCGCCGGGGAACGCGGCTGCGCTCCCCGGCCCCACAGAGCCGCGGGGAGGCGGGCTCCAGGCAAGAACACCCACCCCTTCCCGAACCTGCGGAGGTGCAGGCAGGGGATGCGGCATCCCGCGACAATGCGAAGGAGGGAGGAGTCAGCCCACCTTGCCCTCAGCGCGGCGCGGCGCGCCGCTCGGGTGGCGCAGGGAGGGGCGGGGAGAGCGGCGGGCGGTGCGGCGGCCCCGCGGCGGCGCTGCGCGCGCTCGGGCCGCGGCGGCCGGCGGGGGTTGACGCAGCGCGGGCGGGGAGGCCGCGGCGGCCAAACGCCGCTCTTTTCCTTCCTCCGCCCGCCCCCGGCCGACCGCCCGCCCCTTCCTCCGTGCCCTCTCCGCCGCCTCGGCCCCCCTCCCGGCACCCGGCGCCGGGCTGCGCAGCGTCTCACCTGCAGGTGACCTGTTTAGTCCAGCCGCCGCTGCAGCCGTCGCTGCCGCCTCCCCCCGCCCCCGGGGACGGGGAGGTGACTGTGGGGATAGGGGTGGGGGAGGCCGCTGCCACCGCCGCCGCTGCCGCTCCTGCTCCTGATGTTGTGGCTGTTGTTCCGGGAGCTGCAGCCTCCGCCATTACTGTTTATCCCACACAGCAGTGGCACCGGAACTTCCGGGATCACATAGTTCCGGTCCGGCGGCCGGAGAAGGCAGCGAGGCAAGGGGAGGGGAAGGGAAGGAGACTGGGGCGCCCGCACGCTCCCCTCGGCCCCTCGTCGCGTCTCCTGAGCGCTCCAGCCGCTCGAACTGCGGGCCGGAGCCGCAGCGCCCGCGGCCCGCCCCCAGCATCCTCTGATTGGCGGACGGGAGAGCTCCGCCCGCGGGGGTGGGGCGAGGGCCGGGCTCCACCAGGTGGGCCCGCCCTCACTGTCCCCCAACCCCGCCACCCTCGAGACTCCACATCTAGGGAACTGAAGTGCAGGTTTCAAGCATGCACACCTAGGAGTACTTCCCTAGTAGAAGCTGATGCTGTGTTGGGAGGGAATTGGGATTTGGATTGGAATCCAGAATTTCCCATTTGCTGGCTCTACCAATTGTTGGCTGAACGAACTTGGGGCTAGATACCCATGCTCTCTTAAGCCTCAGTTTCCTCATCTCTCAAATGGGGATGCTAGTAGGCCCTCCCTCACAGGGTTGCTGTGAGGATTAGGCACTGAGTTTAGTGCCTTGTACATAGTGAACACTTAATCTTCTCTATGCCTCCAATCGGTGTGATCTGAGCCCAAGATACTAGCATAGTAGACAAGCAAAGATTGTGGACTCAGCTTGTCTCCCTGATCTCCTGGTCTTCCCCATTCCTAGCTATATGTGCCTTTGAGCAAGTTAATTTACCTCAGTGTTCCTGCTTTCTCGATCTGTAATTAATGAAATAAGACAATGACTTTCAAAGAATAAAAATGGCACCTAACACAGGTGGTTGCAAAAATTAAATGAGAGTCCATGGAAAATCCTTAGCACTATTCTTTCACACTATAGTTAACAGATGACAAATAACAAAAGGTGTCTGGAATTTCCCAGCTTCTCACAGCCATTTGTGAAACTATGACAATTAAAATGCATATAATCCTATTTCCCCATCAATGTCCACTCTCCTCTCAGATGCTGCATATTAAATCCTGAGTTTCCAAGCCCTCGATTTGCTTTTCTTCAGTCTACCTTAAGAAAGTGAAAATGCACCCCACTGGCAACCAGACCACAGTGCACCTAACAGACACAAATAAGAACAGTGACAGAGCCAACAGAAAACAATGTTTCTCCCAAGGCCTCAGCATGGCTACAAAGACAATCCCTTTTTTTTTTTTTTTGTAACAGCTTTTTTAACAAATGTCTTTGCATCCCACCCACTTCATTGCTCCCTCCCCTCCAAACTCTTCAAAGATCTTGGAGACACCCAGTTCCTAAACTGCCCCACCTATGACAGTACCCAATCCGGAACTGGTTCCTCTTTTGCTAGTCTCTCCCCAATCCAGCTTCAACCCAGTAAGAGGCTCCTCCCTACCACCCTTCCAAGATGCCCATTTCTTGGCTGCATGGTCTCCCCTGCTGTGGCCAGGATCATAAATTTGAGTTTGTTGGACTATAGGCGTATTCCTGATAGTCTTTTTGAGTTTTATCATTGTGTTTTAAAAAGGGAAGTGGGGGAGGGGCACCAGGCTGGCTCAGTAGAGCATGTGTCTGATCTAGAAGTTCTATGTTTGAGACCAGTATCAGGATGTAAAGATTACTTTAAAGGGGGGGAGGGGCAGAAATGAGCACTTTAAGTTACTGTGACTGTGACCTCCCTTAGCATAAAAAGGTTTAAGTTAATGTGAAAGCTTTATTCTATTTTAGGGAAATCCTCTTGTGTTTTAAGGATTCTTTGTCTCCATATTGCTGCCATCACCTGGAAAGCATTGGCACCCAGCTCAGAGCCCTTAGTGGAATCCTAGGCGATCATAAAAGATATGAGCCTCAATGCCATACCTGGAAAGGCCATGGGCAATAACTTCAGAAATAATCCAGACTCAGTCCTAAAATGGGGGGAGGATAGGACCCAGGGCTGCCCCCAAGATCACATGTGCCATCCAAGCTGAGTTCTGAATTTCTGATCTTCCTGCTCAACCCTGCAGCCAGAATGATAGATAGCATCAGTTTCTGCTCAAAGTCCTCCAAGTAGGGTTTCAATCAGGGTAAGTCCTTGGCAATGAATGAAAGAATTCTCTCATGTTATAAAAATTACTATGCCTTGGCTCACCATCCATACCAATAGGAATAATGATGTTTTGTGTTATGGGGAAATGAACTAGAGTCCTCTCTGTTTTAGATTACTGGGAGAAAAGTTCAGCACAAGGGCAAGCAACCCTTGCATTTCTTCACTCAAGAAATACTGATTAGTGAGTGGCTCTCCCGTACCAAATAGCCAGCTTATTGTAGGAGAAAGGGCCTCCAGTGTGGTGTGATGGGAGAGCACCAAGAACCTTCTCAGATACCAAGGTCCAGAGGGTGATGACCCCAGGCTGGGGAGGATGCTCACGGGAGCATACACGTTATTACCCACCTCCACTGACTGGGCATCAGGCCAGTTTAAGAACACTTGGCAGGAATACATGGGTAGCCCAATCAGTTAAGTGACTTGGGCTCAGATCATGATCTCACTGTGAGTTCGTGTCCTGCATCAGCCTGTGCTGACCGCCTGGAGCCTGCTTTGGATTCTGTCTCCCCCCCCTCCCAACCCTGCCTCTTCTTTGCTCCTGCTGTCTCTGTCTCTCTCAAAAATAAACATGGAAGGGAGGGAGGGAGGGAGGGAGGGAGAGAGAGAAAGAAGAAAGAAAGAAAGAAAGAAAGAAAGAAAGAAAGAAAGAAAGAAAGAAAGAAAGAAAGAAAGAAAGAAAGAAAACACTTGGCAGGCACAGGGAAGGAGAGAAGGTAAGAGTCCCAAGAAAGGACATGGTGGGCATCTCTGTTACAATTTTGCACAAAGCTATTGTCATTTCTTGAGTATAGTGATCATATTTATTAAAACAAAAATGTTACCCAGCTTGACAAGGAGGGTACACAGTTAACTGGTCAGGAGAACAGGAAGATTAAAGTCAGGCCGGAGCAGAAAACCCAGGTGACAAAGGAATCATGAGAGAACATAGTAGTTGTGTGACATCGGGCAAGTTACTGCCTCAGTTTCCTCACTGTTTGAAATACTTTTCCTTGTAAGTATCCAATCTGTTAATATATGTTCACAGGACACTTGCTGGCCTTCATAAGTGCTAAATATTTGCTACCGTTTCCATTGATGTTTTTAGGATATTAAAATAGGTTTTTCAAATTTAGCATATTTAAAAGAGTATGCCCAGTTATATCTGAATTTCATTTTTAAAAACTCGGGGGTGAGCGCCTCAGTGGCTATGTTAGCTGGGTGTCTGACACTTAACTTCAGTTCAGGTCATGATCTCAAGGTTCGTGGGCTCGAGCCCTGCATTGGGCTCTGCACTAGCAGGCAGAGTTCTGCTTGGGATTCTCTCTGCCCCTCCTATGCACACTCTCTCAAAATCAAGTGAACTTTAAAAAAAAAAATGAGCTGGGGTGCCTGGGTGGCTCAGTCAGTTGAGTGTCAGACTTCAGCTCGGGTCATGATCTTGCAGTCTGTGAGTTTGAGCCCCGCATCGGGCTCTGGGCTGACAGCTCAGAGCCTGGAGCCTGCTTCACATTCTGTGTGTCCCTCTCCTGCTCATGCTCTGTCTCTGCCTCAAAAATAAATAAAAACATTTAAAAAATTAAAAAAAAAAAAAAAAAGCTTAAAAAATTCTTAAGTAAGATCTATGCCCAAATGGAGCTTCAACTCACAACACCCAGACCAAGAGTTGCATGCCCTGCTGACTGAGCCAGTCGTGCTCCGGTAAATCTGAATTTCAGATAAATAAATTGGTTTCTCATGTAAGTATATCCCAAATATTGCATGGTATATGCTTATACTTAAATGATTCACTGTCGGGGCACCTGGGTGGCTCAGTCGCTTAAGCAGCGGACTTCAGCTCGGCTCATGCCCCGCGTTGGGCTCTGTGCCGACAGCTCAGAGGCTGGAGCCTGCTTCAGATTCTGGGTCTCCCTCTTGCTCTGCCCCTCCCCCACTTGCACTCTCTCTCTCTCTCTCTCTCTCTCACAAATAAACATTAAAAAAACGTTTCACTGTCTAAACTTCTAGTGTAACTAGTCCTCCTATACTTTACCTGACACGGTTTTCAAAGTGATGTGGGCAGTTGGGGTCTGAGGACCCGGGGGGGGGGGGGGGGGCATGGGAGTAGCCAGGAGTGTCCTTGGCTTCACAGGATGGAAATCAAATGTGAGCTAGCAGGAAGTGAAAGCAGAGTTTACTGTGGACAAGATTTACTGTAGACAAGTTTATTGTACACAAGATATGTAGAGACATACAGACAGAATGCCCGGGAGACTAGGAAAGGAAAGGAGCAGGAGTCTCGGCTTTACTTGGGGTCCAGGGTTTTTACTGGCAATTGTGGTCTGATGCACGTGTCCTCTTAACCGGGAACTGGTCAGAACAAGGACAGGGTCCTTTATTAGTCACTGAATCCCTGGAGCCAGGGGTCTTGGGGTCAAGATGTGTGGGGTCGGTGGTCTTGGAGAACGTTTGAGGTCCCCAGCCTCCTCCGATGTTATCCAAAGATTTCATGATCTCTTTGTCTCTTACAAGGAGGGCATCTCCCATTTGCAGTACAGGGTATTGTAGAGTGGGGTGGGGGAACAAGCCCTAGCAAGAATAGAAGCTGGAAAAGCAGCAAAGGGGGGAAAAAAGAAAAACACGTGGGTTTTTTTCCCCGTGGGTTCTCTTTAGTTTCCCTGTCTCAAGGCCTTTTTCACCTACCATACCTACTTCCAGCCTCACAGCAGGCTTTTGCAACGGGGCAAGCACAGATTACTTTGTCCCGTTGAATCTGACAAGGTAGAGACAGGCGTTGACACCATGCAGGATTACACAGCCCTTGGAGCTACAGTGAGCAGAGTTTAGGAATTTGAGCTTGTAGTCTCTTGCTCCCTCCCCTGCAGGTGCTGGAAGTCAGGTCCTGCCTTAAGGGAGCTTTTCATTCAAAAGGGAGACCAGACCTGCAGTCCAGACACAATCGTGCTTGTCCCCCTGTGTTGAGGGCCACAAAATAAGAGTTAAGATAAGCCTGTCATCCTGCCATGACATCTTGGCCTGGGAGCTGTGAACAAGTTTAGTTGTACTCTGACACAAACTTTGAAAATGTTAACCTGGCAGTAATCACAGTTAACAAGGGTGCCTGTGTGGCTCAGGCGGATTCTGGGTCTCCCTCTGCCCCTCCCTTGCTCACATGGTCTCTGTCCCAAAAATAAACATTAAAAAAATTTTTTAATAAATAAAACTAAGTAACGAAAAAATTCAAGTAACGATTTCAGTAATAATTTAGTCACTGTACAGTTTATATTCTCAGAGGTCAGCGGTTTCCTGCCTTTTTAAATACCCTCTCCCACAATTTGTAAACTATTTTGTAATTAATGCTGTGTCAATTTTTGGTTTGCATAAAAATTGTAAACAACGAAGCCACATGACTCAAATATTTGTAAAAGTAGAAAAAGACAGGACAAAGAGAATCTTTGGCCAAATTCTTTTTTTTTTTTTTAATTTTTTTTTTCAACGTTTTTTTATTTATTTTGGGACAGAGAGAGACAGAGCATGAACGGGGGAGGGGCAGAGAGAGAGGGAGACACAGAATCGGAAACAGGCTCCAGGCTCCGAGCCATCAGCCCAGAGCCTGACGCGGGGCTCGAACTCACGGACGGCGAGATCGTGACCTGGCTGAAGTCGGACGCTTAACCGACTGCGCCACCCAGGCGCCCCTGGCCAAATTCTACAAATTCTACTCAGCCTCCCCTGAACTTCTCAACTAGGTCTCAGTTTTGGACTCTCACATTCATTTCTGCATTGATGGCCTAATTTAAAATTTTTTTTAACATTTATTTATTTTTGAGACAGAGAGACTGAGCATGAACCCCCGTTCATGCAGGGGCAGAAAGAGGAGACACAGAATCGGAAGCATCTGAGCCATCAGCCCAGAGCCCGACGCGGGGCTCGAACTCTCGGACCGTGAGATCGTGACCTGAGCTGGAGTCAGACGCTTAATCGACTGAGCCACCCAGGAGCCCCTTGATGGCCTAATTTTAGCAAGAATCCTGCCAAATTGGTTTAGCCAGAACCCTCCACCCTCCCTTTCTGATCAGGCTCAGGACTTCAACCACCTCCATCTTGACCTCAAGACTAATTTCCTACTAATTTCTTACAGACTAAATCCTCCTTTCCAGCTGATTTCTTAACTGAAGCAAAGGACCCTGCGGGGCAAAGCATCCCCTGCTGGGAACTAAAACTACCTCCTCAAGCAATTGAGAACTACCAGGAGCCAGCAAGACCCCACCCACGATTGACCTCCCCTGAGACAGGGAGGGACCGGACCAGTACCCCACCGACCTATGTCCCACTTCCCTTATATAAACCTGGAAGTAGGGCACCTGGCTGGATCAGTGGGTAGAGAGCATGCAACTCTTGACCTCAGGTTTGTGGGTTCAACACCCACACTTGGGCATAGTGCCTACGAACAACCTGGAAGTATTTTCAGCACTTCTTTGGAGACTTGAGATGTCCAGTCTTGTGGTGTTGGCCTTACAGAAATACATTCCTTATTTTATTTTTCACGTTTATTTTTGAGACAGAAAGTGAGAGCGGGAGAGGGCCAGAAAGAGGGAGACAGGGAGATCTGAAGCAGGCTCCATGCAATGAGTGCAGAGCCTGACACGGGGCTTGAACTCATGAACCTAGAGATCATGACCTGAGCTGAAATCAAGAGTTGGCCACTTAGCCAACTGAGCCACCCAGGTGTCCCTCCCCCTTATTTTTCTTCAATGTTTATTCATTGAGAGCGCGCAGGTGAGTCGGGTAGGGGCAGAAGGCAACAGAGGATCCGAAATGGGCTTTGTGCTGACAGCAGGGAACCTGATGTGGGGCTCAAACTCCTGAACCACGAGACCATAACCTGACCTGAAGTCGGACACTTAACCGACTGAACCACCCAGGTGCCCCAATTTCTTGGTTTCACCACTGATAGGGTTTAAAGTAGGGCTCAGACCCATTGGCCAAGAAATTCTTGAGACGTGTTCAGTGCAGAAAGGTGTTTCTGTTAAAGCAGAGGGACGGGACCCGGGAGGGGTGAGAACAGGACCCGGGCAGGAGGGGGTGGGTAGAAAAAGCCTCACTGGGATAGTGAGGAGCAATGAATTATATACTTTGGAGTTGGGGGAGGTAAAGACAAAGGAAACTTCCAAAAGGATTTTCATATGCTGAATCAGACTCACAGGATCCCGGGGGCCTGGCTGTCAACCTAAGGTGGTTTTTCCCTGTAGGAAACCGTTCTCTGCCTTTGGGTTCTGTCACTGGGAGGTGGGCGAACCTGGTCGGTCTGGGGCCCTGAGAGCCAGCTGCACCGTGTGCTGCCTCAAAGGCGGTCACCTCGGCTTGCCTTCAGCAAGAGTCCGGGTAGGTCGGTTTAGCCAAAGCGCCCCTTATACCTGATGTGGTTTCCACCCACCTACCCCCCACCTGCTCGCATTTTGCTCCTTTGCGGCAAATTGCCAGCTGCTCCAGCCGTACTCGAAGTGGAACCCAATCTCGCCCCCACCGTGGCAGTCCCTATGCCCACCAGGATGGCTCCCCTGTACACAGAAGTCAACCTTGCCATGCTTTTTCTTTCACAAGTGCCATTGCACCGTTCTTCCTTAACGGAATGTTATTTTTTTCTTCAACGGGTATAAAAATGTCACCAGCTAGACCCCAAGACCCGGCCTTTACCGCCCACCTGCTTGTACTCACAAACCTTCGTGTTACGTTTTTCCCTAAGCTCTTCATGCCGACTTATCCCTTAACACAGGCAAACGAAACCCGAACGCCACCTCCCCCGGCAGGAGGTGGCAAGGACCCGGACAAAAATCTCCCACCCAGACCGTTTGAGCCAAACCTGACTCGCGCCTGCGCAGACGGACCTTGGAGTGACCTCTGGAAAGACCTACAATCACCTCTACCTCGTTATTAATACTAAAATCAGAACCCAGGGAGGAGCCTGGGGTCATTTGCATAACAACGTAGGTGTAGGCGTGTTTCCTTAAGTCCGATGCGCGACCCTAGTCGCTGCCCCTCCTTAGTAGGACACGCCTTCCTATCTAAATATTCATCCTAACCCCAAGCCAAAGGAACCTATTCACCTCTCCAGGAGCCCCAACTTTGGAAGCCATTCCCCATGATCTCCTTCTTTGCTGCAATACAAGTTTTCTTTGCGCAATAACTCAACCCAGTGTCGTTTCTGAGTCACCAAGGAGTGAGCTGAACTCATGGGACTCCCATTCCATTCTCCGGGCCTTGCAGCTCCTTCCCCCCCCCCCCCCAAGCCAACTACTGCTTTTCATTAATTTGTATATCCTTCCAGGGCTATCTTACGCATATTCAAATAAATGTCTAGGTTTTTCCTCCTCTTGTAAATAAAGCTAGTGACAGGCTATACACCTCCCCTCCTCCCCCCACCTAAACAGCAGTATATTCGGAGTTCTTTCCATATTAGAACCTAAAGGAAACCATTCTTTTTTATACTTGCATAGCTCTGCTATGTGAATGTATCCCACCGTTTCTATGACCCATTCCCTTATTAGGAATAACTGGTGTTCTCAGTCTCTTAGCATAATAAACAGTGCTTGAATTCATCACGTTTTATGTAGATTTTGTAAATGGGAGATTAGGTCTGTTGGATAAACTGCTGGCATTGCCACGTCATAGAGTATGGGCATTAGCCAGATTTTATGAAAACGTCCCCCATACAGGTTGTTCCCATATACAGTCCAGATGGGGGGAACTGAGGCAAGTGAGAAGTTGTTATTTCCTTACTGCCTACAGCCCCTTGACAAGTCCTTAAAGCAGAGTGATCTTCCTCTGGAGAGAAAAGACAATCTGAGCCCGACTCCCCAGGATCCCGTAAGTCTACTTGAACATATCAAAATTCCTTCGGAAACTTCCTTTACCTCTAGCCCATGATAGATGTTTGGCAATCGTACTCCAAACTTATGGCTCCCTGATATACATCTGAAGGGTCTCATGACTGAGGTTTTTACTAAACAGTAATAAATGACCTTTTCCTAACAGCTAGCCCCTCAAGGTCCTGGAAACCTTGTTTCCAAAATTCCTCAGAGACTTAATACCAGCCTGAATGTATTTAATCAGTCCCCCATCACACCCCCAGTGGAGCTCTTTCTGCGCGCACATCCTGTCCCCATGCTTCAATAAAACCACCATTTTGTAACAAAGAAATAAAGTTAAAAAAAAAAAAAACACCATTTTGCACCAAAATTGTGTCAAGAATTCTTTCTTGGCTGTCGGCCCCAAACCAACACTTCAAACCACATCAGTCCCACCACCAACATATACTGAACTATTTGCAAACACCCTCACCAATCCCACAAGCCACCCAATTTTTGGCAATTTGCCAGTCTGATAGGGAAAACTAACACTTCAATGTAGCGCGCTTTTTTTTTAACATTTTAAGTCATTTCTACACCCAACGTGAGCGTCAAACTCACAATCCCAAGATCAAGAGTCACATGCTCTACTGACTGAGCCAGCCTGAACCCCCTGTTGTCCAATTTTTAAAACCCCCGTATTTTTATTTTCAGCACCAAACATTTTGGAGGGACCCTCCGACCTCCATCTGCACCCAATGCTTGGAGGTCTTTCTCCTCAGCATTTAGGTCAATGCCTGGCTCAGATTAGGGGCTCAAAATATTTGTCCAAGAAAACAAATGGATAGATAAACCAATGAAGGATGTGGGCATGGGGCAAATTTAGATTTGTAGGACATTACCTTGGCTCCAAGTTTTCCTTCCAGCTTTGACGGGACAGAAACCGAAGTTTTAGGAAAAGAAGGAAACCTACAGGTAACTCAGCACCTCTTTAAAGGGCCATCAGCCCTCTCACTCCTAAAAGCCTGACCAACCAGAGTTCGTTGCCGGAGGGCATTCTCTTAGGGAGGGACAAAAAGTGCTAATAGGCTTCCAACTTCCTTTCTTGCTTTTGCTACTGGTTCGAGCTGAAAACAATGGATAAATCTCCAAAAAAAACAGAACCGGCCAGGTGCCCCTGCGAGTAGTAAAAAGATAAGCTTGATTCTAGAAAAGGGCTCCTAGTAACTATTTAAAATACCAAGACATTATAGTGAGAAAAATCTTGTCTGCTTTCTTTGCTTTTTTGATTTTGTGTGTGCGAGGTGTGGGGGTGGGGAAGCGGTTAGAAGTTGCAAATGAAACAATGCCTAAGGCGTGAGACCCCAGAGGGCTGCCTGATTGCCATGGAAATTACCCATTTCAGACTTCTTGAGTCCCCACTGAGCAGTAGTTGCTGAGGAGTTCCCCAGTCCTATTTGGCTAAAATGCCGGATTTTGTCTTCTGTCTTTTTAAGAAAAAGCCTCTTCCAGACACAGCCTAAAGGCACCACAGTCTTAGGAGATGTTGGCATCAGTGAATGCATTCATTTATTCATTCACTTAGATGGGCTCATCAGGGAGGTCTAAGATGATATTTGAACGGAGACCTAAAGGATGAGAAAGGGTAAGCTATGTAAAAATCTATAGGTCACAGGGATCACCGGGTGCAGAAGCTTTGTTGGGGGACCTTGGCTGATGTGATCCGGGAACTGCTGAGGGCGGCGGCTGGAGCCCAGTGAACCATGCTGTGTGGTCAGAGATGATGAGAGAGCATAAGGCAAGCTGATACCCCGCAAACACCACCCCACCCCCGCCCCCGCACCCCCCGTTGGGATGGGATATGTGTGACATTCCTCAGGCACTCCTGGCTGCCCAAGAACAAAGGAAAGAGGAAAACAAATAGTTAACTGATAGCGATCACAGTCGGGCAGGACCCGAGCCTCCTACAGTTTACAAAGGTCTTAGTAAAAGACAAGAAAAAGGCAATCTTATCAATAGCCTAATCTCCAAAAACCTATAGACTCCGTTTCCTGGAGCTCCAACACTACCCTCCCCTCCATAGTGATGTGGGAGACAAAGGCAGAAGGACGTGGCAGGTAAAATTAAATTTCCTTATCACCTACAGCCCATTGACAATTGCTTGGGGCAGGCACAGTAAAACATTCTTCCAGGAACTCCCTACTGTCTTCCTGTTAATGCTTTGCTAGAGAAAAAATGGCCTTAGCTTAACAATAGCTTGGCCTCCAGTATCTCAGGAGTCCTCTTTAGCATATGAAAGTCTTTCCGGAGGCCTTTCTTCTGCCTTTACCTCCCCCAATTCCATAGTATGTAGCCAGCCGCTCCTCAGAACCTGAGTGTTGCTCTTTCTGCCCACAGGTCCTGTCCCCTTGCTTTAGTAAAATCACCTTTTTGCACCACAGATGTCTCAAGAATTCCAGAGCCATTAGCCCTGGACCCACACCACCCCAAAACCATGTGAAGAGACAGGGCAGGCTGCCTAGAAAGCAATGGGGGCAAATAGTGGGCATTTAGTGCCCTGGGAGCAACGTTCCTCCCAACACCTCAGGTCACAGAGAAGTCACACACTTCTGTGGCCAGGGCGCAGAGGTGCACCAGCTCCTGGCTCCGGGGGGTTCCCAAACAGACCAGACTTGGCCCTGGCCGCTGACAAAATCCAAAGGCAGGGAGACCAGTGATGATGACACAAGAAAGGATTTTATTTCAGGGAGGCCGACACCAGGAAGACAGCAGTGTCTCAAAGATGTCTCCAAAGCGCTGAAAATACTTCCAGGTTTGTGTAAGGAAAAAAAAAAAACGGGACAAAGTCTGGTGGGTACCTGAAGGTGGGCCATACAGGTGCGGTCTGTCCCTGTCTTGGGGGAGGTCGATCGTGGGTGGGGTGTTGCTGGCTCAGGGCAGTTCTTACCGCTTGAGGGAGTGGTTTGGGTTCTCAGCAGGGGATGCTTTGCCCGCAGGGTCCTTTGCCTGAGTTAAGAGATAAACTGGAAAGAACTTAATCAGTAAGAAAGTATAGACAGGTCAAAACGGAGGTGGTTGAGGGGCACCTGGGTGTCTCAGTTGGTTCTAGATTTCGGCTCAGATCATGATCTCACGGTTTGTGGGTCGGGATTCTCTGCTTGGGATTCTCTGTCTCCCTCTCTCTCTCTGTCCTTCCCCTGCTCTCTCTGAAAATGGATAAATAAACTTAAAAAAAAAAAAAGTCACACAACGAACAAGATACAACAATGGGTAAGTTAATGAACCGAACTCAAAGTCAGTCCTTGAGTGTGCCCCTGAGGTGAGGGCTCTGTCTGGTTCAGGTGAACTCTTGGCGCTCACTGCATATTGGGTTCAAGCAGTGGAGAATCAGGATCACTACTCTGCTTAGAGGTCAATGGGACAGAGCCCGAGGTGGCAGCTACCTTCGCAAGACGTGAAAGGGTCGGTGTCTGGGGAGCCTGAGAGTTTGCGGCAGAAATCCTCCCTTCTTAAAGGAGTTTGCTGAGTCTTTAGGCTTCCGGACCCCTTCTGGTTCCAGTGGTTATCAGTTCTCAGTTCTTCCAGGCTCTCTTGGTTTTGCTGGTTATCAGTTCTGGATGCCGCCAGTATGTTCTGGTTCTAACGATATCTATTCTCAGCTCATCACCCTTGGCTGCCTTCCAGATTCATTAGGTCACTGCTTGGCATGAGTCACCCCTTGACATGAGTAACTCCATCTTGCTCTCTACAGGGCAACACAGACCCTTTTTCACTGTTGGATAATCACAGATGCAGAGTGTCTATTCAGCTTCCTGTCTGCTTCTGCTCCTGGCTTCCTACTTATCAGGGAGTTTTAATCTGAAGGATTGCAGCCATGCGTTCTGGTTTCGGTAGCTATTATGAAGGAAGAAAAAAAACTTTTCCTCGACACTGTTAGATTCAGTAGCTGGGGCTTGTGAATTAAGTTGACAGAAAACCTTAATAGGAGAAAAGGATTTATTTCACAGGCATAAGGGGAACCAACAAAAGAAGTAGCTGGCTCTTTAAATGGTTAAAGTTAAAGGCTTATATATTTAACTTCGTAGGGAAAAGGCAAGGGGGAGAGAAGGCTTCTTTGGGAAAAACCAATAGGCTTCTTTAGGAAAGACAAATGGGTTTTAGGAACAGATGAGAGATAAGAAAGTTTGTGATAATGTTTGTCTATACAGTTATGCATAGTTTTTCTGTCGGGCCATAAAGGGGATTTGTGGTAGCCTCATTTCCCAGACTTTGTTGCTTTTAGTCAGTAAAAGAGACACTGAAAGGCTTTTTTTCTTCATGTGTTGAATCTCAAATGTCTTCAATCTTAAAATAATCTTCTTATCAACTCTGAGGTTCTGAGTGGGTCCCCACATCATCAACATGCATCTCATAGCATCTTGTGCCTGTGGTCCCAAAACTAAAAAATGCATACGTAATCGATGGATGACCCCAAGCTCTCGGATAAGAAAGCTGGGCAGAGAATGCTTGCATTCACATGTCCTAATGGGGCCGGGATCGGAGCCGCCCCCCTGTCTCCACCAGCAAGGCCCAGAAGCTGCCCGTGCCTTCCCCGCCCCCCCTCTCTCCGCACAACATCCCTGGGCCCAAGTCCTGGTCTTTTCACTGCTAAAATCCACCTCCCGTTGGCCCACTTCCTTCACCGCCACCGCCGCTACCCTAAGCCGAGGCACTGCTACTTCTCGCTGGCCTATTTCAGCGGCCTCAGAATTGGTCTGTGGGCATCCAGTCTCACCCTTTCCATCCCGTGCCCTCCCCTGAAGCCAGTGATCTTCTACACCTAAAGAGGCTTAGGTCCGCGGCGCCTGCCTGGCTCAGTCGGAGCGTCCAGCTCTCTTTCTCCAGGTTGTGAGTTTGAGCCCACGTTGGGTGTAGAGATTGTTCAAAACTAAAATCTCGAAAAAGAAAATAAAGATGCTTATGTCGTTCTCTTGCTTAAAACTCTTTATAGTTTCAAATTACTTTTAGAATAAAAATTTGGGGGGCACCTGGGTGGCTCAGTCCGTTGAGCATCCGGCTTTGGCTCAGGTTGTGATCTCGTGGTTCATGGGTTCGAGCCCCGCATTGGGCTCTGCTGACAGCTCAGAGCCTTTGTCTCCTTCTGTCTCTGCCCATCCCCCGCTCACACTCTGTCTCTCTCTCTCTTTCTCTCAAAAATAAAATTTAAAAATTTTAGAATAAAAATTTTTATTAATATGATCTACAGAGCCCTGTTTGGACTGAATTGTAGCCCCTCCCCAATTCATATATTGAAGCCCTCACCCTCAGGACTGTGACTGTATTTGGAGAAAAGGCCTTTAAAGAGGTAATTAAGGTTAAACAAGGTCATTGGGGTGACCCCTAATCCAGTGTGACTGGTCTCCTTACCAGAAGAGGAGCTTAGGACACAGACATGCACAGGGGAAAGACTTTGCAAAGATCCAGAGAGAAGACAGCCATCTTCAAGCCGAGCCAAGGAGAGAGGCCTCGGAAGAAACCAACCCTGGGACTTCTGCTTCCGGAGCTGTGAGACAAGAAGTTTCTACGAAGTTACCTAGTGGCAGTGCTAGCAAACTCACACAGCTGCTACTTACCCCTCCAGATCCAGGTCTCCACAAATCTCCCTTTCCTCAGTTTCTAGAACTTGCTTTGCTCCCTCCCACCAGGCGGCTTTTCCAAGCCATTTCCAACCTTCTCTCCTTCGCCCATTCCTACTACAGAAGCCAAATACATACTGGCTTTCTCAGCATCGCTTGGAGCAAAGGACAGCTGTGTGGTCACCTCTGACCAATGCGCTGTGAGAGCAGGCTGCCGGAGGCTTCTGGGAAAGGTCTCCTGGATTTCGTTCCCACCCGGGCCTCCTGCTTCCTGCCTTTGAAAACCATCTTGACCTCGGGAGCTGGGCTGATAAAAGGGCAAGCCTGAAAACAAGACCTAAATGCATGAAGAAGCAAAACGGAGGACAGAAAGAGCCTGGCTCCTCAAAGACAGTGTGGAGTGGGGTTCCTGGGTGGCTCAGTCAGCTGAGCGTCGACTTTGGCTCAGGTCATGATCTCACGTTTTGTGAGTTCGAGCCCGGCAGAGGGCTCACTGCTGTCATCACAGAGCCCGCTTCAGATACTCCATCCCCCTCCGTCTCTCTACCCCTTTCTCCCGCTTGTGCTCTCTCTCTCAAAAATAAGTAAAGCATACATACATACATGCATACAGATGGTGTGGAGTAACTGGACCACTGCCCACAGCCACCACCCCCATACTTCTTGTGTGAAAAAATAAACTCCATTGGTTCAAGCCACCAGCTGTCCGATTTTGTGTTTCTTGGAGCCAGAAGCACTTCTAACCAATATATGATTCAAGGCTTTGCACGTGCCATTCCCTCTTTCTGAAACGCTGTTTCCTGTTCTCCTCAACCTTCAGATCTCAGACGAGTGCCACTTTCTTGGGGACGCGTTCTCTGGACTCCTAGCCAAGTCCAACCCCTGTGATCTACTCTCACACTCCAGTCCCCCGTCCTCCATAACGCCTCTCATGTTTGCTTGTACGCGATTGATTGTCTTTCTTACCCCCTCCATAAGCTCTGGAGATCAGGAACCTTATCTATATTTGTTTACTGTTGCGGCTCCAATGTCTATCACACTCCACACGTGTAGAATGAATGAATGAATGAATGAATGAATGAATGAATGAACTAACGTCAAGCAGGCCCAATGTCAAAGGCATGCATTCATTCCAAACTAGAGTAGTGTTTGGCACATCACTGCAGTTCCATAAATACACGTCTAATGAGTAAACGAATGGATGGATGGGGGGGGGGGGGGCAAAGATGAAAAGAAAAAGCACCTGTCTTAGAGGAGCTTGGAACGGAAGAGGCGAAGCAGGCCCCAAAGCAGAGCACTTTGCTGGGGAATGTACAGATGTAGAGCCGTCTGTAAGGAGCTGGCAGAACTCAGAGAAGCAGCCTTTAAGTTGGGCTGATTAGGAGAGAGAGTAGTAGCAGGGAAGGTGCAACAGGAAATGGGTTTTGAGTGAGTTGAGCCAGCGCATGTGGCCTCGCTGCAGACTGTGGAAGCCGGGGCACCGAGCTGAGGGGACAGGACGGTGCCACAGGGAAGCCGGGAGCAGCTCTGTGTTCATTGTTGGAGCCTCGAGTCCTGGGTAGGAAAGAGCAGCTTGCAACGCGCGGGCAGTGGGGGTGGGGGTGGCGGGAGGACTTGGACTTGGTCCTGCCTGTAAGGGGGAGCCCTGGAAGGTTTGGGGCAGGTGCCTGGCATGCTTGGTCAGATCACGTTCTAGCAGTGGAAGGAAGATAGCTCTGGGTCCTGAGTCCTGCCAGCCTTGCCATTGTTATCAACCCTCCTCACCGGGATGTGTCCAAGTGAAAGCAAGGTTTCTACACACAGGTTGTTCTGAAAAACATATCAACCTTGTTAACTGAGTCAAGTAAACAGCTTCTGACCATTCACCTGGGACTTTGGCACCTGCCCTGTAGACTCACCACCCTGAGCCAGGCCATACTACTGGGTGTCTTGATTTTGTTTCCATATATATTTTTTTTAAGTTTATGTATTTATTTGGGGGAGAGAGAGAGAGAGAGAGAGAGAGAGAGAGAGAGAGAGAGAGAGAGAGAATCCCAAGCAGGCTCTGTGCTGAAAGTGCAGAGCCTGAGGTGAGGCTTGAACCCACGAACCTCGAGATCATGACCTGAGCCAAAACCAAGAGCCAGATGCTCAACTGACTGAGCCACACAGGTGCCCCAATACTGGCTGTCTTTAAAATCCATGGGGACCCTGCTGACCTCTTTCCACACCCTCATCCTCAGTGGCCTTCCCCTTCCTTTCCCTTCCCCCTTCCCTTCCCTTCCCTTCCCTTCCCTTCCCTTCCCTTCCCTTCCCTTCCCTTCCCTTCCCTTCCCTTCCCTTCCCCTTCCTTCCTTCCTTCCTTCCTTCCTTCCTTCCTTCCTTCCTTCCTGAGATCTCGAGGTTTGTGAGTTTGAGCCCATTGTTGGGCTCTGTGCCTTCAACTCAGAGTCTGGCGTCTGTTTTGGATTCCATGTCTCCCTCTCTCTCTGCCCCTCCCCTGCTCACACTTTGTGTGTGTGTGTCTCTCTCTCTCTCTCAAAAATAAATAAACATAAATTTAAAAAAAAAATTTTTTAAGGTAATCTCTCCACCCAACATGGAGCTCAAAATTACAAGAGATCAAGAGAGAGAAATTACAAAATTACAGGAGATCAAGAGATCAAGAGTCACACGCTCCACGGACTGAGCCAGCCAGGCACCCCTAGAAAATGTTTTAAGATGAATGGATTTAGGAGCACACGGTATACAGATAAGGCACATGTGGTGGAGTGTGTGTTCTCTGCAAAGCCCTGCATGAACCGGAGTTGCACCAGGGGCCCGGTGTGCCCATCAGGAAGGCAGACGTCCCTGGGAGAGAGAGCGGTGCAGCTGGCTACCAGATAGGGAGGTGCGTGAGCTGCAAATAGCTGTTAGGAAGAGCTGGGGCGCATCCTGACTTTAAGATCAACTCAGCTCTTAGCTGCCCGGGCTAAAGTTCACTCAGGCTAAAGTTCACTCTTCACTCCCCAGCTGTCCTTGACACCATCAGCCAAGGCCCCGTGATCCCGCCCTGACCAGTCTTGTAGGTCACACTTCCTGGGTGTGGCCGCAGGTGCTCCAGGAATCCGTCAAGTCTGGGGTCAGAAGGGACCTCTTCTCCTATTTTACATATGCGGAAACAGAAGAGCGGGAGGTGAGGACACATTCCCCAAGTTCCACAGTAAGGTGGAGGCAGGGCTGGGCCTCAAGGCTGCAGGCCCCACTGTCTCCCAGACCTCACTGCCCCTTCGATGCCGGAGCCTCTGAGGGAGACAAGAATCTGGCACAGTGGCTGAAATAAATCGTCCCTCCCCTAAGTGAGACCAGGACATTCTCAGTTTGCCAGTGAGATATGAATTTGCTGGGCGTGGCACAGTCAGTTGAGCATCTGGGGCAGGGGGAAGGAGGAAGGAAGATGTTTTCTTTTCTCTCTCTTTTTATTTTTTTTATTTTTTACTAACTGTTTTTATTTATTTATTTATTTTAATTTTTTTAATGTGTATTTATTTATTTTTTTTTTTTCAACGTTTTTTATTTATTTTTGGGACAGAGAGAGACAGAGCATGAACGGGGGAGGGGCAGAGAGAGAGGGAGACACAGCATCCGAAACAGGCTCCAGGCTCCGAGCCGTCAGCTCAGAGCCTGACGCGGGGCTCGAACTCACGGACCGCGAGATCGTGACCTGGCTGAAGTCGGACGCTTAACCGACTGCGCCACCCAGGCGCCCATGTGTATTTATTTTTGAGAGAGAGAAAGGCAGAGTGCAAGCAGGGAAGGAGCAGAGAGAGAGGGAGACACAGAATCTGATGCAGGCTCCAGGCTCTGAGCCATCAGCACAGACCCCAACACAGGGCTGGAAATCACAAAGTGGGAGATGGTGACCTGAGCTGAAGTTGAACACTCAACCGACGGAGCCACCCAGACACCCGATTAAACGTTTTTATTTATTTTTGAGAGAGAGACAGAGCATGAGTGGGGAAGGGGCAGAGAGAGAGGGAGACAGAAGATCCAAAGCGGGTTCTGCACCACTGAGAGCAGAGAACACAACGTGGGGCTCGAACTCACAAACCTCAAGATCATGACCTGAGCTGAAGTCGGACACTCAACAGACGGAGCCACCCAGGTGCCCCTCTTTTCTCGTTTTGATGTGTCAGCAAACAAAAGACTGTAACACCGATGTGCACAGTCTAACCTCAAGGGGATGAGTATATGCCACCCGAAAATACACCATTTTGGTATAAAGCTATCTTGAGCTGAAGGCAACTGAGAATCCACAGATAGAGAAAGAGTTCTCTGTCCTCCTTCTAAAAACAGGGCACAAATTTCCCTTGTGAAGGAGTCCCCTCCTCCCATGTGAGAAAGAGGAGAGGAGCTGTTACCACTGGACATGCAGAGTCGGTGGGCATAGACATGAGTCTATGGAACCAAATCTAACTACTAACTTTTCTGTCATTAGTTTCCCCGTATATTCTCCAGTCACTCTTCCACAATCTATCATCCTTCAAAGCCCAACCATGGTTTCTTTTCTTTTTTTTTTTTAAGTTTTATTTATGTTTCTTAGTAATCTCTACCCCCAACGTGGGACTCAAACTCATGACCCCAAGGTCAAAAGTCTCATGTTCTTCCCACTGAGCCGGCCAGGCCCCCCTGATTTCTTTGTCGAAATGGTGTATGAGCTCCCGAGTTTAATCCCTTCTTTGATTTTCACTTATTCCCTGTGAACTTCTATGCACATAAATGTGGGTTTTTTTTTTTATGTTTATTTAAGTTTGAGAGAGAGAGATAGCACGCACGTGCACGCGCATCGAAGTGGGGGAGGGACAGAGAGAGAGAGAGAATCCTAAGCAGGCTCTGCTTTGAGCCCAGTGTGAGACTCGATCCCATGACTGTGAGACCATGATCTGAGCTGCAATCAAGAGTCATATGCCCAACTGACCAAGCCACTCAGGAGTCCCTTTGCCCATACATGTTAATAAAGATTGTGCACCTTTTGTCCATCACTCTGGCTTTTGTTAATCTAATTAGTAGGCCCCAAATTCCTGAACCTAAGAAGGCAAAAGCTTTTCTCCCCACAAAACACACACCCGGGGCGCCTGGGTGGCTCAGTCAGTTAAACATCCGACTTCAGCTCAGGTCATGATCTCAAGGTTTGTGAGTTCGGCTCTGTGCTGACAGCTGGAGCCTGGGGCCTGCTTTCTATTGTGTCTCCCTCTCTCTCTGCCCCTCCCCTGCTTGCACTCTGTCTGTGTGTGTGTCTCTCTCTCCCCCCAAAAAATAAACATTTAAAACACACACACACAGGGGCGCCTGGGTGGCTCAGCCGGTTAAACATCCGACTTCGGCTCAGGTCACGGTCTCGTGGTTTGTAGGCTCGAGCCCCGCGTCAGGCTCTGTGCTGACAGCTCGGAGCCTGGAGCCTGCTTCCGATTCTGTGTCTCCCTCTCTCTCTGCCCCTCCCCTGTTCATGCTGTCTCTGTCTCTCAAAAATAAATAAATGTTAAAAAAAAAATTAAACACACACATACACACACACACACACCCCATGTACCTACCACCCATCTCAACAAGGAGAATATGATCATTTCCTAGAAGCCCTGCCCTATGTGCCTCTTCCAGAACAGACTGGCCCCTAGGAAACTACAGTCCTAAATTTTGTATTAATTTTTCCATTTGTTACATTTTTTTCTACCTACATATGGAATCTTAAGTAAAACATTATTAGGTTTGCCTATTTTAAAATTCTATTTAAATGGACAGGGTGCCTGGGTGGCTCAGTTGGTTAAGTGCTGACATTGGCTCAGATCATGATCTCCAAGTTCCTGAGTTTGAGCCCCGCCTTGGGCTCTGGGCCAACAGCTGAGAGCCTGTAGCCTGCTTTGGATTCTGTCTCTCTCTCTCTGCCCCTTCCCCAATTGTGCACATGCTCTCTCTTTCTCTCTCTGTCAAAAATAAAAACTTTAAATGTTTTGAATTCTATTTAAATGGAATCATACTGATCCCCTCTCTTTCTTGCTGCTTTGGCTTATGTTTGAGAGATTAGCCTACACTGGTTGCGTGTAGCTGTAGTTCGTTCGTTTCAGTGCTGGATAGTATTCCATTGCATGGTTATACCACACCTTACTTACACATTTTACTGTTTTTTGTTTTGTTTTTTTAGAATGATTTTTTTTTTTTTGAAATTTTAGAGAGAAAGAGAGGGAGAGAGGGGCAGAGGGAGAGAGAGAATTTTAAGCAGGCTCCATGCTCACTGCAGAGCCTGACATGGGGCTTTGGATCATGACCTGAGCTGAAATCAGGAGTTGGGTGCTCAACTGACTGAGCCACCCAGGTGCCTCACTGTTCTTTTTTTTGGGGGGGGGGGATTTTATTTTATGTATAAAATTTTTTTTAATGTTTATTTATTTTTCAGAGAGAGAGAGAGAGAGAGTGAGCAGGGGAGGGGCAGAGAGAGAGAGACAGACACAGAATCTGAAGTAGGCTTCAGGCTCTGAGCTGTCAGCACAGAGCCCGACGCAGGGCTTGAACCCATAGACTGGGAGATCATGACCTGAGCTGAAGTCGGATGCTTAACCGGCCGAGCCACCCAGGGTCCCTTATTTTATTTTATTTTTAAGTAATCTTCACACCCAATGAACTCAACAACGCTGAGATCAAGAGTTGCGTGCCCTACCAACTGAGCCAGCCAGGCGCCCCTGTGTGTACATTGTACCGTTGATGTATATTTCCCTATATCCCGTTTTGGACCGTTACAAATAATGCTGCTATGAATATTCTCATGCACATCTTTTGGTGCGCATATGCATGCATTTTGTTGGGTATACACGTCGGAGTGGGATTCCTGGGTCTTTGGTCAGTTTTCCAAAGTGGCTATCCTGTTGACTCCTATCCTATCCTGCTTCTCCATGCTCTTACACTTTTTTTTTTTTTTTTTTTTTAATTTTTTTTCAACATTTTTAATTTATTTTGGGACAGAGAGAGACAGAGCATGAACGGGGGAGGGGCAGAGAGAGAGGGAGACACAGAATCGGAAACAGGCTCCAGGCTCCGAGCCATCAGCCCAGAGCCTGACGCGGGGCTCGAACTCACGGACCGTGAGATCGTGACCTGGCTGAAGTCGGACGCTTAACCGACTGCGCCACCCAGGCGCCCCTCCATGCTCTTACACTTTATCCTACACGTCGGAAAGGAGCTGAGCGTCCCCAAGACCCTGCTCTTCTCACTCCAGCTCATCACCCACAGCTGAGGCCCAGAGCAGTTTCAGATACAGGAGATCTTTCCGAGGTGATGAAAATGTTGTGGAATTAGGTACTGGTGACAGTGGCACAACTTTGTGACTAGACTAGAAACTACAAACCTCTCCACTTCACAAGAGTAAGTTTTATGATATGCAAAGTGACTTATATGTCAATTTCCAGTATCACCTGACTTTAATTTTTGATCATCAGGGAAGTTTGAAATGGAAACACTTTGTGGTTTCGATTTGCATTTACCTGATTAATATTGTATTTGAAAATCTTTTCCAAATGTTTATAGACCATTTGTATTTCCTCTTCTATCAAGTTACCACACAGTTCTTTTGCCTATGTTTGTGTTGAATTGGTTGTCTTTTTCCTATTGATTTTTAGGAGCTCATTTTTTTTTTTTAAGTTTATTTATTTTGAGAGGTAGGGGGAGGGGCAGAGAGAGAGAACCCCCAAGCAGGTCTGTGCTGTCAGTGTAGGGCCAGATTCAGGGCTCGATCCCATGAAATCAAGAGTCAGAGGCTTAACTGACTGAGCCACCCCGGTGTCCCTTTAGGGGCTCATTCTAGATTCTAGGTATTAACCCTCTGATGGTGATGATAGTGATATGTGTTACAAATATCTTTCCCCTGATGTGTGGCTTATCTTTCCACAGTACAGACGGTATCTTTTGATGAGAAGTTTCCCTCCCAACCCCATATTTCTATTTTGTTTTTTTAAATTGAGACATAATGTAAATACAATAATACGCACAGATCTTAATTGTTGTTTAGTGAATTCTGACACCTGTATGACTCATATGGTCACCACCCAAATAGGATAGAAGGTTCTGATTGGAGCCCCCATGCCCCTTCCTGCTCCTTTCTAGTGAATTCTCCCATCCCAACACACAGTCACCTCCTGAATTTGAAAAAATTTTATTAATTTATTATTTTTATTTAGGTAAGCTCTACACCCAACGTGGAGCTTGAACTCATGACCTCAAAGATCAAGAGTCTCATGTTCTGTCGACTGAGCCAGCCAGGCGCCCCAACATTTTGATTTAACAAACTGTTCAGTGGTGCTTACCAAGTTCCAAACCTTAAAAATATTAACTAATTTAGGGGCACCTGGGTGGCTCAGTGAGTTAAGCGTTTGACTCTTGATTTCAGGTCAGGTCATGATCTCATGGTTCATGGTCGGAGCCCCACATTGTGCTCTGTGCTGACAGCATGGAGCCTGCTTGGGATTCTCTCTCTCTCCCTTTCCCTCTGCCCCCCCCCCCCCCCCCGCCCGCCCCATGCTCTCTCGCACTCTCTGTCTCCCAAAATAAGTACATAAATAAACATTACAAAAATCAACTAATTTCAACCTCATAAAAGCTCTATTTATTTAATCTTCTAGATGGGGAAACCAGGAGACGTTGGGGAACTCACTCCAGGTCCCCCAGCCAGTGAGGGGGAGGCCAGAATTCAAACCCACGCAGTCTCCCAGTCTCCGGAATCCGTGACCTTCTGGTGAGTCCACTGAGACCCCTGGAGTTAGTTTGTATGCGTGGTCTGAGGTAGGGGACCAATTTTCTTCTTTCTCCATATAGAAAACCACTTTTCTGGGCCCCAGGTGACCGTGTGACTCAGGGACACTTTGAAGTGGCTTCAGCTCCTTCCTCAAGTACCTCGTCTTCCCCACCCTTGGCCCTGCAGGTCTTGGAGGGGGGAAGGCAGCCTCTCTGTGGTCTGGGGCCCCGTCTCGCCTTTTCAATACAGTGCAAACACTGCAAACGTCCTTCCCCAGCCACGGAGGAACGAGTGTGGGGAAAAAGCATGACAGAAACAGTCTGGCTTTCTCATGGCTCTTTCAGAAGAATGAGGCCCATTTGCCGTCCTGGTCTCCTCTGTGGGGAGCCTGCCAAGGAAGGGGGGCTGTGGCCCCCGGACAGAATGTTCGAGCTGTTCCGGGTTTCATGGGCTGGAAGAAACGCCGGGATTCGGGGAAATGTTGGATGCGGCCCGTGGCTGTGTCCCTGGGAGGAGGGCTCATCGGGGAGATGCCTGGGTGCCCAGACCATGTGTGTGTGACCTCACGGGGCCCGAGGGAAGGGGTGATGCTAACTACCGGTTGTGGCCGTGCACGTGACGACCGTGACAGAATGGCAGTGCTCGTTGGGGGGGGGGGGAAGGGGGGGTTAGCCGTCGCAGGGGTTGCTGCAACGGCAGGCCTCAGAGCCCAACACCAAGACAGGGCTTCTGTTCTCCTGCTTCTTCTCTGGGCTGCAGCTGGTTTGGTCCCACGACCCCCCCAGGGGCCACGACAGGCACAGCTTCTACCCTATGCCAGGCTTCACTTCTCCTTGTCCCCCAGTGGCTGGCCTTGACTCTGAGCTTAACTGAAATATAGCTCACGTGCTGTAAAGTTCACCCTTTCAACATGTATGTCTCTGTGGTTTTGACGGTGACCTTCAGCACTGTCTAATCCCAGAAAGATCTCAGCTCTGTTTTAACTGCTGTGGGTGGAAGCTTGGGTGACTCCCTGGGAGAAGGGGCCTGGGTTTGGGAATTATTACATTTTATTTTATTTTTTTTCATATTTATTTATTTGAGTGAGAGAAAGAGTGTGAGCATGTGCACACGTGAGCAGGGGAGGGGCAGAGAGAGAGGAGGACAGAGGATCCAAAGCAGGCTCCTCACTGACAGCACAGAGCCCGTGTGGGGCTCGAACTCATGAAGCGAGAGGCTGAGGTCAGATGCTTACCCCACGGAGGCACCCAGGTGTCCCTCCACATGCTGTTTAAAGCGGAGGGGTTTCAGTGTTCCCCTGAAGGTCACCAGTGTGTGTGTGTGTGTGTGTGTGTGTGTGTGTGTGTGTGTGCATGTGTGTGTGAGGGCCCAGGGCCCGCTGTGTTGTCTCAGACAGTGGAGGGTTTGGGTGGTGGGGAACCTGTGAGGAACTAGGCAGGTACAGTCAGGGAGGCGATGGCAAATCAAGGGTACCATTCAGGACAGCCGCCTCCCCACCCCCCAAAATATCCCCCTAAGCACCAGTGTCAACTCTTAAAGCTGGAGAGTCGGAAGCAGAAGCAGAAATGCCTGGAAGGCGTGACTTCAGCTGTCATCCCCACAGCTACCTACCTCAGGGCCCTGAGGGAAGAGGGACGATTGAGTTCTGGGGGCTGAGGGGAAAGTGGGGGACCGTCCTGCCTGCAGCTGAGTTGCAGAAATGAGAGGACAGAGGGAGGGCCAGGCTTTAGCAGAAATCTGTCAGCCAGCACAACGCTCGGCGTATTGTCCTAAGGCTCCATTTCTTACCCTGAGACCACAGAGGAAGGCATTAAGGAATTCCTTCAGTTTCCTGGACCAGGCCTGGAACAGTAAGAAAACAAAGTTTTGAGAAGAATATATACAACTTTAGTGTGTAGATTTGGTGGGACAATACCTTTGGTATGGAAGGAAGCCGTTACATAGAGGGAGAAGTTGGCATTTATCTTATAGAAATATATGTGTGAATGACATTTGTCCAAAGTTAAGATAATTGCACTAGAATACACATGCAGTGCAACATTGTTGCTGTGGGTTTGTGTGTGTATGTGTCTCAGAGGGGGTTTAACAGGCACACAACATAAAATGTATCATTTTAGGGTCACCTGGGTGGCTCCGTTGAACATCTGACTCTTGATTTTGACTCAGGTCATGATCTCACTGTGGTGAAATGGAGCCCCGCGTCGATATCCGCACTCTGTGGAGTCTGCTTGAGATTCTCTCCATCTTTGCCCTTACCCTGCTTTTTATCTCTTTCTCTCTCTCTCTGTCTCCATCTCAAAATAAATAAATCAATATTTAAAAAAATTGTTTATTTTTTGAGAGAGACAGACAGACAGAATGTGAGTGGAGGAGGGGCAGAGGAAGAGGGAGACACAGAATCCGAAGCAGGCTCCAGGCTCTGAGCTGTCAGCACAGAGCCAGACGCGGGGCTCGAACTCACAAACCATGAGATCATGACCTGAGCAGAAGTCAGATGCTTAACCGACTGAGCCACCCAGGTGCTCCAACATATTAAAACAATGTATCATTTTAGCCATTTTTAGACTATATAGCTCAGGGGCATTAAGTACATTCACGTGGTTATCCAGACCATTTGTTTTTTTTGTTTTGTTTTGAAAGCCCAATATTTTGACGTGGCTACAAAGTGCCAGATGGTGACCGTCCTGCCTGGCGGAGCATGGCCTTTACCCCACTAGCTCCCGCAGGAAGCAAATGCCCCATCTCAAGATATGTGGCAGCTTTTGGCTTCACTCTGCCTCCACAGCACCACTTCCTCACTCAGCAGGGGCCTGACTGGGCTCGAAGGGCCACCTGGTTGGCCAAGGCCAAGGACGTGGGCGGAGCGGACCCCCCCCCCCCCCCCCCCCCCCCCGCGCTGCTGCCGGGAAGGGCCCTGACCCACCCCACCCTGAGTCATCCTAGCGGCCCACCCGGCTTGGCTTGACCCGGCTTGGCTTGAGGCTGCTGTGCTGTGTCTGGTGCCGCTCAGAGCTTTCCCGGGGTAAGGCAAGGCAGCGAGGGCCCGAAGAGCGACCTATGCCCCGAGACCCAAGCTAAACTCCAGGCACTGGGGCTCTGGTCGGCTCAGGTAGTTGTCCGCCTCCCGGAGCCCCACTGGATAAGCCCCTT
The DNA here is from genome assembly GCF_028018385.1 of Neofelis nebulosa. NCBI lineage: Eukaryota > Metazoa > Chordata > Mammalia > Carnivora > Felidae > Neofelis > Neofelis nebulosa. Next base: position 14,474,589 of record NC_080785.1, on the reverse strand, counting down.
CACACCTGTCAGAGAGGGCGAGGGGTGAGTCCGCATGAATCTGGAGTTCTCTGCCAGAAAGAGAACTCGGTCCACACTCTGCCCGTAGGGGTAAGAGAATGAACTCTGCTGTAGGAAGAACAACCGTCGTGAGGTTTGGGTGCAGGACTTACCTGTGTGCTCCTAGGAAGACAGCTGGGGTGGGTTGTAGGTGGAGGAGAGGAAGACAGGCAGGGCAGCTGGCTGAGGTGCCCGGGGTTGATCGACGGTGACGCCGTTTGCTTTTTGACCCATTGCCAGGGAAGCTGGCACCAGGCCTCTGTGAATTGTAACCAAAAAGGAGGCAGAGGTTGCCAGTTGCACCCCGCCCAGGATCTGGGTGAGGGTGAGGTGTGGCCACCGGCCGAGCCAAGTTAATTGGCCTTAACAGGTGCCAGCCGTTCAATGGCCCTTCTCACCTGCCCTTTGCTTTTCTTACTAACCTTGGCTCAGGCCAGAATCTCCCTTCTTCCTCTGCCTGTTTCAGCCCTTCCTGCCCACCCAAGTCGGGCTCTGGACTCAGCTCATATCAACTCCTCGTGAAGTCTGAGCCCTCCTCCCCCTCCTCCCCCCCCTGGCCTGCCCTGCACACACCCACCTCACCCTCCTCTGAGCTCACTCCTACAGCAATCTCTCCTCGAGATTTTTGGGGGCCTAGCATGTACCACCTTGGGCTTGCTTTCAAGCCTATGCCAGGTAACTAGAATGATAGGACCTTTCTCAAAAACCTAGTTCACCAGCTTTGATATCGCATATGAGTGTGGGTGACCCCTTGCAAGCTTATGCTTATACCCATTTATGTTTTTATTTTGCAGAGCATTTTAGGAGCCCTTAGGTAATGCTGAAATCAGGACATGCATACAAAAGTCTCATTTCCAAAACTTGGCCCTAAGATTACTCTCTGTCAGCGAAACATAAAGGAGAATTTGCTTATAAGGGAGGAGATCAGTCACCTGAGGAAGTGAGTCACCCAAGACAGAGTCCTGTAAATGTCTGAAGATGTTTGGTGAACTCCTGGCCAATCAAGGGTTGCAGGGCTTAAGCCCTAGATAGGTTAAGGGGGGTCCCAGGAATCTGCATTTCATACTCAAGGTGATTCTGATGCAGAGGGTGCCAACTCCCCCCCCCCCACCCCAAGAAACATGGGGTCCTCTCTGAGAGGTATGGCTGGAAGGTGATGGGGATAGCTAAGCAAGCTGGAACCTGTCTGAAGAAAGAAATGGAACATTGAAAGGTGGGGGGATGCCCTCACACATTGGGGGTGGGAATGAAAACCAATGTAGCCACTGTGGAAAATAGTTTGGTGGTTCCTCCAAAAATTTTTTTAATATACAATCTCTACACCCAATGTGGGGCTTGAACTCACAACCCCAAGATCAAGAGTCTCAGGTTCTGCCAAGCGAACCAGCCAGGTGCCCCCGTCTAAATCTAAATGTAGAAATTTCTATATGACCCGCAATCCCACTCCTAGGTGTATCTACTCAAAGAAATTGAAAACTGGTATTTAAATAAATACATGCACACACATTTGTAGCTGTACTAGTCACAATAGCCAAGAGGTGGCAATAAAGCCAGTGTCCGTTGATGGAAGAATGAATAAACAGAATGTGGTCTATCCATACAATGAATATCATTCAGCCATAAAAAGGAATGAAGTTCTCACCCGTGCTAGAGCCTGGATGAACCTTGAAAACATTATACTAAGTGAAAGCAACCAGACACAGGTGACATGATGTGATCCTGTTTATAATATCCAGAATATCCAGAATATCCAGAATAGATAAATCCATAGACAAAGCAAGAAGATTCATGGTTGCCAGGGGCAGGGGGGAGGAGGGAATGGGAGTAACTGTTTAGTGTTTAAATGTTTAATTTTTTGATGATGAAAATGGTTTTGGTTGTTGCTAATGTTATGAGTGTGCCAAATGGCAGTGAATTTTTCACTTCAAAATGATTAATTTTAGGGGCATCTGGGTGGCTCAGTGGGTTAAACAACTGACTTTGGCTCAGGTCATGATCTCATGGTTCCTGAGTGAGAGCCCCACATCAGGCTCTCTGCTCTCAGCACAGAGCCTACTTCAGATCCTCTGTCCCCTTTTCTGTCTGCCCCTCCTTGTTCATTCTCTCTCTCAAAATAAATAAACTTGAAAAAAGAAAAAAATGATTAATTTTATGTTCTGTGAATTTCATCCCAATATAATAAAAAGTGGGGTGGGGGGAGAAATGGGGCGGGTATGAAGGAGGCTGTCAAGGATCAAGGAGGCAGAAGGATTATCCCCACTGCCTGGGGGAAATGGACCATGTGAACTGAAATGCAATAACGGAGTGCTTGTAAACACATACACATTCTTCGTTAAAATGTATGCTTTTTCTTGGCATTAGAGGACTTGGTTCTTGGACAGATGCTCCGTGTGAGGCACGACACATAGGCTGAGTGGCGGTCATCTGGTCTAGCCCACCCAGGTCTTCCAGCCACACTTGGTTTCTGAACCCGAACAGTGTTGTCCACCCACAGTCTGCCCTAAGCTGTGAGCTGGGATTACAATTCTGCTTTGTTTATCTTGCCTCTGACCCTCCCCAGCCTAATTTCCCACTTTGCAAATTGTAGACAACTTTTCAGTTGATTTAGTTTGAATATAAGCAGAGTTGGACCGGAGGAACGCTGGGAAGGCGGGTAGGAGGGTTCTCCAGGGTCTGATGATGTTCTCTTCTTGACCTGAGTGATGGTTACACGGATGTGGTCATTTGCAAAGGTTTGTTATGCCGTATACTCACGATCGGAGAACTTTTCTGTTATGTATATTTTACTTCAAGCAAAAATGAAAATGAAAATGAAAATAAGGCAAAGTACTGAGATACTTATACAATGATGCTTTTCTCAATGCTCTTTAGGATATTAAAAACTGGAAATATCCTGCATGCAGAAAGGTAGAGGATTGGTAAAATAACTTTTAGTACATCTATAAAATAGAGTGTTACACAATCATAAGAAATGTTGACAAAGATGTGTATTTATTCACCTGGAGGTGTTAAGTAAACAATATAATATGAAATAAGTTAGAAAAGAAGGTATATTCCAAAATATTAAAAGAGATCATCTCTGGGTAGAATATTGGTATTAATAAAATAAACTAATCTGAGGAGCTTGTTAGGTACAAATTCCTGAGCCCCCAAGACTCAAGAGACGCCTAGTCAGTCTCCCCCGCCCCCCAACCCCAACACACATACCTACCCAGGTTAACTGTGATGTATAGACTGGTTCCTACCATTTTGGGGGGTCTTGGACCCCTTTGAGAATCTGATATAAACCATGGATCCTCTCTCCTAAAAAACAAATGGACATACCAAAGCTTGGATACAACCTGCAGGTGGGAGGGGGTCATTCATGACTCCAGTTAAGAACCTTTAATGGAGAATGACAGGTCAACCTCTTCTTCATTTTCCTTCTTGTTCTTTTTTTTTTTCCCTTAGAAGACTCCTTGCTCCCAACTCCCTAAAGGTGAGAACCTCTGCCAAGTGGCACAGGTCCTTGGGCCATTACAGAGTTCAGACTGCTGGTGCCGTCCGGAGGGGATCCACCAGCGGGATATGCTGTGGTGGCGGGCCTGAGGCCTGCTTGAGAACTTGCCTGTGCTGCCCACCATTCTTTTCCTGCGTCCCCCCTGAAGCCCTTGCAGGATGGCACTTGGGGTGCAGCCTCTTCCACACCTCCCTGCTTCTGGTCCAGAGGAGTAAGCCTCCTCGCTGGATCACAGGTCTGAGGAAGCTAACCCCAAAGTCTGGATGCCCCTCTTGTTAACATCAACACCACAAGCCCCTCCATTTTTCCTTCACATGTACTATTTCACTTATGCCGATTTGGGTCCCTACAACGAGATGGGAACGTTTCCTACGATATAAATGGGAATAGGGTCAAAGCTGTGGCTTCCGTGTTTTAAGGACCCCAAGAACATTTCCTTAACAGACCTTAGCAGGAGATTTCCTTCTTGTGCGTGCCTCTAAAAGTCATGGACTGCTTGGGCAGTGAGTGATGCTACGGCTTTGAAGAGAGAAGAAGGCCATCCAGAGGAGTCAGGTCCTTTTGGGACGAGACGACTGGGTTGTACAACAAATGACCTTGGCCACCAGGTGGCATCACTGGCTGGCCTCAAGTGCAGCTCATCCCAGGAGGCAACTGTTCCTACAGCCCCGATATGACCTCATTCCACACACAGGCCAATCCTTTCGGGGAGAGGAAAGGTGTCCCCCACCCCCCTCCCCACTTGTGAGCAGGAGCGTGGTAGGCATCGCCACAGCCCTCCTCCCCTGACACCTGCATCTGTCCCCGCCTCTGCCAGAGGAGCACCTTGTTTCTAAGTCCCTGGTCACTGCTCCTGCCCTCCTCCTCCTCCCTCCTCTTGGCTTCAGAGCCCAGCTGCCAGGCAGGATGAACCAGGGCAAGATGGCACAGGGCAGAAGAGACTCTTCCTAGCCCTGGCATAATAAAAAGAAAACCCAAACACTTTTCTTTCTTTTAATACCTAAGGTTAAAAATATAAAAAGTCCCAAACCCAACAACCCAAACAATACATCTGAATGTCGGTGACATGCCTGGTCTCAGGTCCCCTTCACAGCGCTGTTCTGGAGAAGCAGCACCTGCTGCACGGCTCTTGGGCCCTGGGTCCTGGGGAGGCTGTGCGGCAGCCGGAAACCATCCTGGCCTTCACCCCGCACGTGGGACAACCAGGACCCAGCGTTTCAGAAAGGCCACTAGGACTGTTTTTTTTAAAAATGTGCTTGCACTAGGAGGAAGTTTCCCCTTGAGGACGAGCCGAAGGTTATTTCTTGTGGAGAAACTTCATTTTATTGCCTAAAAAAAAAAGAAAAGAAAAGAAAACGAGAACATTTCACCAGGCGGACAAAAGTGAAATCCTGCTCTTTTCATCCCAGACGCGGTGTGGACAAGTGTGGCCTCCGGTGTCACCTCTGAAGCCTCTCTGTGTGTCCTTCCGTGACGAAAAGGGATCTTCCCCAGAGGTGGGAGTTTTGAAAGGAAGAGCTTCAGAGCCGGAAAGGAGGCTTTGCTCCTGCACTGGTGACACAGGAAGCACTGAATGTGCCGTGTCCTTGAGGAGCCAAGGATGGAGAAGACTCCCAGCGGCGGCCCGGTGGGTCGGGGCAGGCACAGTATGGCCACGTGTAGCTCCTCCTGTGCCTTGTCAGTGCAATTCAACCAAAGTCCTTACGATTCTTTTATTTTCCTTTTAATTTTTATTTATTTTTTAAAGTAATCTCTACACCCAACATAGGGCTCAAACTCATAACCCTGAGCTCAAGAGTTGCACGCTCCACTGACTGAGTCAGCCAGGCGCCCCAAGGTCCTTATAATTCTTATGTTTCCACTTTTCAGGGCCACTTGGAGGCTAGTCCAGGCCTTTCCTGCCACACACCCTTCTCTGGTTCCCTTCGCACTTCCTAAACTCAATTCCCCAGAAGATTTGAGAGTGTGGCAGTAAAAAAGGGGGAACAAAAAGGGGGCACCTGGGTGGCTCAGTTGGTTAAGCTTCCAGCTCTTGATTTCAGCACAGGTCATGATCTCTTAGTTTGTGGGTTCGAGCCCCGCATTGGGCTCTGTACTAAGGGTGTGGAGCCTGCTTGGGATTCTCTCTCCCTCACACACAAGCCTGCTCTCTCTCTCTCTCTCTCTCTCTCTCTAACTATATAAGTTAAAAAAAAAAAAAAAAAAAAAAAAGACCATGGGAGATAACAGCGAAGGAAGATAGCAAGACAGCCCAGGGGGCTGTAAAGCAGGAGGGGTCCTTAGCTTCCTCTGTTTATATTCTGGGGCCAGATTAGAACAGGAGGTTACAATGCTGGTGCGGAAGCACAGCTCAGCATTATTTAGGACCCACCCCAGGGGAGGCAACTGGCTGAGACTCCAAGGACCAGAGGCTGGTGCTGGGGACTGACAGCTGGGCCTTACCAAGTCCCTTCAGGAACCTATTGACGCCACTGTGTTCTCCACTGGGGAGTGTTTCCAGGTACTCCTGGGCTCGGACCTCAAACAGACCTGTTGGCAAAAGAAATCCCAGCCATTTTAGTCCCTTCTCTTTCCCTCTCTTCTAAACATACCCATTTCCTTACTGCCATAAAAAAACCTTCCTTCTGAGATGAGCGGCTCCTATAAACATGCTCTGAATCGTAAGGTTTCTAAGGGTTTTTATTGCCCTTATAATTGCCCAACCTTGTGCAGTAAGTGTCTTTGGGAGGCTAGAAAGCTAGCCCATATGTGAAATCCTATTTTTATTCAGCAAACACCTTCCCAGTGTCTATACCGTGCCAGGCATGCGGTTTGGAGGATGAACCAGACGGCCCTGGCTTTCAGGACTCCTGCAGCCTCCCATACAAGGAACGCTGGCCAAGTGGTTGGCTTCCTGGGAATCCATCAGCCATCTATCAGCTCAGCAGGGCCAGACACAGCACCTCGTAGGTGTGAGGCCAGGGCGGGAGCCTCAGCCATTCTGTCTTCTTTTCTCATCAGTCTTCCCTGGATAGAGGCTGCCTTCCATGCTACTTTTAAGCTTTTGTGTCTCTCGACCTTTCTATCAAATAGTGATCTGTAGACAGATATGCTGGTAAAGCAGAGCTTCTCTTTAAAGGAATCCTATCATGGGCAGTGTGACTCATACTTTAATCAATTTCCTTTTGTCTCTTCAGTTACCACTCATCAGAATACCTGAAGTGTGGCCAGCCTCCATCGCTACTTTGCAAAGAGCTCCAGGAATGTGGGGCTTTGGTTCCTTAGCCTAGTCTCTGCCATCACAGCACCAGAGGACAGCAAGGCCCAGGCCGAGGCTCTCCCAGGACCCCCCTGCCCTCCCTACTCACTGCACCTGGGTGGTAAGCGTCTCTCCACCGACCCCAGTCTAATCCCATCAGTGACCATCTTTACCCACATTTCTAGCTTTTCGATTCCCGAAAGGGCTTAAGATGATGTAAGAAAGAGAGGGGAGTGATCTGATCCTCCTTCACATACTTTGCCTCCTCCAGCCCTGGAAATACGATGGAACCCAGCCAAAGGGGACAGGAAGAGGGAGGAGAGAGAGTGCAGGAGGGGAATGGGTGGCCTCTGTGGCGAGATGACCCCCATGCTGGGAGGGCCACTGCTGTCCTCCCTCCTGTGTGGTCAATCTGGCTAAGCATCAGGAGGCCCTCACACAAAGTGGAGGCCTCGGCCTTCCTGTCTTCCCCCGTCCCGTCCCGTCCCAGCTGGCTCCTGCCATGCCCAGTGGAGATGGAGGAAAGAAGGGCAGAAGGGAGGAGGAGAGGCCTGAGGAAAAGGAGACGAGGGGCCACAGAGAGACAGGAGAGAGTGTTCTCAAGGGTTTCGTCAAGTTGGAAAGATAGAACAGAAGGAGAACTTGCCACCAGAACCTGGACTGTGGTTCTGGGAGAGGCTGTGAGAGGGGACAGAGATGGCCCGAGAAGACAGGCAGGACACTGGGGCAGCTGGCTCAGCTCCGAGGTGGCAAGAAGGGGCGTTCTCCAGAGCAGGCAGCCGCACTGGTCCCACCAGGGTGCTGGCTCCATGACCTTCTTTTTTACTCATCTGCCCCCGGGGCCAGGGCGTCCCTAGCTGCCTGGGCCCCCACGTGGAAGGTGCCTCCTCACCTCTGGCATCCTGCCGGCGCAGTTCCCGCTCTTGGATGAAGCCCCGAAAGGTCTGGGTCTCCATGAAAACCTCCAGGAAACGGCGGAGGCTCTTGGAGGAGACGGCTTTGCGGAAGGCCTCTCGCTGCAGGGTCCTCTCCTCGCGCTCGCCCGCCGTCAGGAACAAGGAGTAGTGACCCACGATCTCCACGAAGAAGCGGACAAAGGCTTCTGACACCACCTCGTTCAAGGGGCTGGACTCCGGGCCTGAGCACAGTGCGGAGGGGCCGGTGAGGGCAGGGTTGACACAGAGCCCCCGAGACACAGGTTACCCAAGGTGATGAAGTCATTTCGTGTCCCCTTGTCATCAGGGATTTTAGGGCCCAAACGGAGGAGGCGGGAAAAATCGTCTCACGATTCAGTGTTAGAATGAGATCCAGATAAAGGGATTACACACCCACTTTCTCTCCGGGCCTGCCTCTCCGGCCGGCCACGTGGAAGGGACAGTCACTTGCCCATTTGCTCCCGGACTGTAATGACGGAAGAGCAAGGTGCAGTCTGGGAGGTGGCTGGGCACTTACCACGCTTGCAGTCCGGGGGCCCTTCGTCCTGGTCACTAGCCAGGTCATTCCTCTGCTCCAGAATGTGCTCCAGGGCTACCTGCAGCTTCCTGGGGAGAATGGAGTCCTCGTCATCCATCTGTAAAGCAGAAAAAGCAGGTGGGCCATTGCCCCAGGGCTTCTGGGGTGGATAGCTGCATCCTGGCCAGCAGGTCATGCTGGATACACCGCAGGGCCATCCTGGCACGGTTTTTGGTTTAGCGGAAGGAATATGACTTAGAGACAGAGATCTGAGGTCTGAATCTCTATTCCACTTTTTACAAGCGATATGAGCCTCGGTTTCCCCACTTGTAAAATGGGCTAGCAATCCATATCTTCCCCATTGTGAAGATTAAATGCATATAGAAGACATTGATGAAAGAATTTGACAAAGATGTAAATAAATGAAAAGATATTCTGTGTTTATGGATTAGGAAAATCAATGTTGGGGCACCTGGGTGGCTCAGTCGGTTAAGCGGCCGACTTCGGCTCAGGTCATGATCTCGGGGTCTGCGAGTTTGAGCCCCGTGTCGGACTCTGTGCTGACGGCTCAGAGCCTGGAGCCTGTTTCAGATTCTGTGTCTCCCTCTCTCTCCACCCCTCCCCCGTTCATGCTCTGTCTCTCTCTGTCTCAAAAATAAATAAACGTTAAAAAAAAAAATTAAAAAAATTAAAAAAAAAAGAAAAATCGATATTGTTAAAATGTCCATATTACCCAAAGCCATCTATAGACTCAGTGCAATCCCTATCAAAATTGCAATGGCATTTTTTATAGAAATAAAAACAGCCATCCTAAATTTCACATGGAACCACAAAAGATAATGAATAGCCAAAGCAATCCTAAGAAAGAAGAATAAAGCTGGAGGCATCACAATTCCTGATTTCAAATTTTCTTACAAAGCTATAGTTATCAAAACAGTATGGTACTGGCATGAAAAGAGACACATAAACCAATGGATCAGATACAAGAGCCTAGAAATAAACCCACGCATTTATGCTCAACTAATATTTGGCAAGGGAGCTAAGAATTCAATGAGGAGGGGCATCTGGGTGGCTCAGTCAGTTAAGTATCTGACTGGCTCAGGTCATGATCTCGTGGTTTGTGGGTTTGAGACCCACATTGGGCTATGGCACTGACAGTGTGGAGCCTGCTTGGGATTCTCTCTCTTTGCCTCTCTCTCTGCCCCTCCTCCACTCACGCTTCCTCTCAAAAATCAATTTAAAAAAAACTTAAAAAAACAAAAGAATTCAATTCAAAGAATGACGGTCTCTTCAACAAATGGTGCCGGGAAATTCACATGCAAAGGCAAAAAATTGTCCCCTATCTTACACCACTCACAAAAATCAACATGAAATGGATTAAAGATTTAAAGATAAGACCTGAAACTGTAAAACTATTGGAAATAAATGGAAAAAGCTCCTTGACATTGGTCTTGGCATGATTTTTTTAGGTTATGACACCTAAAAGCACAGTGACAAAAGCAAAAATAAAAAAAGGGCCACATTGCACTAAAGAGCTTCTGCACAGTGAAAGAAATGATGAACGACAGTCGTATACTTGTGCACCGTTGGTGCGAGCGTCAATTAGTGCAGCGGCTACGGGAAACAGAACGGAGGTTCCTCAAAAAGTTAACGATAGGACTACCCTCTGATTCAGTAATCCCACTTCTGGGTATATAGCTAAAGGAAATGCAATCACTATCTTGAAGAGGTATCTGCACCTCCATGCTCACTGCAGCATTATTCACAAAGGCCAAGACATGGGAACAACCTAAGTGTTCATTCATGGATGAGTGAATAAAGAAAATAATAGATAGGGGCGCGTGGGCGGTTCAGTCGGTTAAGCGTCTGACCTCGGCTCGGGCCATGATATCACTGTCCGTGAGTTCGAGCCCCGCGTCGGGCTCTGTGCTGGTAGCTCAGAGCCTGGAGCCTGCTTCGGATTCTGTGCCTCCCTCTCTCTCTGCCCCTAACCCACTCTCATTCTGTCTCTGTCTCTCTCAAAAAATAAACATTAAGGGGCGCCTGGGTGGCTCAGTCAGTTAAGCGTCGGACTTCAGCTCAGGTCACGATCTCGCGGTCCGCAAGTTCGACCCCGCGTCGGTCTCTGGGCTGATGGCTCAGAGCCTGGAGCCTGCTTCCGATTCTGTGTCTCCCTCTCTCTCGGCCCCTCCCCCGTTCATGCTGTGTCTCTCTCTGTCTCAAAAATAAACAAAAAAAAAAAAATTAAAAAAATTAAAAAAAATAAAATAATAGATAACAAAGAATATACACACACATACAACACACATATATATACATACACACAATGGAATGTACACACACACACACACACACACACACACATAATGGAATATTAGTCAGTTATAAAAAAGCAGGAAATCTTGCCTTTGTGACAACATGGATTGACCTTGAGGGCATTATGCTTAGTGAAAGTAGTCAGACAAAGACAAATCCTGTATGTTCTCCCTTCTATGTGAAATCTAAAAAAGCCGAACTCACAGATTTCTAGTAGAATGGTGGTTGCCAGCAGCCAGGGTATGGGGGAAATGGGTATAATCTTCAGGTTGTAAGATAAGTTCCGGGGAAATCCAATGCATGGCATGGTAACTACAGTTAACAACAGCACTCCACTTTATACTTGAGAGTTGTTACTAGGTCTTAAATGTCATCACACACACACAAAGGATAATTATGTGAGAGGATAGAAGTGTTAACTAATCTTATTGTGATAATCATTTCATAGTATGTACATGCATCAAATCATCATTGTAAACTGGTATATGTCAGTAATATCTCAATAAAGCTGGGGGGAAATTAAGTACAATACAAAGTCCTTGGCACCTAGTAGATACTCAACAAATGTTCCCCGCTGCCCCCACCCTGCAGGATGGCCAGTGCTAATAAGGGAGCTGTGGTCAGGACAGATGACCAGTGTGATCCGAAGTTGGCTTTATGATCTGACCTCAGAGCAGGAGGGCCTTGGGAAGGGCAAGCAGACAAAAGTAATGATTAAAAAAACCGAACAAACCACATTAACATGACAGAACTTGTCAGCAGTATGGCCACGTCCAAGTTTAAAAGCAATCCAACAGAATGCCTGGAAAACCTTACTACCGTGATTCTTTGCAAGATCTGATAGGAGTTAGCTCTCTTAGGCGAGTGGTAACAAGAAAATAAATGTGTATTATTTTCTCTGATAATGAGAGCAGTTTATGATCATTATAGAAAACAAATGAAAGTATTAAAACAATTTAAGATCTCTCACACTCTGCCTCCTTTTCAGTCTCCTACCCCAAACAGTTAGTATCCATGTTTTGGTGAGTTTTCCTTTCCATCTCTTTTAGAGGTGCGCGTGCACACACACACACACACACACACACACACGTATACACACACACAGTTGACCTTTGAACAACTCAGGTTTGAACTCTGTAGGTCCACTTACAGGCAACTTCTTTTTCAATAAATCCAGTACAGTCCTGTAAAGGTATTTTCTCTTCCTTATGATTTTCTTGGTAATACTTTCTCTTTTTTTCTCTAGCTTACTTTTTTTTTTAATTTTTTTTTTTTTTAACGTTTATTTATTTTTGAGACAGAGAGAGACAGAGCATGAACGGGGGAGGGGCGGAGAGAGAGGGAGACACAGAATCTGAAACAGGCTCCAGGCTCTGAGCTGTCAGCACAGAGCCCAACGCGGGGCTCAAACTCTCGGACCGTGAGATCATGTCCTGAGCCGAAGTCGGACGCTTAACCGACTGAGCCGCCCAGGCGCCCCTCTCTAGCTTACTTTATTCCAAGTATCTGATGTATAAGACATATAACAAAGAAAATATGTATTAATCAACTGTTTATCCTATCAGTAAGGCTTTTGGCCATCAGTAGGCTATCGGTAATGAAGTCTTTGGTTAAGTCAAAAGTTATTATACACAGATTGTCAACTATGCAGGGACACTTCTAACCCTTGTGTTGTTTAAGGGTCAACTGTGTTTTTTTCTTTCTCTTTCCTTTTGTTTTTTAAGATATTCTTTTTTTTTTTTTCAAGTTTATTTTATTTATTTTGAGAGAGACAGAGATAGCATGAGCAGGGGAGGGGCAGAGACAGAAGGGGTGAGAAAGAATCCCAAGCAGCCTCTCTGTTGTCAGCGCAGAGCCTGATGTGGGGCTTGAACTCACGAACTTTGAGATCATGGCCTGAGCCAAAATCAAGAGTCCAATGTTTAACCGACTGAGTCACCCAGGCGCCCCGTCTATAGTTATAACCTATACAAAGCTTCTAACTGTTAGAAAATAATTTTCTAACACAACAAATGGGACTCAATCCATTCCCAAACCCTTCCCCTTTGACCCCTGCCTTCTGTCCTGTTCTCAGTACAGCCCGGCTAGGGATCACTCAAGCCTGCCGGCCTATTGTGCAATCCCAGGCCCACCAAGGAGCCTTTCCAGACCTGGAAAATTGTGTCCCAAACAACAGAGAGGTGAAAACAGAGCAGCACGCTGAAGCCAGCCTTTTTACTCACCTGTCTGAGGAACCGATTGTTGACCAGGTCAACCACAAGGACCTGCAAGATGAAGAAAAGGGACGATTACTGTCACCAGGGCTTCTGGGATGTAGTGACAGACTCTTAGCCTTCTTCCTTCTTGGCATCCCGACAAGCAGCTGGGGTGGGGGATAGAGTGGCCCATTTGTGGTTTCCCGACGTTGCCACTGTAGCCACAAGTGATGAAGAGGGGAGGTAGGGGGTGGGGAAAGGCTTTCCAAAATCGCATGCTTTCAACACTGAAACCACAGCTGGGACATGTGTATGCCACAGATTGGACTCCCTGTCCCGTTCCCACGCTGGCTAAGGCAGAGCCTTTGGGACAGATTTTTAGTGTGCAGGTTACTGGGGTGGGCAAAAGATGCTACAGGCCCCCCAGGCCCCCCCTTGCTTCCATTCCATTCGACGCTGCCACCCCCCACTCCCAGTTCGCTCTCTCCTCTCAGCTACCCAGGTGGCCTTGTCCTTTCTCTGAATGGGACAAGAAGAGAGAAACCCAGAGGAGTGGATCCAGCTGGAGAATAAATCAAGCTGCAGGTGCTGGGCTTTCATCAGTCAAAGCTTTTAGGGTAGGCACCTTCCCCTTGTCTCCGTAAACAGGGACTGGGGACTGGGACCCGGGCCAGGTGGGCCAGGTGTTGCGTGAGGCAAGTGAGGCGCCTAGAGCACAGGTCAGGAAAATGCTGGCCTCTGCTTACGTGACCCGGGGTGTGAGGCCCTCACTTGGGCCTCGGCATGGGCCACACTGGCTATGATGAAGAGCATGGGCCTGCATGGCCACCATGTTCTCACCAACAGCTGGAAACACAGGCTCTAATCATCCCAGAGACTGTGCCCAGGAGCTGAGGGAGCCCTCCCATTCCTCTTTCTGGGGTTGAACTGAGCCATTTCAGGGATCACACAGTACCCAGACAAGCTCCTTGCAGTTCAGAAACTTACACCCGAAGAGCTGCGTGTGCTGGTGAATACTTAATGGGGCTTCAGGCTACCTGGGCAATTAGAAGAGCCACGTCTGGGGCCCCGGGGTGAATTTCAGGGACAGGCGTTCCCCCGGGGGTTTGGAAGTGAGTAGTATCAGTTAGGCCCCTCTGGTTCCCTGAGTGCTGGGAGCTCAGGACACAGGACAGTGATTGATTATTTAGAGGAAGGAACTGGGGCTAAATACCCACAGAAATGCCAGGTAGGACGTTCCCTGCTTGGGTGCAAGCCTGAAAACCCAGAACTGGATGATTAAAAACATTTTGGTTGTTGTCTCTTTAACTGATATGAAAAAGGACCTGTTCGCACAATCTGTCAACTTTGTTATTAGTCCAAATATAAATTCCAGTTAGCTCTTGTGTGCTCCCTGCCCACCTCCCAGTCTTGGGGAGTGCAAGGGAGGGGAGGTTAGGGTAGATGGCTACTTCTGGATGAAACGTTTTAACATGTGGTTAAGTTGTAGATGTCTGCCCTTCTCAGGCCGGTAGGTTCATTTAGAGGAGAGAACTGAACTTGCGGCTACTGAGGGTCCACTGAGGCGGACTGGAGTGGGGGGCGTGGATCTAACAGACAAAGCCATGGGGTCCCCCATTCCCTGCGTGCCTACAGTGCCTTAGCCAACACCTCCCCTCTACCTCGGGCACCCTCGGGAGGGAACAGCGATGCCCCCAGAGCTCACCTCTTCCAGCGGCAGCTCCCTGAGCAGTGGCAGCGAGCTGGTGAGCAGCCCGATGAGGAAGGGGGTTGGTGAGCACACGATGTCGATCATGGTGGGGGGCAGCACGGGGATGTAGGTGTGCTGCCAGGTGAACGGGTAGATGGCGGCCACCATTGCATGGCCGCACTTGGACAGCGTGCTGCAGTGGAGGGGAGAGAAGGGGAGAAGGTGCAGATTCAGGGAAAGCTCCAGACACGGCCTGCTCAGGCTCAGAGGGTGGGCGGCCGCCATGGAGGAGGCTGGAGACAAATGTGGGCACTCCTCCCCGAAGTCGTGTCGGTCAGAAAGGGCGTCACGTGTGTAAGCAGGTACATCACGTAACACAGTCCTAACGCAGAGTATATCAGGCACGTGGAGCCTGTGTGAGGCTTGGACACACAGCCAGAAGGACAGATTGAATGCCTCAGCTAACTTTTGCTAGTGTCCCTTCACATGCAAGCTACATTCTTTTATATTTTATTATTTTTTAAATGTTTATTTTTGAGAGACAGAGCATGAGCAGGGAGGGACAGAGAGAGAGAGGGAGACAAAGAATCTGAAGCAGGCTCCAGGCTCTGAGCTGTCAGCACAGAGCCCAACGCGGAGCTCGAATCCATGAGCCCTGAGATCATGACCTGAGCTGAAGTTGGACACTGAACCTACTGAGCCACCCAGGCGCCCCTTGAGCTACATTCTTGTAAGATCTTGACCACATCATTCACTTTCACCCCTCTTCCCCATATCCTTCCAAAACAACGAAAGCCTCTTTTCTCATGGATGCTCATTGATTTCTCTTACTGAAGACACTTTTATATTCTAACACTAGCTGCTTCTTCGTTCCCTTCGGCACATTCGCTCAGCCAAGCACGAATACCTAGGTGCCATCAGGGTAAACAGGGTGGCTCCTCTGGCATTTACATGGCAACCGTCAACTGTGAGGCTCTCCTTGTAAGCAAGAAACTCATATGCAGTCAGTTACCCCTTACCCAGAATTTAAAACTTAACAAAAAAACACAACATTCTCTCTTAAAGAATAATGATCATGGTGTAGCCTTTATCGGCAAGCCCTGAGCTCCACTGATCACCGTCCCCAGTGCTCTGTGTGGAGCTTGAGTTCATGCCTGGTCTGCTGGATGAATGGGTGGATTACCCCGGGCTGTCATCTGGAATATCAGCCCCACTGTGCCACAGATGGTGATGCCTGGCAGCCTCCCAGGGTGGGCAAGAGCTGACTTTCCCTTCTTCTGGGCAGTTTCTTGTTGCTGGTGAGCCTGCTGGGGTCAGACCCTCTCTGTTCACATCCTAGTATGCCATGGGATTCAAAACGTCAGAAGCTTGTTAGAAATATGTGTAATGTAAGAATAGAATAATAGCGAGGGCCCATGGGTTCTCCCTGGAGTATATAGCATCCTTCTCAGGCCACAAGCCCTATAACCAGCATTTGATTTGTTAGGCCACCTTTTTAATGTTTGCCCCAGTTTTCAGCTGAGTTCTGTTTAGGAAGCAGAGTCCTGGATAGATGAATGTCTCCTTACTGGGTTCCCAGGGATGTCAGGCGCCTATAAAGGCATGCATACCTTGGAGATACTGTGGGTTCTGTTCCACACCCCCACAATCAAGCAAATATGTTTGGGACAGGGAGTCAAATGATTTTTTTTTGTTTTCCGGTGCATATAAAAATTATGTTCATAGTATACAGTATGCAAATGTGCAATAGTATTATGTCTATAAAGTGTATAGATTTCAATTAAAAAAGTTTGTTGCTAAAAAATGCTAACCATCATCTGAGCTTCCAGTGAGTCATAAATCACCAATCACAGATGACCATAACAAATATAATGATAATGAAAAATATTGTGAGATATTACCAAAGTGTCACACAGAGACACAAAGCAAGCAAACGCTGGTGGAAAAGTGGTGCTGATAAACTTGCTTGAAGCAGGTTGCCACAAACCTTCAACTTGTAAAAAAACACAGTATCTGCAAAGTGCAACAGAATGAGGTATGTAATGTCATGGTCATAAGACTTTCCCAAGCCCATTTGAGTGGAATCACTTAACTTTGGCTTCCTTAAGGAGAAAAGATATTGGCTAGCAAGTGAAATACCCAGACAGAAAAAGACAAATACCGGATGATTCCACTTACATGAGGGACTCAGAATAGGCAAATTCACAGGGACAGAATAGAACAGAGGTTACCAGGGGCTGGGGGAGGGAGAACAGGCAGTTGTTGCCTCTGGAAATGGGCAGTGTTGATGGTTGCAAACACTGTGAATATACTTGCTGCCACTGACCTGTGTACTTGAAAAGTAAACCTTCTGTTATCTATGGTTTACTACAATAAAAAAATAGCAAAAAAAAAAAAAATCACTTTCTAACGGAGTTCCTATGAATGTGGCACTCCCTGAACATCCTTAAAATACATACCAGCCCTCTTTTCCATCCCATCTGCACTCGGGGCCCCTTGAACCAGAGTAATGTTGAATCTTGTTCATTTATCAGCATGAGCCCTCTGACCTTCCTGTTCTCTGTCTTCGCAAACCATCACTCTCTGAACACTCACTGGGGTCATGAAATGCTTCTTAGTAGCATGGAACCCCCATGTTGCCCTGATATGTGGTCCTAGTCTCTTCTTCCAAATTATCACCCCCAAAATGAGAAAGATGCCACCCCAAGATTTCCTTATCACTATAATACCTTCTTTGTAAGAGTGAGGTACATACAAAGTATGTAATACCCTCTTGAGTAACAGTGACCCAGAATAATTAAGTCAGGACTTATACGAAGGAGAATAACAGCAATCAGTCAGCCAGTGGCTTGGGGTGACTTCTGTCTTCCAAAGAATCTTCTCTCAAAGCAGAGAAGCATTTTCCTAAGGCATCACTTTCTCTGAGATACCAGGAATGTTTATACTTTCAGTGAGTTGCACACCATTTGTGTTTAATTTTCTTGATCACGAATGTGTTTAATTTACTCTGTTCTAAATTTCTTTAGTTTTAGGACTACTCTGTGTGTGACCAGTCTACAAAGGTGATCTGCTCACGTACTATAGTTGCGAGAACACAGCCAAGAAAACGAGAAGAACGTTAAAAAATAAAGGAGGATAGTTAGGTGTAGAGTGGATTTTTTCAGACTATACTTTGCAGCCCATCATTGGGTCCTGAAATAATTTTAGTGGGTTGTGATCAGCATTAAAAACAACAAAAAAGGGGCACCTGGGTGGCTCAGTTGGTTGGGCGTTGGACTTCGGCTCAGGTCGTGATGTCATGGCTGGTGAGTTTGAGCCCCACATCAGGCTCTGTGCTCACAGCTAGGAGCCTGGAGCCTGCTTCGGATTCTGTGTCTCCCTCTCTCTGCCCCTCCCCTGCTCACGCTCTGTCTCTCTCTCAAAAATGATAAACATTAAAAAAAAAAAAAAAACCACACAACAGAAAGAAGAGACAAGAGACAGTGTGTTGCAATGCGTTTCAGGTGTAACTATCTGTGTGTATGTATGTGGTATTGGCATTGGGTCTGGACGTGAAATGCATTTCTCATCATGGTCTGTAATAAAAAGGGTCTGAAGCCAATGACTTGGACTGAAGAACTGGAGGTTGGAGGCAGGTGGACAGAGATGGTTCAACTGGAATTCTGGTATGTTCCATTTTTTACCGGGAGGTTGGCTTTCACTCCCAAGGGACTAGAGGGACCTTAAAGGAGACTGTAGGAAAGAATTCCCTGAATGAAGCCTCATGTATGAAACCTGTCTCTTTTTACAGCACATTTGTTGTGAGCTCCTAAACAGAACTTGGAGGGAGAGTGGCGGGTCCCCACGGAGGGCGCTGTCTGGTGGGGTCCACCTCAGCCATCTCTGAGGCTCTCACTTTCCACTTGCTACCGGAAAATAAAAATGCAATGCTCATGCTGAAGAGTTCATTCACATTTTAGAGATGTGGTTTAAGCACTTTTGACCCCAGGGAAGTTGTAAAATCACATAAGTTTAAACCTGGAGCCACCTTAGAGATAGAATTCATCTTTTGATTTTTTTTTTTTTTTTTTAAGTAAGCTTTATGTCCAACGTGAGGCTTGAACTCACAACCTGAGGTCAAGAGTCCCTTGCTCCACCGACAGAGCCAGCCAGGCGTCCCTCCTTTGGAATTCTATAGCTAAAGAAACCTAGGCTGAGGTTGACCTCTGAATTCAGGGTGGGGCGCCCGGGGCCCGGAGGAAGTGAAGAGATCCCGAGAGAGGAATGGAGGCCTGAAGAGGCACAGAGAGAAGCCTTTTGTGGTTTTCTCAATCACTGCAATAGAAAAACAAATCAGTTTAACTTTTTTTTCCCAAGTCAAAGAAAAGGCCTTCTGCCCTTTTGCTTTCTTGTGGCCTCATGGTTGGAAGGAGAAAGCGCGATCGGTGGCTCGCTTCTCTCTGCTGCTAGAGCTCCCTGTGGCTCCGAGGGGAACCCTAAGTGGGCGAGGCCCCCGGAGGTCAGGCAGGCCCCCGTTCAGCTGCGGGGAGTGTACACCGGCTGCACAAGGAAGGCAGTTGGAACCGGTTAGGAAACACGATAAGCAGTGCCAGCGCTAGCCTCACACATACAGTGGGGGGGATACGTGTTACTGAGGAAGATCAAATTCACTCTTGCGGCTGGAATGCACTGACCTAAAGGTCACCAGAATTCAATTCTGAAGGGGACCCACGATGACAACTCAGCCGGGTACCCCGTTGGCCATGTAGGTAGGCGCTGCCACTGCCGTTTCTCCGAACAAGTGGTTTCTGTTTGTTTTCAAATCATCTGATGTGCTGTTGCAGCTGGAGCCCAATGTTTCTGCACCTGGTTATCATTAGCACCTCCGGGCAGGCGCAAAGGGGGCCCGGTGTGCTCACGACAACAGGTGGGCAGGGCTGAGGAGTGTCTCATTCCTCTTGCTGGCTAGCCCACACCAACACGCTAAAAACAAAACAAAACAGAACAACAACAAAAAAAAAGCCCCAAAGGACAAAAATACACCTCCCCCTCTTGAAATACTGGAAGGAAAGATCAAATTCTGCCAAGAGTACAGTGACAACTCTTCCCCCAAAATAAGTGGTAGAGGAGGAAAGAAGGGATTATTCTGAGTGTCGCTTGTGCTTTCCTCGGTCTCTGCTGCAAGCCATAATGACATTTTATTCTCAGACTCGTGAAGGTGAGTCTCCATGGGGGTGGGGGGTGGTCTCTTAGGAATATGGAAAGAACAGGTTTTGGTTTGGGGGACACAGAGGATGACTTTTCAAGCAAGCTCGTCACATGCCCTCCCTGAGCGGCCTGCTGGTTGGAGGAGAGGCAGGGTTTTTGGAGGAAGTCCTAGGAAGAGAGCCCTCCCAGCTGGCTTGTGTTACGTGGGGGTGGAGGAAAGGAACACCAGCCTGCATCTGGGATCAATTTGTACAAAAGCAGGGGAGGGAGATGATGCCCACGTGCGAGGCTGGCTGGGCCACAGGGTTTAAAGATGGGCACAGGGGAGAAGGGCCAGGTCCCAGAATGCTTTGCTACTTGGCAGTGCTTCACGAGGGTTGAAGCATTAGCCCAGAGCCACTGGGATGCGCCTGTGCGCGCTCAAGTTCTCCTGGACGGGGGTGCGACCAAGCCCCTGTGCCACAATGTGGGCTTACTATGTTCAGCAACCTTTCAGCTCATCTGGGAACCAGAAAGAACAGAGCACAGAGCCTCCTGTAAAATGGTGCCAGAAAAGTCAACAATGAGTTTCCTGAGTTAGACAGACTCCCCAGGAATTTCAGGAATGACCCATCAGCATCTGTTAGTATCCCAAGCAAGGCATCTCTCCTGGTGCATCATTCCCAGGAACTGGAGTGAAAGGCGAACTTCGGTCTGCTCTGGTGCCTGGGGAGACCTAGTGGGAGATGGATGGCACTGGCTGCTATATTTCCATTGCCGTACTTGTAAACCTGGAAGTGACGTGTAGCTGAATTAAAAAACAACAACAACAACAACAACAACATAGGCTGGGCCTCAAGAAAACTGGGCCAACTGGGTCTGCTACTCCCCGTATGCTCTCAGGTAAAAGCCCTGAACTTCCTCATCTATCAAGTAAGTAAATGGACTAGATAATTTCTAAACTCCTTCCAGCAAAATGTTTACAAACTACAAATCTACGAGAGAAAGCCAGGAACTGGGAAGAGCTGGAAATTGAAAAGAACTACACCTGGTCATCGGAAGACAATTCTAGGGCTCGTTAACGGAGATAGGACAGAACAGCAACAGTGAACTAACAGACAAAAGCAGTGGAGAGGTCTTGAGTCCTGGCAGTAAGTTCCAAAAAAGGCGGTAACACAAAGCAAGCAAGCCTGAGAGCATGTGACCCTGAGATGGGTTTGGAGTAGAAGCCAATTTGTGGTTATGCTAGTCTCTTAATCCGGCTCCGCATGTTATCTTTGGTGTTCATATGCAAACATAGGTAGTTGACCCTTCATATTTAATCAGACTGATGTCGTTATGTTACTAGCACTGTATTTTTCATAGAATTTTGCTGATTTAAATGTATGTACCTCCGTCAGCCACGCTGAGGACCTCTGAAATAGTATCTTGTTTTTGTTTTGTTCTACTTTTTTTTTTTTTAGTGGTTATTTACTTTTGAGAGGGAGAGAGTGCAAGTAGGGCAGGGGCAGAGAGAGGGAGACAGAGGATCCAAAGGGGGCTCTGTGCTGACAGCAACGAGCCCGATGTGGGGCCTGAACCCACGAACTGCGAGATCATGACTCGAGCTTCAGCCATCCAAGGTGCCCCCTGAAGCAGTAGTTTGAATTTTTTTAAGCTTATTTATTTTTGAGAGAGACAGAGAGAACAGGAGACACAATCCGAAGCAGGCTCCAGGCTCCGAGCTGTCAGCACAGAGCCCGACACGGGGCCCAAACCCACAAACTGTGAGATCATGACCTGAGCCGAAGTCGATGTTCAACTGGCTGAGCCACCCAGGTGCCCCATGAAGTACTATTTTGGATGCCAGGCCACCAAGGGGGCAGCTACCAAAACTTCAGGTCGGCCTCAGGCAAGCTCATTGCCCAGAGAGGGCAGGCTCACAAACCCAACTTTGTCTCAGACGGACGGTAAGCATTGCTGAGCACAACTGGTTCTAGGCAGGACAGAGGACTTAGGCTTACAGAAACCGATGAAACAATGAACCGACAGGAGCACACAAAAGGATGAAAATGCACAGCCACCTACGAACTTATCTGTGTAGTTACCCAGGTGTGGAAGGCAAGGCGCAAACTCCCGTATGTGTCAAGATTTGACCACCTGATCCTACTTATCATCAGCCAACAGTCCCTTGGCTTCTAGCCTTCATGGACTCCAGAAAGATAAAAGTGAATTTCTTAAATGTTAAAAATCTGTCCCATCTAAAACTTTTGTACAGATTTGTTTATGTGCAGCTCTGACTTCACTATTCAGCCTGGTCTGTAGATGTAGTCAAAACTTTGGGAATTGAAATTAATAAACTAAAAAACAAAATGTTTACCATCGGGGCAATGAAGAAAGGGGTATGAGCAAATATTTAGCTGGGTTGCTATGACAACAGAACAAGCCATCACAACAGCATTCTTTCCTTTCCATCTGTCAAAACTTCGGCTTGACAGGGCCTTAAGAAACACTCAGGGTCCACCCTGAAGATGAAACGGAGCAAAAATGTTATTCTAAGTTTGATAGATTTTTGGCTCGACTTAAAACTCTTCCATAACTCATTCAGCATTTGCCACAAGTCCCTGCTATTTCCGCCTGCAGTGCGCAGACTCCCCGGCAATGAAGACTGAGAACGCTGTGTGGCAGGGGAGGGAATGGCGGAATGACTACGGGCCTAATGCAGGCCCCCGTCCACCCTGGGAAGCCACGCGGCCACTCCCGGAGCTTGTGGCATGTCCTGCTCTCATGCGCTGTTCTGCGGTGTCACAAGGTTTGGGAGGAATCAGGAGAACGGGAGGCTTGCTTCAACGTCTGGCTGGACAGGGCTGGAAATGGGAGCATGCGCAGCGGTGGGGGGGGGGGGAGTACTTTGCCCAGTGAGGAGGAGGAAAGCCCCCCCACCCCACCTCCCGCCACAGGAGCTTATGCGGGAGGCTCTCTTCCTGCACCTTCCCAGGTCACACAACTTGCAGCCAGCCACTGTCCCCCAAGCCCTAGTTTGTCATGGCCTGGCCAGAGAACACTTCAGTTCCTTATGGCTCTTTGCCCGTAAATCAGGCAGCTTTAGGTGCACACAGATTGGTCCTGGAGGGACAGCTGGGAAGCAGAGCAGGACGGAGAGGACAACATGGCTTCTGGCTTTTTCACGCAGCAGCGTCACACGTGTGATGTTCTTCGGTGGAGTTTCTGTGCTTTGATCACTAGCTATGTCACTTTTTTCTTTTTTGAAAAGAATTTATTATTTATTAAAACAAACTTTTTTGAGACAGAGCAGGAGCATGAGAGGGGCGGGGAGAGAGGGAGACACAGAATCCGAAGCAGGGTCCAGGCTCTGAGCTGTCAGCAGAGCCCGATGCAGGGCTCAAACTCAGGATCCGTGAGATCATGACCTGAGCTGACGCTGGACGCTTAAATGCTGAGCCACTGGGGTGTCCCTATTTTATTTCTTATTTTAGAGAGAGAGACAGAGAGAGAGAGAGAGAGAGAGAGAAAGAGAAAGAGAGGGGAAGAGAGGGAGAGGGAAAGAGACAGAGCTCAGCACAGAGCCTACCTGATGTGGGGCATGATCCCACAACCCTGGAATCAAGACCTGAGACAAATCAAGTCGGGACGCTCAATGGACTGAGCCACTGAAACGCCCCACGATTTTATTTTTAAGTAATTTCTACACCCAATGTGGGGGTCGAACTTACAACCCTAATGATCAAGAGTCACATGCTCCACTGACTGAGTCAGCCAGGCATCCCAGCGATGTCACTTTCTTACAGGTGAGCCAGGCTTCCCTGTACTGGCTTAGCTGGCCTGTTAGGGAAGGGGTCACAACCGAGAAACCCAAAACTGAGGCCTCCAGAAGTAGACCGTTTAAGCTGTAAAAGGAGGTGCAGAGGGCCCCAGCTTTGGGCACAGTCTAGGTCAGAGGCCTGGGAATCCTGGAGAGAACCCACAACATGGTGTGTATTTGTCTTTAGCCCAAGTGATGTTAAGAGGGGCATTCAATGAGCACACAGTTATTTCGGCATCACACCAGCTCTGAAGTGTCTAGGATTAGAATCGCAGACGCCAAGTAGCTGGGACAGGCTTCCCAGGTGATTTCTACTGAACAGATCAACCTGGGAGAGGAGAGAGCCTACCGAGGGCAGGGAGATGTGGGCTGGCAGTGCTGACCTTCCCTCATCGGCATGTTCACAGAGTCAGGCAGCACTTGAGCTGGAGAGGTCCTGCAGAAATTAGATGATCCCTCCCCCACGGCACAGCTGGACACACGAGGTGGTCATCCCCGGGGACGCTTTGGAAAGCACAGGATGCCTGAGGAGGGGAGTCCTGGGTCAGGAATGGGGCCCTTAGCAGGTTCTGGGCCAGGGTCACTGGGAGGGCAAGGCACAAAGGAGCACAGTCCCAGGAGGCCCAGAGCACTCTGACCGTGCAGCTGGGAGTTTCAGAGCTAGGAGAGAGTGTGGGGGTCATCTGGACCCACCTGCCTCTCCAGGCCCCAGATGAAGGCCATAAGAGAGGGAGGGCCTGGGGAGAAAATCACAGAAGTCTCAGCTTCTTCCGTAGACAATTCTAGCCTAACAGCCAAGCACAAAAGGGGTCTTAATGGCATGTTTTTAAAAAGACTTTCCTTATGGGGGCGTCTGGGTGGCTCAGTCGGTTAAGTGTCTGACTTAGGCTCAGGTCATGATCTCATGGTTTGTGAGTTCGAGCCCCGCATCGGGCTCTGTGCTGACAGCTTGGAGCCTGGAGCCTGCTCCGGATTCTGTGTCTCCTTCTCTCTCTGCCCCTCCCCCACTTGTGCTCTCTCTCAAAAATAAATAAATGTAAAAAAATTAAAAAAAAAAAAAAAAAAGACTTTCCTTATAGATTTCTGTAGGTGGGGTCACAGGCATGGCTGCCCTGCACCCTATTCCCCCCCCCGCCCCCGACCAAACGAGGCCAGCTCCTCCTCCTTCCTTCTCATTTTCTCTGGAGCCAGGCTGCCTGTGTCCCAGCTCTTCCACTAACCTCTGGCTTGGCAAAGTGTCTTAACCTCTGTGTGCTTCTTAGTTTCCTAATAATAGAAGCTATGTGATTGAGTTGTCAGGAGCCTGAAAGAATACAGGTCAAACCCTTCCAAGAGCCTGGCCCAGAGGCAACATTCCAGGGCTCCTAACGGTTGCCTGTTGTTACTGTCCTCTGGCTCCCGCCTGCTGTGTTTCCTTCTTTTCCAGCCTCAGCTCTGTGGGCCTTTATTTATTTATTTTTCCACCTCTTCAGGTCTGCATGGAACTCGTGTTGGATAGAAACATAAGTTATTGGGTAAGAGAGAGAACACTGTGAGCCATTTGTAACAGGAAAAGTACGGGCTGCCTTTGGGGCCAACATGACATGGGAGCCCAAGCAGGTCAGAATGACAAGGGACCTGGGTGCAGACAAGCCCTTGTTTCATAAATGAGGAGACCCAAGGCCAACGGTGGAGGATGTTCAGGCTTCCTCTCTCCTGGGGGCGGGGGGTGGGGGGGACACGCCTAGGCCCCACCTCCTGTGTGATGAGAGATGGGCGTGCAAGTCTGAAGGCCATGAAGGGTTTAAAAATGTAATTAAGATACTTTCCATACACACACACAGCAGTTAGCTGCACTGTGGCCCAGCCCTGGACCCAAGGACAGCACCAACGTTCTCCATGTCCCTGCAGCATCCACAGTTGCCATCTTACCCCTCTCCCCTCTCACGGGTGTTTGCTTGTCCAAGGGACTAAGTCTCTACCGGCAGAATACCAGGCATCATGGAAGCTGGGGACACTCCAAATGCCTCCAGTCTGACCACATTGGTGACCTGTCTTCCCCACAAAGCTGCCCCAGAGCAGGAGGGGAGGGGATGGTAGAACTAACAAGATGCAGCCACTGGGCAGGGTCCATTTACAGCCATGGGGCTCCTTCTCTTTCCTTTGTCTCCTTACAGCAGTTCTGTGGGAGGGGCTTTAACCCATCAACCCAGAAATGTGTCCAGGGAGGGGGTGGGAGGGCGAGGTGGTGGTCTCCTCCCAGAGATCTCTGTCCTGAGCCCTTCCAGCTGTCTTGGTCCCCTAAGCCTGACACATCCACTCTGTTGCCCTTCAGGGATGCATTTGTCTTTGACCCTCTCTGTTCTCACCTCTCTTGCATCGTACTTTGACAAGAAACACAGATGATATTTTGTGTTCTCCTCTGCCCGGGAGGAAGCCTGGGGAGGGCACACTCCTCTCCAGCCATGCCCATCTTCCTGGACATTTTCTCAGGCTGGACCTTCCTGAGCCTAACATCTTCAGCCCAGAAGCAAGCTCCTCAGGGGACTGTCTGGCTCCATCTCCAATCCTGGTGGGCAGCACGTTTACTTGGCTGGCAATCGCTTCTAGCCTAGGCCTTTCTGAGATTCCCCACTCTCCCCTCCCCCACGGACGAGCCTGAGAATTCTACTTCTGGGGGACAGAGTGGGGCTTCCAGAGAATACAGACAGCTACTAGAATGTCCATGAAATCCGACCCTGGCCACTGAAGGGTTATTACTCCTCCTCAGCTCCCAGAGCCCCAACCTTGAGAACTCTCCCGTCTGAACTCCCCAGTGCCCAGCGAGCTTGGAGAGCTGCCCGCGCCCAGCGGAGTGCCGGCCCACTTCCTGAGCAGACCCCAGTGCACAGGGAGTGCAATAACCACGACAGTAAAAGTGAATAGCTCGCTAAAGGCCAGGGTGGGATCGGGCTGGGAATAGCCAAGTGGCTGCTATCCAGAGAGGAGCATCACCAAGATGACCAGATGGGCTGGTGCGGGAGGAGAGGACTGGATTCCATTTCCTACCACATTCCTGATGAACTCCACGTTCATACCTTCTGTCCTTGCCATTCCTCTTTCCCTGTTCCTCTTCCTCCCTTTTGTTTTCCAGACTTGGGAGTCAGATTTCCTCTGCAAACCACGGTTCTTTAATTTTTGTGTTTTTGGCATTTCTTCTCTCCAGATGGACTCCTCGGTTGGCCTCATCTGCTTTCACTGGTTGGCTGGCCCATCTCTGACTGGGTCCCACATCTCAGCCCCTCGTGGAGTTTCACTCACTGCCCGTGCCGCTGTGCCCTCAGCTCCAAAGCAAAGAAGGCTCTGATTCGGTATTTTGAAAGGAGGAAAATGCCAGGAATTCTTTTTTTTTTCTTCCTAGTTTAGAATTAACTCGAATCCCTACCTGTATCTCCTTCTGGCTCTTCCTTGCTTTGTGACGTGGGCTTTGCAAATCACTGAGTGTGACCCATAGGACGTGGGGGGCATCCTACCAAGCAGCGAGCAGGTGTGTGTGACTCTGTGTAATTTATTTTAGCACTGAGAGGAGGGGGCGTCTTTGGGATACATCTGTGCTCTAGCACAACCCTGCAGCCGTCTGTGAACCTTGGCTCCCTGCCTCCTCCTGGGCCTTCCTCTCTGGGCTCAGCTGCAGCCAACGGCTTTGCAGTTCCTGAAGGTGTCACGCTGGGCCTCCGGCCTCCTTGCCTTGCTCCTTTCGCCTGGAATGTGCTTTCTACTTGCTGTTAGTCTTAGGACTCAGCCAGAACTGGCTTCCTCTGAGGAGGAGGGCCCTCCTCCTGTCTAGAACACACTGCTCTGGGAAGCCTTTACAACACAGTACTGGGTGGTCTGCTCAGTTCTAGAACTGTCGGTCCCCCAGCACACGGCAGAGCGCCCAGCACACAGTGGAACGGGTGGAAGGCAGGCTGCAAACCAGGTAAGTGTGTAGGGAGGCGTGGGCTTACCCGGTGTTTCAGAACCGCTGTGCCTTACAGATCTCCACTCCTCACTGCCCACTGACCCGCACTCTTCCCTCAGGGTGCTTCCTTGGCAGTCCCCGACAATCACCTGCCCTACACGTGCCAGCTATCCCGAGACCGACTGTCATTCAGACACTTTAGTAGGAGAGGCCACGGTTGGTACCTGAGCTTGTCTGCGATGAAGATGACCCTCCTTTCCAGAAGCAGGGAGGCAAAAACACAGAGCAGGTGGCGGACGCTGAGAGAGGAGAAGAGAGACTCAAAGTCTACGTGTTCGAGCCGGGAGTCCAGCGGGCGGCACAGTTCAATCACCTGCCGGGGAACAGGAGCAGCCGTGAGGAGGGGCCGCACCACAGGCCGGGGGCTCTGAGGTCCTCAGCAGGGGGCACCCACTGGCAGGGGAAAAGGGAAAGGAAACAAGGAAGACAAGGCGACTGGGGAAAAGAAAGATCCTAGGAGACTGGGGAGCAGGTACACTTGGAAGTGACTCTGTCACAGTTGAGTGTGAGGAAAGTTCGGATGGAGGTGGGGACATAGGGTGGCAGAATCAATGGCCCTTGACCCAAAATGGCTGGTGGCTCTGGCTGGCGATGACATATGTGGACCACGCCCCTCCCTGGAAGTGCCATGACTGTTGCTATCCCATCACTTAGAGTCCCACAGGGAAGTGTCTGCTTCACAAGGGAATATTACCTGCTGGAATGGAGTCATGGGCTCACGGAGAAGGACGAAAAGATCCAAGCAACACTTTCAAGACTCACTTCCTCTAGAAGGCATTTCTCAGTGAGCCCAACCCCATACCAGTCCCTTCCCTATGATGTGTCTTACAGCTTGTATGTTCAGTGGGCATAGTTTCTCATTCTGTACTTGTTGAAATGTTCCCAAATTCATCTCAAGTCACTACTCCTGTGTGTGCTTTTCTTCTTCTTTTTATTTCTTTTTTTAAAATGTTTAATTATTTTTGAGAGAGAGAGACAGAAAGAGCGCACATGAGTGGGATTCGGCAGAGAGAGAGGGAGATACAGATTCTGAAGCAGGCTCCAGGCTCCGAGCGGTCAGTGCAGAGCCCGACGCGAGGCTCAAACTCACAAACCATGAGATCATGACCTGAGCCAAAGTCGGACGTGTAACTGACTGAGCCACCCAGGCGTTCCTGTTTTTCTCTTTTAATAGCTGACTCCTTCACAGTGAGCAGAGACCAGTGTTTTACTCTGAGCACCATGCCTGCCCGGTGTTGCCCACATAGTGGGGCACGTTAATGTTAATATCCCTATGGCCAAGTCGCCTATATCTGGTATAGGACAGTGCAAGACTCTCCAGCAACAGGGAGAATGCTTCTCTCTGCTCTGGGAAATGAGTTGTGGCAGAATATTCCCTTCCCATCCTCCCCTCCCCTGTCTCCAGAGGTGACTTTGCTTTTTCAAGGGCTTTTGGAAATAAATAGATACTCAGGCTGGATGGGATGTACCTGAGCCAAAGGAATGGGAAGGAGAAAAACAAAATCCTGCATTCAATCCCAACCCAGCCAAGGAGGGGAACATGCCTCAAAGTCCTAGACAGGTGAAAAAAAAGTAGTACCTGAACTTGTCTTCCCTGAAAATAATCTATCTTACAATATGAAGTTATAGAGGTGACGGAGACCAAAAACATAAATGGGTTCAAATGCTATCTATGAGTGTAATGGGCTATTAAGAGTAGCTAAGGATGTTCAATGCAGGTCCCTAATCTGTGGGGCCAAGGTCATGCAAAGAAACACCATATACTGCCATGACATAGTTCTGGGGATGCTGTCTGGGAATGAATCCTCGAATGGATAGACAGGACTTGGGGTGGATTTTACATGCACCTGAATGTGACATCAGGCGATGAGACAGACCACTGAAAGCCAGCCCCTTGCTTGGTTTACTGGGACTTGGCTGTCTGGGCCATTGTCTCCTCTAGGAGACAATAGGAATCTGATGGCTTACCTCAGTTCCTGATCCTGGCAAGAAGTTCTTGACGACGATGGTCTTGCCCAGTGCTGGGAAAGGGGCCTCCATGACACTCCTCATGAGGGGCTGTACCAGGGCAGGAGAGATGCCTCGTCGCTTTTCCACCTCATCCAAGATCTGCAAGGGTCACCAAAGCAGCTTAGCTATCCTGATGTCAGGGTGCCAAGGTATTGCTCTGTTCTCGATGAAGTGGGCCCACCACAGCGACTGAAGAATTATGGGGAAGCCCTGCTGTCCTCATCAGGCCAAACTTTAAGTGTCTTTCACCCCATATGGTTTTGTCCCAAATCTCCTTTCTGTGTACCCCTCCCTCTGCCTTGTGCCTTTGCAGTTCTTTCCACCAAAGGGGTGAAGTTCCTTGACCCGCTTGACTTTAGGTTTGGACATGTAACTTACTGGGCTAACATATGCATTTTTAATGGGAGCAATATTGTCCCTAAGGGGATAAAAATTGGTTCTTGGGGGTGGTGATGAAAAAAACTTAGATACTATAATGGTTTGTAGCCTTTTAAGGGGCGACAGTACATAAAAAGATATACAGTATATCTGTGAATTTAAAGTTTCTCTGGGGGTAGCCATTAGGGAAATGCAAACACAAACCACAATAAGATTCCACTTAACACCCATTAGGAGGGCTATAACCAAAAGACGGACAATAGTAAGTGTTGGCAAGGAAGTGGAGACATTGGAACCCTCATGCACTGATGGTGGGAATGTAAAATAGCTAAACAGTCTGGCAGTACCTTAAAAGGTTAAACACAGTGTTACCATATGACTTAGCAATTACATTTCTAGACATTTACCCAACAGACATGAAAACATACGTCCACACAAAAACTGGCACATTAATGGTCACAGCAGGGGCACCTGGGTGGCTCAGTCAGTTGAGCCTCTGACTTCGGCTCAGGTCATGATCTCATGGTTTGTGAGTTCGAGCCCCACGTTGGGCTCTGTGCTGACAGCTCAGAGCCCAGAGACTGCTTCGGATTCTGTGTCTCCCTCTCTCTGCCCCTTCCCCGCTCATGCTCTGTCTCTCTCTGTCTCTCAAAGATGAATAAACATTAAAAAAATATATAAAAAAAAGTATTATTCATTGTAGCCAAAAAGGGGAAATAACCTAAATGTCCATCAGCTGAAGAGTGGATAAACACAATGTGATGTTCCATTATATGCCATAATCAGCCACTACAGGGAATGAGATACTGATTCATACTCTAGCAGGGGCGAACCTTGAAAATACTAGGCTAAGTCAAAGACCCGAGTCACAAAAGGCTACTTCTTGTATGATTCCATTTGGGTAAAAACTCCAGAAGAGACAAATCCATAGAGACGGAAAACAGACTGCTTTCTGGAAGTAGAAAGTGACTGCTAATGGGTATAGGGGTTTCTATAAAAATGTTGATAAAAATGTCCTATAATTGTGGTGATAATTACACAACTGTGTGGATGTGCTAAAGGGTGAATTTTATGGTTTACAAACTTCATCTCAATAAAACTGTTATTCTAAAAGGTCTAAATGTAAGACCCTCCATAATCTAGTTGTGGATCAAAGAGTTTTAATAAAAATGCCATTTATAGGGGTACCTGGGTGGCTCAGTCAGTTGAGCATTTTTTTTTTGTTTATTTATTTAGAGAGAGAGAGAGAGAGAGAGAGAGAGAGAACACAAATGGGGGAGGGGCAGAGAGAGGGAGACACAGAATCCAAAGCAGGCTTCAGGCTCTGAGCTATCAGCACAGAGCCCGACGCAAGTATTGAAGACAGGAGCTGTGAGATCATGACCTGATGCTTAACCGGCTGAGATACCCAGGTGCCCCATCTCTCTCTCTTTTTTTTCATGTTTATTTATTTTTGAGGAGGGGGACAGAGAGAGAGGGAGACAGAAAATCCGAAGTGGGCTCTGTGCTGACAGCAGAGAGAGCAGAGAACTCGATGCAGGGCTCGAACTTACTAACCGTGAGATCATGACCCGAGCCTGATGCTTAACCGAATGAGCCACCCAGGTGCTCCAAGCATGGAACTCGTGATTTTGGCTCAGATCTTGACCTCACAGTTTGTGAGATTGAGCCCTGCATCGGGCTCTGTGCTGACAACACGGAGCCTGCTTGGGATTCTCTCTCCCCCTCTCTGTTCCTCCCCTACTCACGCTCTCCTTTTCTTTCTCTCAAAATAAACAAATTAACTTAAAAAACCCATTTATAATAATATCACGTGTAGGTATTGAACTCTTGAAATATGGCTAGTCTGAACTGAGATGTGTGTTATAAATGTAAAAACACTCAGTAGATTTCAAAATACAGAATTAAGAATGTGAAATATCAATGACTATATTGATGAAGTGCTGAAATACTAGTATTTTAGATATATGGGTTAAATAAAATTTCTTATTAAAATTAAAAAGATTGTACGTGTGGCAGTTCCTCAAAAAATTAAATATAGAATTACCCTACCATCCAGGAATTTCACACTTAAAAGGGTATGTATTCTCAAAATTTGAAAGCAGGGACTCAGACATCTGAATGGCCATTTTCAGGTTAGCATAATTCACAATATCTAAAAGGTGCGAACAACACAAATGTCCATCTATGGATAAACAGATAAAGAAAATGTGATATATACAAGCAATAGACTGTTATTCAGCCTTAAAAAGGAAGGAAATTCTGACATATGCTCCAATATGGATAAAGCTTGAGGACATATGCTAATGTGATAGAAGTCAGTCACAACAGGATAAATATATGACTTCATTTACATGAGATCCTGGAGTAGTCAGACTCACACAGACAGAAAGTGGAATGGTGGGTGCCAGGGGCTGGGGAGAGAAGGGAACGGGGAGGTTAGTGTTGAATGGGTGCAGAATTTTAATTCAGGATTGTAAAAAAATTCTGGAGATGGATGATGGTGATAGTTGCACACAATGTGAATGAACATAATGCTAATCAACTGCACACTTACAATGGCTAAAATAGGGGCGCCTGGCTGGCTCAGTCGGTAGAGCAAGAGAGTCTTGATCTTGGGGTTGTAAGTTCAAACCCCACATTGGGTATAGAGATTACTTAAACATAAAATCTTAAGGGGCGTCTGGGTGGCTCAGTCAGTTAAGCATCCGACTTTGGCTCAGGTCATGATCTCCGGGTTTGTGAGTTCGAGCCTCACGTTGAGCTCTGTGCTGACAGGTCAGAGGTTGGAGCCTGCTTTGGATTCTGTGTGTGTGTCTCTCTCTCTGCCCTTCCCCTGCTCATGCTTGGTCTCTCTCTGTCTCTCTCAAAAATAAACATTAAAAAATAAATAAATAAATAAATAAAATCTTAAAAAATGGCTAAAATAGTAACTTCTATGTTATGTATATTTTAGCACAATAAAAAAAATAATATGACAAAAAATTAAAAAGAATTTTATGAGGGGAGGCAATGAAGGAGGAAAAAAATCTTTAATTTTTTTTATTTTTTAATGTTTATTTATTTTTGAGACAGAGAGAGTGCAAGAGAGGGAGGGGCAGAGAGAGGGAGACACAGGATGTGAAGCAGGCTCCAGGCTCTGAGCTGTCAGCACAGAGCCTGACACGGGGCTCAGACTCACAAACCATAAGATCACGACCTGAGCCCAAGTCGGACATTCAATCGAGTGAGTTGCCCGGGTGCCCCAAAGGAAAAAAAAAAAATCTTAGAACTCTGGCTAGGTGGTAATAACAAAAGGATGAAGAATTCTGAGGCAGAAGTGACAGCGTGCCAGGTCTAAGCCTAGGCCTCAGGAAGGCTGCCTTACGTGTCTCCGCGGCCTTCTGGGGCTTCTGCCACAGCCACGGGAACTGCTGGAGAACTGCACAGGCCAGCTCGCTGTCCAAGGAGGATGACAGACATGTGAGCCAGCCCCAACCCCAGCCTTGCAGCCTACAGCAGAGACCAGGCAGCCCAGGCCAGCCAACCCCGGCCTACCCACAACACAAGAGTGAGCCCAGGGGTGGGGGGAAGGGGGAGATGAGCTGAGCTGAGCCCCGGCCGACCTGCAGGTCTGGAAGAATAAATGATTGCTGCTTTAAGCTACTCTGGTTTGTTACAAAGTGTGACTGTAGTCATATTTAATGATATACCTTTCTTCAGAGATTCTGAGAGGTGTTCCTTTTTTTGTAATGTTTATTTTTGAGATGGCAGGGGTGGGGGAGAGCGTGTGCAGGACAGCGGCAGAGAGAGAGGGAGACAGAAGATCTGAAGCTGACTCCAAGCTGACAGCAGACAGCCCGATGTGGGGCTCGAACCCATGAACCAGGAGACCATGACCTGAGCTGAAGTTATACATTTAACCGAATGAACCACCCAGGCGCCCCTGAGAGCTGTTCTTCTTTTTCTTTTTATATTTTATTTATTTTTTGAGAGAGAGAGAGAGAGAGAGAGAGAGAGAGAGAGAGCGCACGCGCACAAGTGGGGGAGGGGCAGAGAGAGAGGGAGACACAGAATCCAAAGCAGGCTCCAGGCTCTGAGCCGTCAGCACAGAGCCGGATGCGGGGCTCGAACCCACAAACCATGAGATCATGACCTGAGCCGAAGTCAGTTGCTTAACCGACTGAGCCACCCAGGCACCCCTGAGAGCTGTTCTTCTTAAAGATGATTCCTCTTTCTTTGTTTTTTGTTTTTGTTTCTTAAGTAGTCTCCAGGCCCAATGTAGGGCTTGACCTCACAACCCTGAGATCAAGAGCTGCATGCTCTACCAACTGGGCCAGCCAGGCGCCCCTGATTCCTTTTTCTGTACAAAAGGACAATTTGTCATTTTAGTCATCCTTGTCCCTCACCTGGAAATAGGCCGAGTTTACAGAGATCAGTTCGCTAAAGCTCTGTTTCTGGTTCTATCCAGCATATTTGCTGTGTGGTCTTTGGCAAGTTATCATACACACCCTTCAATATCCCCAGTAACAAAACTACCATGAAAACACAGAACTGCACACATACAGTATGTTAATACGTTTACTTGCTTGTCAGCCCCTGTCCACGACAAAACAATGGGGCTCATGTGAATTCCAAAGCTGCCACTGGACGCTAGACTAACTCATGGGAGCGGTTCCACTTCTCCCTTTCATAAGCATTCTCTGAACAGCAAAGGCTGTGACCTACAGCCTTATTTCCATGTTTAAACCCCCCCTGGGTGGGGTGGGGGGGGTGGCGCCTGGGTGGTTCAGTCTGACTTTGGCTCAGGTCATGATCTTGTGGTTTACAGGTTTGAGCCTCATGTCAGGCTCTGTGCTGACAGCTCAGAGCCTGGAGCCTGCTTTGTGGATTCTATGTCTCCCTCTCTCTCTGCCCCTCCCCTGCTCATACTCTCTCTCTCTCTCTCTCTCAAAAATAAATAAAACATTAAAAAACAAATTTAAACAACCCCCTCAGAAAGACCCGCATGAGCAGCAATGCATAGCTTTCCTAGAGTCTGCAAATGACCAACTTCAATGTGAAAGGCTTACCACCTCACTGGAGTGGAGGGAGGAACACAGACAAGTTGATATCATCATTTGTTTCTAACAGACTTGAATAGAAGTATAAGTTCTACCAAGGCAAGAGGTTACACCAGATCAGTAGAAGTCAGGCTTCCTCTGAGTATAAGTGGATGGTGGGCAGGAAGTAGACTTATTTCGGAATGATTTTAGGAAATGCTGCTTTCCATCCATGCACAGTCGACATAGGACTTCAGTTCTCAAAAGAAAGCTCAGACTAAAATATATGCTCAAGAGGAACTTAAAATCAATTTATGGATTAGATGGTCATGTCTGGTTAATGTAGGAAATGAATGTTGGATTATACCTAATATTTAAGATGATCATATATGATAGTAATTAGCTTCTCTCTACCCACCGAATAGTAGAATGGATGAGCCAATTCAATACAGCAGTTCCTAGGTCTTGATACATTGGCTTATCTTCCCAAAAAGAGGACCAAATTACATTAAGGATTTTGCTGGATTTAGAGCACAATTACAATAATAAATCTCTCTCACACACAACACGCATATTATATATACAGATACTTAGACATCCATCCATTATAGTGGCCTTTCTGTCATGCAAAAGCTAATATGACAAAAGACAGGGCTGAGAAGTACGAAAGTAAACCATAAGGAATATTCTGGGAAGATCCTCCACCCCCTTCCATCCTCCACCTGCAATTATTTTGACTCTCCCCCCACCCCCTTTTCCTGGGCGCCAACCTTCATCAGCTCTCATTTCCAATATCAGTGACAAGAGAAGTGGGAAGGAAAATGTCAGGATACGCTTATAAAAGTACCAGGGGTCCGGGTGTTTCCTGTGTCTTCTCTCCGCTAAGGCCCCAGTCCTCACCTTTGAAAAGAGGCTGAAGCACCCCAGGCGGCTCACGATGCAGTAAACTTCAGGGAGACGCTTCCCTTTGCCACCAGGCTTTTTGGGGTGAAACACAAGGAAATCATGAGTGTTAGCACTTCAGAGAAGAGAACCCAAACATTTTTAAGTGCATATCATGTGCCAGATGTTTCCACACACGGAACCTTTTGAAAACGCACTGAGGTAAGTAGTTACCCATACCCCATTTTATAAGTGGGAAGCACTTCTGGCCATGTAGTATATATATTTTCCTTCTCTTGAAGGGACCAGATTGAGGGTGTTGTGCATGCAGGAGGCACTCAAAATGGCCCATGGAGCCATAAAGGAAGGAGGCTAAACTTGTTCACCCAGATCCCTGTGGTTCCTCTTAAGGAGTTACCTTGAAACCACATGTTGCTTATTAGAATGATAATTCCAAGTCAGAAATCATTCCTGAAAAATCTTTTTGGAAACTGCCTTTTAAGCTAATTTTCAAACCAAAATGAAAATCAATCTCACTATGTCATAGTAATTTTATCAAGAAAACTTATTATCCCACTGAGCTTTTTATTTTTTTCCCACTTAACTTTTTAAATTGCTACCCATACTTTTTATTCACTATTAATTCAACAAATATTTACTGAATATACCTTCTGTATGCTGTGCATTATTCTTGACTCTAAATTATATCAGCTTATTTCAAAGACTCAAATATACTCAGAGGGAAACGATTTGCTTCTACTGAAGATTTTCAAAAGAATGGGTCTCAAAAAGACAAACCCTGAAATGGGTTAGCATGGTCATTTCATTGGAATCCAATCCTGACTTAAAAATTTTTTTTAATGTTTTTATTTTAGAGAGAGAGACAGAGCGTGAGTGGGGGAGGTGCAGAGAGAGAGAGAGGGAGACACAGAATCCAAAGCTGGCTCCAGGCTCTGAGCTGTCAGCACAGAGCCTGACATGGGGCTCGAACTCATGGTTGGTGAGATCACGGCCTGAGCCGAAGTTGGATGCTTAACCGACTGAGCCACCCAGGAGCCCCTGAAGAACACACTCTTGAATGATCTGCATCATGAACAAGAGAACTACCTTTCTTTGGCCCTTAGCAGCCATTATGAATGTGCACTATAAGCTCTCTGGGTCTGTGTAGCATGTTTTATTAGAAAGGACATTTGGCTTAAACAGAGAAAGGCCTTTCATTTGGCAAGGAAAATAATGGACCAAGTATTTTCTTCTTAAAGGAGACAGAACTGTTGTTCCCTTCTACCCGTGAGACTTAGGTGATTCCCCCAAATCTTCCATGTTTTTAACTCCTCTGATTAACCTGTCACACTTCCTGCCTCTTCTCCTGCAGACTGAGAGCTGAATGTACTAACCAGCAGTCTTCGGCAGTAACCAAACCTTCTGCTCCCATCTTCTCCAGTTAAGACAAATGAGAAGGTTTCACTGTGGTTGGGGAAACAAAAGTGCATTACAAAGCAGAACACAACAAAAGACACCAGGCAGTGAGCAATCACAGGGACCTGCCTGTGTCTGTCCTGCCCGTCCATCTCTGTGCAGGGACTCTGTGCGCCTATAGTTTTGGGGTCTGTGTTAGGGAGAGGGAGACCCAAAATGCCAGTGCACCCTGAGAGGAATGAGGGATTTTTCTTCACCCTGAGCTCTCAGAGCATTCTATCACCTGAACCGCCCCATTGCCCAAAACACAGCAGTCACCGATGGAGAATCTATCGTGACTCCTGCCCCCAGTGAGGTCCAGGAGGAGATGGCCTTTGCTGTCCTAGGGATGTGACTCAGTAAAGGAGGAGCTGAAGACTGCGGCAGTTCTGTGCCCCCCTTGGAAGTGCCCCTCGGGTGACCCTCCCTGAGAACTGTCTCTTCAGAGCCAACCGGAAGCTCAGATTGCCCTTAGAGACTGCTGGGCCAACTTTCAGGAACGTGGCGGCCCTCAAACACAGGGTATGCAGCCTACTGAGTTTGGTCAATTGCTGACACATCCGATAACAAAAATTTTGGTATGTGACAATGTGGGTTAAAGCAGAAATGTAAACCCAGTCCGAGTAACAGCTGGATGGGCTATTAAAGAAATGTTTCCAGGGACAAGGGACAAGGAAAGGGTGATGGGTAATGTTTCTCTAGCATCTCCTAGACCAAGAATTATGTTTGCCCTTCACAAAGGCTTATAAACCAAACGTATGCCCACGTTCAGTGGGCATGCTTAGCAAGGTGATTCGTATCTTCTAAAAGATACCCATTTTAAAACACAGTGGGGAAAACCTTTAGCCTGGGGCCCATCGGGATCGCTTAATGGTAGGATTGAATTATGACATCTGCCATCTCTGATGCCCTCCCTGGTTCTTGCCTTAGTTTTTCGGGGTAGGGAAGGGAGACACCAGCACATACCTGGTAAATTGCTGGACAGGAGTCCAATCCTTGGCATCAGGGAAACAGAATTGGGGGATGGCCTTCAGCTGGTCCTCAGCCTCTCTCATGAACTTGAAAGACCTTTCCAACTGCAGGGAAAAGGGTGAGAGAAGGTTGGGGAATAAACCCCAGCATGGTGGAGAGAGAGGCAGATGTTTGGCAAGACCACATCTTCCACCTTCCCGCGGTGGAGACCACCACCTTAACCTTGGGAAGGGTTTGCAGCTCAGTCTGCTGGGGCCTTTTTTCCCCAGGGCACGGTCAACTCATGGGGCTCATGGGGCAAGTCAGGAGAAAAAAACTGGTCTTTTTTAGAGAAATATCTTTGATGTTTAACATTCTGGAATATAACTATTTTAATCAACTAGGAAAAAGTGTCATAGCAATCCCCTTCAACTAGGAGACTCATGAATCTGCAGGACAGAGCCTCAAATCTGGTCTTCCAACTTCTGGGCCCAAGAAAGCCTCGATCCATGCAAAGACATTTTATGACACTTCTTAGTGAATACATCCAGTCAAATTATATTATACTGTAAACTTCAATGAATTTCAATGACCTTGAATGTCAGAATCAAAAGGAAACTAGACATCATCAAGTGTGATATCCTTTTTTTTTTTTCAGTTTTTTTTTTTTTTACTGTTTATTTATTTTTGAGAGACAGAGAGAGAGAGAGAGCGCGCACGTGCGAGCATGAGGGGGGAGGGGCAGAGAGAGAGAGGGAGACACAGAATCCAAAGCAGGCTCCAGCTCTGAGCTAACAGCACGAAGCTAACAGCTATATGGGGCTCGAACCCACGAACCATGGGATCATGATCTGAGCTGAAGTTGGACGCTTAACTGACTGAGCCACCCAGCACTCCATGACATTCTTATCTAAGAGATACGGAAATAAACCCTAACCTGTTAAGTGACTTGCCCATGATCACACAACTTGTGTGGAATCTAGCTAGGAATCTTTTTTTTTTTTTTTAATTTTTTTAAATGCTTATTTATTTCTGAAAGAGAGAGAGAGACAGAGTGTGAGGGGGCGGGGTGGGCAAAGAGAGAGAGGGAGAGACAGAATCTGAAGCAGGATCCAGGCTATGAGCTGTCAGCATAAAGCCTGACAGGGGGCTTGAACCCACGAACTATGAGATCCATGACCTGAGCTGAAGTTGGACGCTTAACTGACTGAGTCACCCAGGTGCTCCAGGAATCTTAATCTCTAGTCTCTCAATCTCTGTCTCTCTCTGCTTTATCTGACATCATAGACTGGATGAATATCCTCTTGTTAAAAAACAGAACAAATTAGGGGCGCCTGGGTGGCTCAGTCAGTTAAGCATACGACTTTGGCTTTGTTGTTTGTGAGTTTGGGCCCCGTGTCAGGTTCTGTGCTGACAGCTCAGAGCCTGGGGCCTGCTTAAGATTCTGTATCTCCCTCTCTCTCTGCCCCTCCCCTGCTTGTGTTTTGTCTCTCAAAAATGAAAAAACGTTAAAAAAATAAAAAAAAAAACTAGAAAAATAAAACCTACTTCTAGTATGATTCCCCTTGGGCTAGAGCAAATATAATTAAAGTTGCTACTAATATTAATGGTTGAGACAACTATCAATGAATGAAACACAGCCACCATTTATAGACCTAAAGCCAGTCATTAATTGTCCTTTGGTTTTTGTTCTTCAGAATCAATAGTCACTACTGAGAGAATAATGGTTCCCTCTTCCATCCATGATGAAACATAACAAATGAGATTCCAGCTTGTCCAGGAGCAGTTTTTGAGTTGATAATTCATTAGCTCAGACCGTTGCCAAAGCATTAATTTTGGCTATCCTTGGATAGTCTCACAGAGAGGCAAATACCTGCTGGGTGTAGTTGCTGGAAGGGGTCATTAATCATCGCAGAGTGAAGGCCCATAAACTCCAAAGAACACAAAAGGAAAGAACAATGACATTTTTCCACAGTGGAAACCCTTAGAGAACTAAAGAGTAGGCCTTGTAGGGAGGTGAGTTCCAGTACTTTTTGACTTGGCCCATCCTTGTGGATGCGCCCACCCTCAGATCACATGCACGACACACATACATGTGTACACACATGTACCTTGTCATCAACATAGGCGTTATCAACCCATATGTGTCCATGGGTGCTCTTACATGCACACAAGCTCATTTATGGGAAGTGAGACATAAAGAGGTCTCTCACAAATACAAGCGATCATAAATGGCTGGAAAATTTCCCAGTCTGCATGAACTGTCATAAAGATAATTACATGATATCAAGCATTTTAATGGAACATGGCAGGCATGATCTCTAGTGTGCAAGTATGGAGGGGAAATCTTGGTCAAGGTGACCCTAGAAGTGGGGGATAAAAACCATAAGAAAAAGTTAGAAGGGAGGAGAAAGGAGGAAGCAAAGGCAAGAAGATATAAAATAGCCTGATCTGTAAAAATGCATGCACAGAGTGATCACACAGCATTCAAAATAGAAATGTAAAGAAACACTGGCAACAAGATACATTTCCAACAGAAAGAGACTGGTTAAGTAGGGCATACCCACATAACAGAGCTTTATATAATTAAAAAAATGTTTTACAATTTATAGGAAATATGTTTATAAATAATGATACATTTAGAAAACACGATGCAAAGATTATACAACGTACAATATCAATTTTGTTAGAAAATTACACTATGAGAGGGGTTCTGGGTGGCTCAGTAGGTTAAGTGTCTGACATCAGCTCAGGTTATGATCTCGTGGTTTGTGAGTTCGAGCCCCGCGTGGGGCTCTGTGCTGACAGCTCAGAGCCTGGAGCCTATTTCACATTCTGTGTCTACCTCTTTCTCTCTCTGCCCTTCCCCTGCTCATGCTCTGTCTCTCTGTCTCAAAAATAAACTTTAACAAAATTTAAAAAATGAAAAAAAAAGAAAGAAAATTACACTATGAGAAAAGTCTGGGAGGAAACATAACAAAATGCTAACAGCAATGATCTCTGTGGAGTGGGATTATAGAGGACTTTTTCTTGATACATTTCCAGATTGGTCCCCTTTCCAACAATGACTATACATGTTTCCGCTCAAAAGTTTTATGTGGATGTCTAGGAGCCTGGGGATTCCAGGTTGGAAACTATAAGCATTCAATAGTTATAGTGATTCAATCATTAATTCATGAATTAAGGCCTTTATTCCTGAAACACTGATTAAATATTGCCACAAGTACAACACTGTGCTAGGCCCCGAGGGAAGTAAACAGGATAAAAGAATAGTCCTCTGTGCCTGGGTGCTTGCTCCGTGTGGGCCTCAACCAAATGTGGGCATACTCATAGCTTTAGGGTTTTCTGGACACCATCCCTGGAGGTCAGTTGGACGCAGGTGAACAGAGCCAGTCTGGAGGGCTGGTGCCCATGATTTCCTTCAGTGATACCTAGTTTCTGTCCTAAACTCCAAGGACCTGATTACTGCACTGGACCACAGTGGACAGGACAGAAGGAAGCTGGCCCAGCATAGATGCTGGGATTATGCTTGGGCAGTGGCAGCAGAAGGAGGCCCTCAGGGGACCAGGACACATCCTCCCTCCCCTCTTCCTGTCTCTGAACACCTTCATTGTCTGAAGGCCACGTACAGTGTCACATTCTGCCTCAAGAGTCTTTGTATGCTTATCTTATGACCTCCTGTCAGAGTGTAAGCTTCTTAAGGACAGAAAACATATTCTGCTCATCTTTGTAACAGTAGGGCCAAGCAGAAAACAGCTCGAATGTAATAGGGTCTCAGTAAATTCTGGGTGGACTGAATTGAAATGCGGTGGAACCCATTTAATAGTGATGTCAAAGACTAAGAACAATATATATAGATATATATATCGATATATATAGATATTTATATAACATATCTATATATATCGATATATATAGATATGATATAAATATCTATATATATAGATACATATAGATATATATAACATATCTATATATATCGATATATATATAGATATATATAACATATCTATATATATATAGATATATAGATATATAGATATATATAACAATATATATATAGATATAACAATAATATATATATAGTAGATATAAGAAATATATATATATATATATATATGTATTATTGGCCATGCTATTTTAGGCTTTATTGAGTGCCAGTGCATTTTGGGTACCTGATTTAATGTATGGTAAAGCCACATCCACACAGCCGTGAACCATGTTAGACTTTAGAACGGGATCCTAGCACACTTGGTGCACACCCAGAGGTGC
The DNA here is from genome assembly GCF_028018385.1 of Neofelis nebulosa. Lineage (NCBI taxonomy): Eukaryota > Metazoa > Chordata > Mammalia > Carnivora > Felidae > Neofelis > Neofelis nebulosa. Next base: position 14,432,244 of record NC_080785.1, on the reverse strand, counting down.
ACAGCACACGCACAGATGTTCAGCAAACACACACTCCCAGGGGACAGTCGTTTGGCTGATGGGAAAGAGGCTTCTAGGATAGCCTGGGGAGAGACGTGGCTGCATAGGGAGATGGGGAGGACAAAGAAGCTGGTAGGGACAGCACAGTGACCACAGGAAGTGAGTCAGTGTTTTTGTCCATACTTGTGAGTCTCTGAATCTCCCACCTCTTGGGACCTCCCAAGTTCTCCAGCAGCAGCTTTCTGCATTTGATATACCCTAGTTACAACCCGCATTCAAGATTCCAGACACCAAGCGCTCCTCAGACTCCCACACCTCCCGGAAGCCACTAATACCAGCACGAAGTTGGCAAGAATGCCGCAGTCCCCTGGCAGGCCACAGAGGCCGGGCCCATACCTTGAGAGGGAACTGCTGGGTGAGTTCTGGCACATACGCAGCCCCGGCCTGCTTCTTATGCAGTGACACGACCACAAAGTACTCGAACAGCTGCCTCTGCTGGTACTCCATGAGCTCCCGGTCAAGGGATGGGTATCTCGGAGCCTGCTTCAGGCGTGACTTCACATTGACCAGGCGCTGACTGTGAGCTAGGGGGACAGGGACAGTGAGTGCCAGTGCGCCACTGTCATCCCAACGAGGCACTGCACGGGGCTGTGACAGCCTGTGTGTTCCTTCCAATCCTAAAAAAGTGTTCCCGCATTTAACAAATTAGCTCAGAGCCCTTTGTTTGGGGTCCCTGCCAACTTCGGGGCGAGCCACACTGGATAGGCCGCCCGGCTCGTGGGGGGCGCAGAAGCCCGGGACGTGGGGGCTCTGCTCAGCCATGGGTCTGTTGTGTGGACTCGGTGCAGTGGTTTGAGTAATCTTTGCGTCCCTCTGTCAGATGGGGTGGGGGACGCTGACTCCTCCCCTCACTTATTCCCTTCATCTTCCAGTTTGTGGGATGTGACACAATCCAGACCACAAGGCTTTTGGAGCAGGGAACTTTGTGAACATCTGTGTGACAGAACGGGCAGAGACGTGACTAACTCAGAGCTCCCACCCACCTTCCCTCCTGCCATCATTCTATGTGATGGAAACGGACTTGCTTCATTGTAGAGGTGGGCCAGGGAGCAGGTGGGCGTGAGAGGTGAATGAGGCAGGGATGCCAAGCAGACCCGTCCCCATCACCTCCCTCAGCAGCCCTGGGCTATGGCTTTTTTTGGCTTCCCCCCACCCCGGGTCTGAGAAATTGTGGAAAACTCACTAAAGCCTATACCGAAGTCAATGAATTTAGATCTACAGAGACCAATTACTTCAGTGACTTCATTTGACAGACGAGGAATAGAGGCCCTGAGATCTTAAGTGATTTCCTCCTGATCTTACAGCAATTTTCATGGGAGTGGGACAAGAGCCCAGGTGCCTGGAGTCCCAGGCCAGCAGTGAAAAATACTGATAACGGAAAGGCATAGGAATGGGGGCCACTGCAGTGGTATCCACCCTGGATCTCTGGAGCCACAGGCTCAGTGACCGAACAGGTCCTACCTGGTCATGCTCAGGACTGACCGGCCCCTGAGCAACCCTGTGGGTCCCCTGTCCCCTCACATTCACGCCTTTCCCAACCGGCTCGTGCGAGGACACTCTGTCCTGTCTCTCACGTTAAGCAGGAAGCGCCACGGCCATCTGCATGCTCCCTGCACACCACCTGCTCTTCTCACCTTTCAGTTTCTCCTCGGTGTCGCTGTCAGACTCACTGTTCTCATCTGTCACTGGACAGAAAAACAACAAACAAACAAAAAACGGCAATAGAAGAAAATAGCATGTGTGAGTTTTTCTAACACAGGAAACTTTTTGCATGCAGTCACGTAAATCCAAGATTTCTACTTCAGAGGGGTTATTTTCTTTTTGTCAATTTAAATGTCATGGACAAACTATGTCTTTGTCCAACTAAATGTACTTCCACGTGAATGCGGCTCTAGTTCGGATGGTACCTATATGAAAACAATACAGCCAAAGAGACTGGCTCCTTGTATGTGTGCTAAGCAAAGAGAACTGCTCCCATGGTGAGCTCAGAGCATGCGGCACTGGGCTGACTTGATGGGTGGACAGTCAAAGGACCACGGGACAGGCCACCAGGCTGAGGTCTTTCCCGGGTCCTCGTTGTCCTGTGGACAGCAGGAGATTATTACAAAGGGCTGACTTGTTCTCATCTTTGGTGAGCCAGCTCTGAACCACAGGAAGCCTCTTTTAGGAAGAATCTGTTTTCAGATTGATGGGGGGCGAGTGATGGTGGCGGGGGGTCATACCTTTTCCTGAGTTGCTCTCTGTTGACTGGGACAGCCTCTTCACACGTTTCTTTCCTCTCCGGGCCTCGTAAATGGCATTGATTCGCAATACCAACTGCCAGACACCGGGAGAAGAAAAGCCAGTGTTAGTGGCTTCCTCTCCATGTGCAGCTGGGATTCCTTTGCTGCTCGTTCTCTTCCAGGACGGCGGAAGGCCAGGAAAGGAGGAGGGAGGGGCCGCTTTCCACGGGCCCACTGGCATCTCTCAATTACTCCTTTCTACCAGACAGGAACAGGACTGTCGAGGACAGTAAAGGAGGCCGCCAGCCTCCCTGATGTATGAACAGGGGAGGTCTGAATATACTAACACATCCAGCTGAGACACAGGGAGGCAATTTCATTGGCTAATTGTGCGACAGTCGCTCCCCCTTCGATGCTGCGATGTCACTGTGATTTGGGAGTAGTCTTTGTGCCCCCCGGGGGTGGGGGGCGGTGGTGGGGGAAGAAACGGGAAGAGACAGCAAAAATAAAAAGCTTCCCGGGCAGGGCCCGTTTTGTAGGAAACACGCCAAAGACTGTGTGAGCAGCTGCGGGCAGCAAGCGGGCAGGGATTACAGCAGCTTTCGAGTTCTAGCTCTGGGCTGCATAGCCATGCCCTGCACCCCACATACCACCCTTCCTGCGGAGGAATGCTCATCCACACTTGTAAGGCCTTCCATGATCTCTCTTACCGCTCGGCAGGCACCACTACTGAGCAGCACATTTTCCAGGCTGACTCTAGCAGACCCATCGGGCGACTGAAGCCCTGGGTCGCTTCCCACCAGGCTTTACGGCACCTGCAAATTTCACCAGTGGAAGCCTCCTGGGCTCCACCTGGCTGCGAGGAAGGGAAGTCTACCTGTGTATAGTCAAGGCAAACCAACTGGTGAATTTATTATTTTTTTTAAGTTTATTTTCCCTAGTAATCTCTACACCCAACCTGGGGCTTGAACCCATGACCCTGAGATCAAGAGCCACATGTTCTTCTGACTGAGTCAGCTGGGTGCTCCCCAACTGGTGATTTTATTTTATTAAAAAAAATTTTTTTTAATGTTTATTTATTTTTGTGAGAGAGAGAGAGAGAGAGAGAGAGAGAGCGAGCTTAAGAGGGGAAGGGCCAGAGAGAGAGGGAGACACAGAATCTGAAACAGATTCCAGGCTCTAAGCTGTCAGCACAGAGCCCCATGCGGGGCTTAAACTCACGAACCGTGAGATCATCACCTGAGCCGAAGTCGGACAGTGAACCGACTGAGCCACCCAGGCGCCCCCCCGACTGGTGATTTTAAAGGAGGAGCTGTGTTTATAAGCTGCCTTGAAAAGTTTTATATTCTTTTTTGCACTGGAAGAACTGGAGAGAGGATGTGCTATGATGAACTGGGTGATGGGCATGCAGGTGGGCACAGTGGGTTAGCTGTTGCCAATCCCCATCTCTGCCCTCCGTCCCTCTGTCCCAGTCCCTAAAGCAGCTCAGCAGCTCCTCTCCACAAGCCGGAGTGCTGGACCACCAATGGAGGAAGGTGGCTCATTCTCCAGGTCTCCTCGTGGCGGGCCTGGGCCCCGGCCCCTCGGCTCTGCAGACTGTTAGGACACTGCCCTGCCACATCTTTGCACACCTGCACACTCTGGGTCCTGCGAGGTGGCCCAACACTGGCCTTGACAGCTCTCTTGGTGAATTCCTCATTCCTAACCCTGTCCTGGCTTTGCCTTGAACCTGAATGAGGTCTCTGCCTTCACCGCCTAATCCCTGCAGTGTGGCTTATTTATATTTGTTCTTATGAAGCAGCCATTTGCTTCAGACCCACGAAATGGCACTTGCTGGTTTTCACACATGTTCTAACCACTGGAATATTAATGCTAGCCCCATTTCCTATGGAATAAGACAATGCATAAATGAGATGCTAGTATTATTCACAATAGCCAGGAAGTGAAAACACCCAAATGTCGATCAAGGGATGAATGGATAAGCCAAATGTGGTACGTACAAGGGAATATTATTCAGCCTTCAAAAGGAAGGGAGTTTGGGCACATGCTCGAACATAAATGAAACTTGAGGATGTTATGCTAAGCGAAATCAGTCAGTCACAAAAGGATAAAGATTGTAAGATTCTACTTACGTAAGGTACCTAGAATAGGCTAATTTGTACAGACAGGAAGCAGAAGAACAGTGGTTGCCAGAGGCTGGGGGGGAGGGCGGAATGGGGAGTCAGTGTTTCACGGGTACAGAGTTTCTATTTGGGGAGATGGGAAGTTCTGTAGACGGATGGTGGTGATGGTTGTATAACAGTGTGAATGTACTATTTTATTTTTTTAACGTTTATTTTTGAGGGAGAGGGAGACAGAGCATGGGCGGGGGAGGGGCAGGCCAAGTGCCTGTGCACTGTGTAAGTGCCGGTGACACTTCCATTACAGGCAGTAACTTAACAAGGAACGAAATGCTGCATTTGCAAATTAAACACATACACAGCGGCAGCACTAGCCCTGCTTTCCCTCCACCTCTACTTTCATAAGATGTGCACACGCATTCTCTTTCCCTCAGTCTCAAAAAACCCTTAAAAAATATTAGAAGTGCCTGGGTGGCTCAGTCGGTTGAGTGTCTGACTCTTGATTTCAGCTCAGGTCTTGGTCCCAGGGTTGTGGTACTGAGCCCCACAAAGGGCTCTGCACTGAGCATGGGGCCTGCTTAGGATTCTCTCCCTCCCTCTACTCCTCTCCCCGACTTGTGTTCTCTTTCTCAAATTAAAAAAAATGGGGCACCTGGGTGGCTCAGTCGGTTAAGCGTCCGACTTTGGCTCGGGTCATGATCTCGCAGTTAGTGGGTTGGGGCCTCACGTCGGGCTCTGTGCTAACAGCTCGGGGCCTGGAGCCTGCTTTGGATTCTGTGTCTCCCTCTCTCTCTACCTCTTGCCTGCTCACGCTCTCTCTCAAAAATAAACATTAAAAACAAAAAAAAAATTAAAACCATTTTTTTCTAATAATTAAATAAAAGACATTAAAATAGTACATGGGGGAGTGATGGGTAAAAGGACAGGTGTAGAAGACAGAGGTTAAACGCTTGGTAAGAAAATCATGTACTCAAACTTAAGAGTTGTGTTAAAGCTCTTTTAACCCAACACGTAATTCATTTGATTATCTCTGTTTCATTTGTTAAAATAATGGTAAGGCTGTCAGTACAGATGTGAACGGTCACTTTTAATTATTCCGCAAATGTAGGATTTTGATATTTCAGAGACCTATGAACAGTCCCAGAAAAAGCGGAAGGGGAGTTAAGGGAGTGCCTAGAGATACCACACTTTGGGGGCCCCGGAGCAGCTATCACGAAAGCACAGGACAGTGACTGTGGAATGCAGTCGACGGGACGCCCGGGAGTGAGTCTGTGCTGAAAGAGACTGGGTCCATGTGTTAGTGGAGCTCATTCAGCAAACATCAAATAATCAGTATGCAACCTGCACCACACTCTGGGCAGGACAAGGCCCAACAAGGAGAGTAGAAGAAGGAGGAGGCTTGGCTCCACCCTGGTCCCTCCAGTTGCCCTCTGTCAGCAAGATGTCTTCTCCCCTGTTCCACCTACAACCCCCTCCTACCAGGCTGTGGGTTTTAGTCTTTTCTCAATCACCTGACCCTGGCTGCCCTTACTCTTCAGAACGCACTGATTGTCAAGGTGACTTCACTTCACTTGAATGAGAATGTTGGGAACGGGTGTGGTAGGGGTGAAATTATGGCTCAAAATACTGATTAACCAAACTGTCAGGAGGAACCAGCTTGTAAATGTCCCATGACTTTCAGGTCAATGCATCACTTTGAGAAATCTGATGAAACCTATAGACCATCTTCTCCCTCTTCCATCTATCCCCCCAAAACTCTCCACACAAAATTTTACATGATATTGTTGGTTTCATGACTTCTAAATCCCATCCATCCATCCATGTATTCTGAAATGAAGAGTTCCTGCTCTAAAAGTTCTCATAGGAAGTTGGTACCCAAGTGGCCATTGAAGAGGGACCAGCACAGCAGGGCAGGGCTGGAGCTGAGGAAAAGGAAATATCCTTTGATGTTTTACCTTTCCGGTTGAAAAGAGGCAGCAAAGGGGCACCTGGGTGGCTCAGTCAGTGCAGCATGACTCTTGATTTTGGCTCAGGTCATGATCTCACGGTTGTGAGACTGAACCCAGCATTGGGCTTGTGCTGGGCGTGGAGCCTATTGGGGATTATCTCCCTCTGCTTCTCCCCTGCTCGGGTTCTCTCTCTCTCTCTCTCTCTCTCTCTCTCTCTCTCTCTCTCTCTCAAAGAAAAGAGCCAGGAAAGATATATTTTTGACAAGTGCTGGCCCAGAGCATAGGCTTCACACGATGCCACCTCTGTAGCTGGTGTTCACCAAAGTCTGAGTCACAGCACAAGGAACGGAGCTCTGCTTTTTGAGGCCCTTTGAGGAGGGGCATTGGAAATGTGGTGTGGGATCACAAGCAGAGCTAAGGCTGGGAGAGGAAGGGCTAAGAGGAAGGCTACAGGACCACAGTAACTATCATGACAAAGGCTCAGACACTCCAGCCTGCTGTCTGGCCTGTGATGAGGCAGGCAGAAGACGGCCCAGTGTTCAGTTCTCTGCCCAGATTCCTCTGCAGCCTTCCTTTGCAGGAAAGGGGACCTATCTGCACACGAAGTTTGCTGCAAGCCTTACCTTGGGTATCTTTCTCTTCTTCCTGCCATTCTGCGGATCTCCAAGGTTAAAGAAAGTGTCATCAGGGCTGCTGGGGGTGGAGGGGGGGCTGATTTTGGAAGGGGACCCATATCCATCCCGACTCAGCTTCCTAGTGTCCAGCAGTTTGAAGTTCCTTCTCTCTGAATTTTGCCGGAAAAAAGCAGGTTTGGACAATGACTGCTGGGAGGGGAAAGGAGAAAAGAAGAGCAAATAAATACAAAGGGACTAACTGGGAGATGGCTGGGGGTGCCAGTGATACAGACCATGAGATGGAGAGGGAAAGCTGGTCTCTGTTCCCAGGGTAGGCTGAGTCTGTCTGCATGAAGATGACAAAGGATGCACGCCCAATCCAGTCTCCTTTTAGACAAGTGGGAGTACCCTGGCTCTCTTACCTGTACAAATCAGGAGCTCAGCCAACTAACACCCACTGGACTGGGAGTCAGAAGACCTAAGCCTGGTTTTGACCCCTGCCCGCTGGTAAGCTGAGGACCTCCTATACAAGGAGCTTCACTTCCTAAGCCTCGGGGTCTTATCTCTAAAAATGAGCTGCTTTAAGGTCAAAGGTAAAAAAGCAAAAAACCCCAAAACCAAAAACCCTGCAACTTACAGATCTTCTTTTTCTTTTTTACATACGACAAATTTTTAAATATGTATTAGGAAGGTTGCGGAAGAGATGGGGTTAACCCTGGTGTTGGGCTGCTGGTCTGTGGGCTCCACAGGCCCTGGTCCATGCTGTCTGGTCCCCCTCTGCCATCTTGTATTGATTTAAAATTAACTCCCCTAGCGGTGCCTGGGTGACCCAGTCGGCTAAAATGAACTCCCTCTAGAACTCATTTTTGTAACACATAAATTAATGAAAGGGCAAACAGGCAAAAAGATAGGGATGGAAAATTTATAAAATAAAGAAAGACAATGATGCTTAGATATGGAAAACGATTCTTAGCTTTACTCATAAGAGAAAAGAAAATGAAAACCCCATCAAAGAGACATTTTCCCCTCTAAGATTAGCGAAGATAAATTTGGTAACTCACCGGAGTTATTGGTGAGTCCCTTTCACACTTTCGTCCACTGCTGGTGGGACTAGAAATTGGTACAATTCTATGGAGGGCGATGGAGCAGTGTCAACAGAATTCCAAATGCACATGTCGCTTCACCCAGTAATTCCATCTCCAGGAATGGGCCCTACCCATATGCCCAGACTTGGGCAAAGTTATACTGTACGAGGCAAGCTATACTGTGCAAACCGTATTGTACACTGTGAGATGGCTTGTAAAATACAAGTACACAAAATACTGGAAATGATGTCCATCAGCAGAAGCTGGTCAAATAAAATCTGGTACGTCTACAGAATGGAATACAATGCATGTGTAAGAAAAATCTTAATGTACTCATATGGAAAGTTCTCTCAGATGTATATTGTTTTTTTTTTTAATGTTTTACTTATTTTGGGGAGACAGAGAGAGAGAGAGAGACAGAGTACGAGCAGGGGAGGGGCAGAGAGAGAGGGAGACACAGAGTCCACGAAGCACGTTCCAGGCTTTGAGCTGTCAGCATAGAGCCTGACGTGGGGCTTGAGACCATGACCTGAGCCGAAGTTGGACGCTCAACTGACTGAGCCACCCAGACGCCCCGGATGTCTGTTGTTAAGCATGAAAAGCAAAGTGTAGAACAGTTGGCATAACATGCTGATGTGTGTGTGTTTTAAGGAGCTACCCTGCTGGTGTATGCAGAGGACAGTTCTGAAGGACACATAAGAAACTAACAGTGGTTCTTCCAGGGGACAGAGATGGAGGGCCAGGGGCCAGAGGAAGACTCTTCACTGTACACCTTTAATACTCCTTAAAGTTTAAGCCATACGAATATATTAACACTGAAATAAGAGATACTAATAAAATTTAAAAACTACTTGGACTATCTTCTTTCTAAAGGTACTTCCAGGATGCACACTGTATTATAATTATAGCTGCAAAGTCTCTTTTTTTAAAATGAATTAATCAGTTAATTAATAGCATTTGATGGGCTAAAGGTATATAAAGTACCTAGCAAAATACCTGATACACTATAGTTTTTCTCATTTTTTCATACTTTAATATGCTAACTACTTTTTTCTTTAGTATATTGTTTATGTTGTTTGCCTATTTATCTTTTGAGTTCCTAGTGTTTTTCTTATTAATTTGGAAGAACTCTTTATATAGAGCAGATAGGAACTATTTTTCAGTTTTGTTGTGTGTTTTTTCCATGTTTTTTTTAAGATCGTGTGAAATCTTTGTATATGAAAACCTGTTCATCTTTTCCTTTGTGAATGATTTAATCTTGCCTCTCTTTGCCTAGAAAGTCTATATATTTTTAGAGGTTTAATACATATTTAATTCCATTTTCTTGTGGATTTTCTTAGCTTATTTCGAACATATTTTTTTAGTGTTTTATTTTTGAGAGAGAAAACGCGAGCGAGGGAGGGACAGAGAGAGGGGGACAGATGATCTGAAGTAGGCTATGCATTGAGACCAGCAAGCCTGATGTGGGGCTCGAACTCATAAACTGCAAGATTGTGACCTGGGCTGAAGTCAGACACTCAACTGACTGAGCCACCCAGGTGCCCCTTAGCATATTTCATTTATTAATCCATCAGTCATTTATTTTATTGCATGTTAGTCTAAAGTGATTTTTTCCCCCAAAGCTACCTTATCCCGATTCCATTTAATAAATAAGTCTTTCTTTTCCTATCAGATTACAAGGCCACATTTATTATATCTTAAACTCTTACAGAATCATCTTATTTTGTTCCATCGATTTCTCTATTCTTGTTTAGTTCCACATAGTGTGTAACAGTAACTCCAGAACCTTTTCTTTTTGAAGATTTCTAGGAATAAAGACTCCTAGTCTTCCCAAGTGGCCTGCTGCAATGTTTGTATCACGAGTCTATAGGCAGCAATCAATCGCTTAGCACCACAAGCCCTGAGCAGAAAAAGCCGGTGTGGTTTGCTCACTATGCGCATCTTCATAATTAAACCAGCACATAAAGAAGGAATAGCTAGAAGCTTTCTTAGAGACCAAATTCCATCTGCAATGAAATCCAAGGAAATGGCCCCGATTCTTTCACTGTACTAGAATCACGTATCACATTGTTGGCAAAAAGCAGGCATCTGTTTTTATTAGACTTTTAGGTGTGAGAGTGTTTGTTCAAAGATTTGACCGATAAAGAAGTCTGAGAAGAAAGAAAACAGAACGGAATCAGAACATGGCACACAACTCTCTAAAGGGTGTCAAGAGACCTGGGGGAGGCTGCGTGGGCTGCATCTCCCCGTGGTGACAGCATCTCCCCGTGGTGACACTGCCAGGGAAAGGGGCCCCAGTGTGCCCTCCAGAGCACCCAGAATCAGCCCCCAAATGTCCAGGGAGCATTCATGAGGGGGTGGAGTTTCAGCTGCTATTTAACTGAGAAGAGGACCTAATGGGCTCTGGGGTAGAGCGTTTTCAAGTAGATAGCACAATCTGAGAAGAGGCATAGCGGTGAGGAAGAGCAAATTAGACCAGAGAGAGTCTTCATGGCTTAGAGCGAGTACAGCCAAAGAGATGAGAGAGATCACACACCAATGAGGACATCAAATCATCTGTGGAAGGCCTTTGAAGGTAAGGGTATGACTCTTGGACTTAGCAGGGGGTGGCAAGCCTTTTCTTAAAGGCCAGACGGTAAATATTTTAGGCTTTGTCACGACGACTAGACTCTGCCACCGCAGTGCAAAAGCAGCAATACCAAATATGTGCGTGAATGAGCGTGGCTGTTACAGAAAAACTTTATTTACAAAATCAGTCAACCAGCAGAATTTGGTCAAACCTGAACGATAGTATAAAAGAATAGATACTATAGGACCCCAGGGGTGATTATATCAGGCTGTGGCCCAGATAAGATTCCCGCTTTTGATCAGAAAGCCTCGCTCGGGGCGTGTGGATGGTTCAGTCAGTTGGGCGTTTGACTCTCAATTTCGGCTTGGCGTGGGTCATGGTCTTGTGGTTTGTGAGTTTGAGACCCTGCCCTGTGTTTGGCTCTGGGCTGACAGTGTGGAGCCTGCTTGGGATTCTCACTCTCTCTTCTCTCTGTCTCCCCCTGCTTGCTCTCTCTCTCAAAATAAAATAAACTTAGAAAGAAAGAAAGAAAGAAAGAAAGAAAGAAAGAAAGAAAGAAAGAAAGAAAGAAAGAAAGCCTCACACCAATGTGCTCTGATGGTAATATGCCTAATTCCATTGTGTCTGTGGAATAACCTCTAGGGAGGGGCCCAGCTGTTGCAGAGGCACATAGAATGGACCTAGCAAAAGATCTGTGGTGTCCAAAAAAGAAAAGCAGGCAAGAACTCTCTGTGGAAACTTCATGAGTTATTTTGGGGGACCGAGTGTGATGGGCCCTGGCCAGGGGACTTCTTGGTGGGGAAGAGGGGCGGCAAGGAAACTGCATGCCTCCCTAAAGGGAGCTGACCTGGACTCAAGCCAGGGTTCATTCACCCTTCTTGTCTGCGAATGGTGGCTGGTGGCTTAACTCCTTCCTGTCCTCTCTTGTCCCTGTCTTACTGCCTCAGAAGACAGTGATGTAAGAAGACTGAAAGGGCCCTTGATACCAAATATCCCATCTCTTCCTAACCTAACTTAACCTCATTCCTGGTCTCTTTTATAGAGGCCTCCTCTAAGGACTTAGATGTCATTCTCACAAACATGTCCGTTCGCTCATATATACCCACAGGTACATATCTTTCCATGAATGCATAAACACTTCCTTAAATATACACACACAGAAGTACATAGGAAAGCAAACACGCATATTTTAACAATTGGGACATTATACAAAGTGATGACATTACATTTAAACAATGGAATGAATGCCAGGCAGACAACAAACATTGTTTTTAAAAGGAAATTAATGACGTGGGGAAATACTCAGGATAAAGGCCAGCAACAGTATATAGACATCATCCCAAATCTTTTTTATGTACACACACACACACACACACACACACACACACACACGCTAACAATCTACTAAAGAAAAATAAAAATCCTCGATTATGGATGAGTTTTATATTCTTCATTACACTTTTCAGTATTTAAGAAAATTTTGGATGGCTCAGTCATTAATCTGACTTTGGCTCAGGTCATGATCTCAGGTTCATGAGCTCAAGCTCAGCTTAGGGTAAAACGTGAGCCCACCTTCAGGTGAGCCCTGCTTCTCACTCTCTCCCTCACCCACACCCATACCCATCTCCTCCTCTGCCCCTCCTGGGATATTCTCTCTCTCTCTCTCTCTCTCTCCCCCTTGCTCACTTGCACCCTCTCTCTCTTTCTCTCAAAAAAAATTAAAAAAAAATTTTTAATGCTTATTTATTCTTGAGAAAGAGAGATAGACAGAGCACGATGGGCAGAGGGCAGAGAGAGAGGGAGACACAAAATCCAAAGCAGGCTCCAGGCTGAGCTGTCAGCACAGAGCCCAGAGTGAGGCCTGAACTCATGAACTATGAGATCATGACCTGAGCCAAAGTCGGGTGCGCAATTGATTGAGCCACCCAGGTGCACCCCCCCCCCCCCCGCCAAAAATTTTTTTTGGGATGAGAATGTTCTGTTTTTAGGAAATAAAGTTTTTTTTTTTTTAAAAAAAAGAACACATACTGAAAAGCACAATTCTATATATTTACCAAACGCACATAAATAGTAGCTACTTAGCCTAAGTATTTACAAGGATTAATGTGATTACTCTTCATAAAAGAGTGACAAACTGATCAGTGACAAACTGATCCGTGTAGATGAGATCATTTGCCCAAAGTCACTGAGCTAGCAAGTTCTGGATGGAGACAGACTCTAGAACTTGCGCACTTGACCAGATACTGCCTCTCTGTAGCTACAGCTAAGTGATACAGGATTTTCTGCTGTGGGGGATGGTGTGGGTGGGCTCTCCAGGCAACCAGAGAATGCTACTTAGTGACATGTTTTTTTCCCTTAGGTCTTACGAGTCAGTACATAAAAAAGAATGTCTCACGTTAGCCTAGATTTCCTTTGTTATCAAAATTAGTTCCTACTCCATTTACTGTGCTGTTCCAGGTGTGGGGATGGAGGTAACACATAGCAAGAAAAGAAAATAGCCCCGGCTCAAGAGCTTGCATTGTGTGTCTATAAGCATTAGCATCTGCACATCTGCTCCTTTCTGTCTGTCCAGCTGACCCTTACCCCTGTGCTGGGTCCAGGCACGGTCTCACTAAATGAGAATCCCGGAAGCTGTCACAGGATCTTTCTGAGGCTGACAGAGGAGGTCGCCACAAAGGGACTGCTTCCGCCAGTTCTAAGGTCCCAGGTGCAGCCCAGATGCGGCAGATGCTCCATGAATATTTGATGAGTTAAAACGGAGGAAGTGGGGAAGTCTGCAGCTGTCCCCCAGAATGGGCACAAACCGGATACCCAGATGTGGGAGAGCGGAGGAATGAGCGTGGACACAGAGTCCTGCGGATGACGTGCAAAGGCTGAAAGCAGCTGGCGGGAATCGGCGGCAATCAGACACATACCCCGGGCAACTGGAGACAGGGATAATAGGCTTGTGGAGGTGGTTACCTACTGTGTTTAGCTGCTCTGGTGACACAGGACCTAGGTTTTCTCTGGCTGGCAGGAAGGGGAAGAAGAGGGCCGTTAAGTCCTTATTTCCTGGCATCAAGGAGGAGCCCCCAGCTCTAACTGCAGAGTTGCTTGGGGCAGATGTTATTCATTGCTCCTAAGGGGCAGGCGGTGCATTCCCCGCGTGAAGAGGAGAGCAGGGGAGAGCCAGGTGGGACACGAAAGGGCACCCTGGGTTGTGAGAGAGCCTTCCTTCTTTTAAGCCAGACTTATCCACTATGGGAAATGAAGGATTTCCTAAATGTCGAAGGCATCTATATCCACTGAAAACACATTTCAAAGGCAAGTAGGAAAACTCTGCTAATTATCTCTTGTGCTGGATTATTCATGACAACACTCTTCCATAGGAGGAGAAAAAGAGCAGTTAACTGGCTTCGGCAAGAATTACAGTAATCGGCTTGGTTAGATAAGATCCACCCCTCATGGTGGAGTCTACCTTCAACTCTCTTCAGGAAGACTGGTGGCAGAAAGATTCCCTGTGTGACCATTGAGCACAAAAGGCATGCCTCGTGTGCGGACCCCCCACCTGCCAGCAAATGCATGGAGCCCAGAGAGGAAGATGGCTTCTTTTCTTAGGCTGGAAATAGATCCTGCAATGGGACTGAAACTGACACCCGGGGCCTGGATTTGGCCTTCCTTTACTTAATTTCTTCATCAATTACACACTGTAGAACCACTAATGGTGGACACAAAGAAAGAGAATATTGAGGAACTTCAGGAATTCATAATTTAGCCGGGGAGGTTTTTAAGATACATTACATGACTTACATCAGATTTTAAATCATCAACGTCAGAGATATAATGCAGTATACACAATTTGGTGTAAAATGAACACTTTAGCCCAATGAGTAAGAAGGGAAGAAGTTCCAGTGGCTGAAATGGCCTAGAAACTTCTTGAAGGAGGCAGGATTGATCTGGGTTGTAAAGGATGGGGAGAGAAAGACAAGAGCCAAGAGCAGATATAAAAATGACCTAACACAGTGGTGGACAAATGTGGCCTCTGGGCCACATCTGGCCCACCACCTGTTTCTATACAGCCCACGAGCTAAGAATGGTTTTTACATTTTTTAAATGGTTGGAAAATAAGTAATATTTCATGACATGTGAAAAGTATGTAAAATTAAAATTTCGTGTCTGTAATAAAGTTTTATTGACATACAACACATCCATCTGTTTGCATACTGTCTACAGCTGCTTTTCACTATAATGCAGCACCGAGTAGTCACAACAGAGTTCATATATTTACCCTCTGGTCCTTTAGAGAAAAGGTCTGTCAATCTGGGCCTAGAGTATCAGAGGGGCAATTTGTATGCTTTTGCTAGACGGGAGCTTTTGTATGTAGGAAGTGTAGGAAATTAGGTAATAATGGATGCCCAGGGATCAATTATGAAGCATTATTTAATGCCAAGCTAAGGAATATAAATTCAATCCTCTTGGCAATGAGTTGAAGTTATCATTCACATGAGTATAGTTATATTATCTATATGTACCTAGTACAAAATTTCAAAAGGTTCAAAAGGATATTCGGTAAAAAAAAAAAAAAAGAAAGAAAAAAAAAAAGTCAGTTTTCCACCTTGCCCTCCAGGTACTCACATCCAGACAACTCCACAGATATACCTACTTACTCTTAGGTTCCCTACAGGGATATTCCTCTACATACTCAAACATATTTGAGTTTCCATGTATGTATATTTTTCTATTTAAAACCTCACAGATGGTGGCATGCTATAAAGGTACTGTTTCTGCACCAGAACTTTCAGTCTTATATTTTAGACTTTGTTTTAGGTCAGGCTACTCTTCCTTACAGTTGTATAATACGGATGTGCTATCTTACTTACCCAGTTTGGGGAGGTTTCTGACCCAGAAACTAAAATGTTATTTTAGGATGTTTGGTTGAGCAGAGGGTTTCCAGGAGAACTAGAGGCAGAACTAGAGCAGGCAGGCAGCTGAACCCAGCTGAACCCAGAGGAACCCAGAGGTGAGGGAGGCCTGGCACTCCGGTGTAACCCACAGCTCGAGGCTGCTCGAGGCCACCATGCTGGGGGTGCTGGGGACTCCGCTCCCTGCACCACTCCCCGGGGGGCTCATACCTTGGAGGGTGTGTCAGGAATGGAAGAAGTGGGAGAACCAGGGAAGTTCAAGACACACTTCTTCCCCAGGCAGCGACCGTGCAACTCCACGTCCTCATAAGGGTTTTCCTTCATTGGTGGATCTGTGGTCAAAGGCAACAAGTCAGGAACTGGGAACGTTACGGAAGTTTTCCTTATCAGAGAGCCACCCGACGTCTCGGCCTCTCCTGGTGGGGATGTCTGATGTCTTGCTATCCATTCACCCCCTTCCTCTTGGACCCTGGTTTTCGCTGGAGTGACTCCCTGTGTCCCCCTTCTTAGATATATGGAGTTAACTCCATTCCAAGTTCAGAGCATCAGTCGACGTGTGCATCCCCAGTCTCCGCCTAAGTGTCCAGTTCAAGGGAAGGGCTCACATCCCAAGCTTATGCCAACCAGTGCATGGCATTCCTGGGCTACGAAGGTGAACAAGGGACCTAAACCAGTCTCTTCAGCGTGAACCTCGGCATTTTTGTTGGGTGCAAAACATGGGCTCTCCTTCCCAACGGGAAGTTACAGATTCCAGGGAGCTGACGGCAGCCATCATGAAGACCACAGGAGACCCGCCGAGAATGGAGCTAGCCCGAGTGATAACAAGGGAGAAGAGGGGCACCTGGCTGGCTCAGTCAGTGGAGTGGGCAGTTCTTGATCTCAGGATTGTGAGTTCAAGCCCCACACTGGGTGCAGAGCCTACTTTATAAAAGGTGGGGTCGGGGGGAGGAAACAAGAGAGAATAGGCCAGTTCTGGTCACATGCACCAACGAACTCCCTTGTTATTTCAGCTGGGTCTTCCGTTCTCTGTAACTGAAAACTTCCCTGTTAGGTACACACTGTTAAGAGAAGTCCAGATCTCATACCCGCTTCGGACCTGGGAAGCCTACTGCTTTGGCAGCAACCCATCTCCCAAACTTGGACGCTATAATTCAAACAGTCTATGGTGAAATTCATAGCTCAGCTAAATATCTATTCTGCCTCAAGTCTCGTGTTTCCTCCTACTGTGGAGTTTGTTCTGGTATTGATGATTCTATTCACATATGTATATGTGTATCTGCCCTACCGATCCCTTGCATGTGGCCACGTACAGATTTCTCCCTCTTACCAGCTCCTTTCTTCCCCCACTCCCACCCTTGAACCCAGCATGCAGACCGTGGGCTGAGCTCACACTTCCCTGAAAACTGTGATATTCCCTGAAGACTATTGAACTCACTAATTTATTGATTTTATTTTCCTTTTTAACTCACTAATTTAAATGCAAACAGGGGCGCCTGGGTGGCTCAGTTGGTTACATGTCTGACTTTGGCTCAGGTCATGATCTCATGGCTCAGGAGTTCGAGCCCCATATCCGGCTCGCTGCTGTCAGCAGAGGGTCCACTTCGGATCCTCTGTCTCCCTTTCTCTCTGCCCCTCCCCTGCTATTTTCTCAAAAATAAATAAACTTTGTTGGGATGAGCACTGGGTATTAAATGTAGAGGATGAACCACTGGATTCTACTCCTGAAATCATTATTGCACCATACGCTAACTAACTTGGATGTAAATTAAAAAAAAATTCTTAAATAAAATATTAGCAAATGAAATCCAAAATAAAAAATAAACATTAAAAAATAAAGAAATGCAAACAAACTTGGTGAATCTGAGCTCCATTTTAGAATTTAAAAGAACTTAGGCCAAAGCTACTTTTAAAAATAGTAGACATTCATTTTAGTCTGAATTTTGATGCCCTGTTACTGTCACACTCCTACAGATTCAGGAAGAGCGTGGTGGCCTTAGTTTTCCTTCATTCCATAATCCCTAAATTTACTGAGCATCTGTTACAAACCAGGTACTTTCCATTCCATTTTCTCCAATCCTCAGCCCTACAATGTAACTGTCATCGTCTTTATTATACAGATGAGAGAACGATGTTCAGAAAAGTGAAGTCCCCCACTCACTGTTATACAGCTAATCAGGAGCAGAGCAGAGATTCAATCACAGCTATTCAGACCCCAGGTCTCCAGTGTTTCCCACTGCAACATGCTGCCTCCATGGCCATTCAGCACCAGTCCTTCCTCTTTCCTCTCCGGTCCCACTTTCTCTCATATGTCCCTCCATGGGTCACTCTCCCACGCCCCTACCTGCTCTCTTGTTCATCTGAGTACATGTATTTCTTCGAGACTCTGTGTGTGTGTGAGTGTGTGTGTGTCTGTGTTTCAAGGGGTCAGCCCCATTTCCTCTCCCCCTTGCCAGAGACAGACCCGGACTCATACACAGGTATGTGGGCCTCTTACCTAGAATGTCCTCGTAGACGTTCTCCTCTGATAAAGTGCGTGTGAGCCCCAACTTAGTCTGTGCGTACCAGTCCACTCTGCTGTTCTCAGAGGAAGATTGCAATAAGTCTTCAAACTCATAGGACTTTCTGGTTTGTACAAGATGGGAGAAAAAAACCAAAAAACAAGAACTCAAATCAATTAGGCTGGTCCAGAGATTATATGCCCCCAAATTTTCTTCCTGCAAAGATTTCTATTAATGAAATCAACTCTGTTTCTTATAAGAAGGTATGAAAATCCTTACATAAGAGGTGTGGCTTTTATCTGAAAGAATGTTTATGCTGTTACGCTGAGTAAAGGGAGTCAAGTACATATAAAATACAACCCCAACTTTGTAAGCGCACGTATACATAGAAAAGAAGTGAAGGAAGTGAAATATACAGCTATATCTTAGGGCTAAGGAAGGGCTCATGGCTTCTTTTCACTTTTACTTTCTGGACTTTTTAAATATCTGCAATGTTTACAGAGCATACATTAATAATCGGAAAGGAGCAGTGATGGCCCGTTCAGAGTGGACCAGAGGCCTGGGCCCCCTTCGCACTTCTCTCACTCAAGTGGTTATTATCAGAATGAAACCCGGAGGCTAGCTGAGACACCCCAACTCCCTCCCGCACTCCCCCTGCAGAGATTTGTGCAAATGTGGTAAGGGTGATCAGTAAGGATGATAAATAAATGGCTATCACCCTCACCACACCCCCTACATCCACAGGAGCTGTCCCTGTCCTGCTGGTGTTGACCTAATGCAAAGTCCAGCCCCCACCCCCAACATACACAGTGGCTCACCTTGAGTTTCTATGATTTCTTTAGCTTTACTGAACATTAGGAAGGTCAGGAGGTAGACCATACTGTGGAACATACAAAATATCAGCCACCTCACCGGTTCATTCCACCTTTCCCTTTTTTCTCCTCTCTCCTTCTCCTTCTCCAAAGTAACACACAACTTCCCCCCAGTTGGACCAGAACAGCCCTGTCCACTCAGGCTCTCGAGGCTCATCTTGTCCGTCCAGGGGACTTGTCAGGAACTCGCGCTGAACACACTCGGGCCTTCCTTGAATGGAATTTAGTCCACCCACACTCCTGAGGGCACACTCCCCAGCTGGCCTTGACTTGGTCCTAGCCCTTCACTCCTCCTGGTATAGGATGGTCACAAGCCTCCCATGGCCCAGGAGTCACGGCTCCTTACTCTGGGCACCCGTGTCTAGCACAGCGTCCTGCACATGCTTGATGTAAACTGTGGCTGACTACGTAGAAGTGTATGTCTTTGCTTCTTACCCATGCTTCCAATCTCTCTCTGCCTCTGGGGAAGGTGCCCTCTGGTGGCTCTGAGATTAAACAGATCAGTACACAGATCCCAGATGCATTGTTCACAAGCCTTTTCACCTGGGATGAACTACTTAACTGGGCTGAAACTCTTCCTCCTGACTTGAAAAACAGGAATTATCTCATAGGATTGCCCCAAGAATAGAAAAAAGAAAGTCTGTAAAGTCCTTAGCACCTAGCAAACATGCAACAAGTGTGAGCTGTTACTATTACCGTGCAGTGCTATAATTACTTACGTAGCAAATGTTTTATGTTGAACATGAACTATGTGAGAGGCACTGTGGTCAGGGTTCCATAAATAAGGAGTGACTAAAAGAATCAGAGTCCCTGCCTCAGAGAGCTTACATTCCAGGGAGGAAGACAGGCATTCAAGCAGAGCACGCACAAATACATCGAATAATAATAACCTGTGTTATGGTCAGTGATGGAAAAGAACAGGGTGTCACAAGTGAGACTATCAAGGAGGACTTGACGTAGATTGGGGATGCATCAGGGGAGGCTGACAAAGTCACTCATTAAAGCTGAGACCTAAGGATACAAAGAAAGACCTCAGTTGGGGCGGGGGGGAGGGGGGGAAGAGTGGTCCAAGAAGAGGAAAGGGCACCTGTGAAGGTCCTGCAGCAGCGGAGAACTTGGTGCATTTGTGAGAAAGGCACACAGACGCTGGGCAAGGCTGGATTGTAGGGAACAGGGTGGTGAGTGTGGTGGGAGGAGACAGCAGAGCCAGGCGGATGCCGTGTGCCTGCTTTCCAAGCTTTGGGGATTTGCTACATTTTAAATCTTTCCCTCTCCACTAGCTCCTTTCCCTCTTTAAACACACACGGGTTTCCTCTAGAAAAACTTTCATTGGAAGCAAGGACCCTTGCAGCTCTGCGGATTTCTCACCTTCCTTGCCAAGGGTTTTAAGCTGGTGGGGGTTGGGGGCAGGTGGAGGAGGGAGGAGCTGAGGCTGTCTATCAGTTTACCTGAACTCACCGGTTTTCCTTCTTTATCTTCTCAACCTGGCCTCTGTAAGCATCCCTTTTCTGAAGCTGCCCCCTGAGGGTCACTACTGAGTTTCTGGTAAAACTTAATCACTTTCTGGGGCATTTCTTTATGTGACACCTGTTAGTTTCTATAGCATAAGGCTGTGGTGCTCAAAGTGCAATCCTTGGGCCAGGGCTGGTGTGCCAATGACATAGGTACGATAATTGAGAATAGGCATTTAAAAACTCTTTTTTAAAAGTTATTTTTCTCTTTGCTTTAAATGTAATTTCTACACCCAACGTGGGGCCCGAACTCAGGACCCCAAGATCAAAAATCTCATACTCTACAGACTGAACCAGCCAGGTGCCCCTGTGCTTAGAAAATTTTAAAGCAATTTGACAGAACAAATTTTTAAAAGACAACTGAGGCTTGTATATTGTTGTCTTTTTCATTTCATTTCTCTGGCAATTCCTTCTTGTTGTATTTTACAGAAGTATCATTCAGCAAAGGATTGCAAACACAGGCACCCTCTGGGGTTTGGCGAGCTGGGTGCAATGCTGGCCCCCGGCCACTTCCCCTTCTCAGACAACTGCCTGTGTCTTTGCTTGTAGCTCTCTTCCTCTTTCTCTCCCTCTTTCTGGGCTTTGGGTGTTTCCCCAGGTTTTTCCTCTCTAGGCTTCTAAACTTGAGTATCTCCACAGCTGAATTCATCATCCCTAATCTCCACCTCACCCTTCTCCCTTCTGAACCTGAACTCAGCACTCAGGACAGGAACATAAAGAAAGACCACGCTTCCAGCTTCCAGCTTCCAGCTTCCAGCTTCCAGCCTAGGTCCTCAGGGCCTTAAGTCAGGCCATGAGGCTGAAACTGTCACCCGTGCCCTGAGGTGCCTGATGCACTCACGGAAGCTCCTGCTGCGAAGGAAGGGCTACCTCTCCATAAACCCCTTCTTCCTCCCCTTGAGGTGTCCAGCCAGGAGAGGAAGGACTGTGCCTCAGAGCTCCCACAGATGTGGTCTATGGGGTGGAAGCGGGTCTGAGCTGTTTTCTCTACGACGGGATCGCACTGTGCTTTGTGCCCGCCCTGAACACTCCCTAGTCGGGGATGCCATTTAGCCCAGGCTGGTATTAGCCGGGCAAATGCTTGGGGATGGACGCGTGGTGGTCTGTGGCCCAGAGCAGAGTGAAGTTACCGGCCTGGAGTGGGCCATACAGCTCCTGGGTTTCCCCCGCTGAGCTAACTGGATTCTGGTAGCTCAAGTCCCCAGCATGCATACTACCTAGATCTGGTAGGGGAAGATGCAAACTGTTCAAAGAGGCCGCAGAATCACTCAACATTTACTGAGTATCAACTAAGTCTGTACTCGGATTACTACATTCAAACTTTGCAACAACCTTGTAAAGAATTACTATCCTTAAACATATTATATATACGAGGAAACAGAGACAGGGGTGCCTGGGTGGCTCAGTCTGTTAAGCGTGGGACTTTGGCTCAGGTCATGATCTTGGGGTTCGTGAGTTCCAGCCCCACATTGGGCTCTGCACTGGCAGTACGGAGCCTGCTTGGGATTCTCTCTCTCTGCCCCTCCCCCACTGGTGTGTGCACACTTTCTCTCTCTCTCTCTCAAAATAAATGAATAAACTCAAAAAAAAAAAAAAAAAAAGGAAACAGACAGAGCTCAGATAAATTGCTCAAGGTCACACTGGGAGAAAGAGGTGGAGCCAGGGTCAGAAGCCAGGAAGTCTGGTCGGTGTCTGGTGCTCTCCACAGCACAGGCACTAAGCAGAGCATGGAAGTTAAGTCAACGCAGGAGGAAAGTTGTGGTCACAAAAAGTTTTAAAACCTTTATTTACATATTAACTTTGAGAAAAAGGAAATTTCAAAAGGCTAATGATAACCACATCCAAACTGGCTTCTTTCTTAAACACTTCCACATTCGTCCCTCCCACATCCAGCCCATATGTTTAATGTGCACCTTCTGGGGGTCGAGCTGAGCTCACAGTAGCTGGTGAAGCAAAGGCAAGAAGTCCCTGCCTTTGGGGATCCCACAGCTTGGTGAAGGGGTACACCTCCTCCCAGCCTGAGTTTGCTTCCTGGGCCTTCAAATTATCATGTGATTGAGGTACTTCTTAGTTTTAGAGATGCTGGGATGATTTAACTGGTCCGCTGACGTTTCCTGAAGTGGGTCACAACATATGTAATATCCCAGTTTTGACAACCAATGCCAAATACTGTGATTTCAAGTAGTATTTTGAAGGTTACCTGTGACTTTTCTATATTTTTGTAAATGAAATACTAAGTTAAGAGCTCATCCCACATCTCCATTTGATTGACCCGTGGGAATCTCAATCCAAGGGGCACCTGGGTGGCTCAGTCAGTTAAGCATCTGACTTCGGCTCAGGTCATGATCTCAGGGTTTGTGGGTTCGAGCCCCGTGTCAGGCTCTGTGCTGACAGCTCAGAGCCTGGAGCCTGCTTCAGATTCTGTGTCTGTCTCTCTCTGCCCCTCCCCTGCTCATGCTCTGTCTCTCTCTGTCTCTCAAAAATAAATAAACGTTTTAAAAAATTAATAAATCCAAAATTGAACTCACCCTCCTATTCCCCCCACACCCCAATGAAGACCAGTTCCTCCTCCAGTGCTCCTCAGCATAGGCCATCGCCCTTTGTCCAAATGTTTATGCCTTAAACCTGGGAGTCCCGTCCAAACCCCCTTCTCCTTTAGCACCTATATCTGACCAATTAACAAGAGTTCCACTGGCCAAGCATTCCTAGTATTCACTGCTTTTCTCAGTCTCCCAGCAGCTGTACCCTGGGCTTACCCCATCCCGCCACATACCTCCTCCCACCCCACAGTTATCCACCCTGTCTGCTGTCCAGGTGAGCTTTTCACAAATGCAAATCCGGTTGGGTCTCTCCCTTCTTAAAAAATGTGAGTTTTTAAGGAAGGTTTCCCATTCCTAGTAAGTGATAGGCCAGAACACTTCCCTGGTCTCTGGGACTCTTCTGGACCAGGCTCCAGAGGACCTGGAGGCCTCGGCTCACACCCTTCCTGATCTCTTTGGCCACACCACTGCCTTTCAGGGCCTCCAACACACTAGTCTTTCTTCCTCTGGGACATTCACCTGTTTCTCAAACTGAACACCCCTTTTCCACCTGGGAATCTCAGGTCTCAGTCCGAGTGCCACTTCCTCCCCAATCTGGCCCTGTTTCCATGACAGGCTAGATAACCCTGCTGAACATTCCCGTAGCGCCATGGACTTCCTCGCGGCACTGAGTGTGGTTATAGTTACATAACTGCAGACTTGTGTGCTTCTCTTACTAGTACGTAAGGTCCACGAGGCCAGGGTCTCAGTTCATTTTGTTCACTGTTATGTTCTAATACTACACAGGTGCAGGATAAATGTTTGCTGGTTGAATACATGAGTGAATATTTAAATTTTTTTAAACATGTATTTATTTTTGAGAGACAGAGGGAGAGCACAAGCAGGGGAGGGGCAGAGAGAGAGGGAGACACAGAATCTGAAGCAGGCTCCTTGAGCTGCCACAGATTCTTCTTGTCTCCATGTCCAGTGACCACACACAGGTCTTTCCCAGGTCCCACCAGCTCTTGGGAAGGGCGTGTGTGCCATCAGGAGATGAGAGTGGGGCTAAGTGGGGGAATGCTTATGTTAGCTGGGCTCACACCTCCCCCATCAAGTGCTAGTGCTACTCATGGTGGGTTTATGCTTATCTCTATCCTAAATCCAAAACAGAAATGCCAGTAGAAAACCCATCTTTATCCACCATTATGTCTAACGTCCAATCATTTCCACCTCCAGTGGGAAATAAGACACGACATGGGGCACCTGGGTGGCTCAGCTGGTTGAGCATCTGACTCTTCATTATAGCTCAGGTCATGATCTCATGGTCCCGGGATCGAGCCCTATGTTGGGCTCTGTGCTGGTTCATGGAGCCTGCTTGGGACTCCCTCTCCCTCTGTCCTTCCGCCTGCTCAAACACTCATGCTTTCTCTTTTTAAAAAAAAAAAAAAAGCTATAGGGGCGCCTGCATGGCTCCATTAGTTAAGCATCCGACTTTGGCTCAGGTCATGATCTCGCGGTTTAAGGGTTCGAGCCCTACGTTGGGTTCACTGTTGATCCTCTGTCCCACCCGCTCTCTCTCTGCCCCTACCCTGCTCTCTCTCTCTCTCAAAAATAAACATTTAAAAAATTATTTTAAAAAAAGACTTGAGGGGCGCCTGGGTGGCTCAGTCGGTTAAGCGTCCGACTTCAGCTCAGGTCACGATCTCGCGGTCCGTGAGTTCGAGCCCCACGTCAGGCTCTGGGCTGATGGCTCAGAGCCTGGAGCCTGCTTCCGATTCTGTGTCTCCCTCTCTCTCTGCCCCTCCCCCGTTCATGCTCTGTCTCTCTCTGTCTCAAAAATAAATAAAAAACATCAAAAAAAAAATTTTTTTTTAAAAGACTTGACAGTCACTGCTCTAATGTAGAATAACAACTTTCCTCTCTATTCTTTAAAAAAAAATTTTTTTTTAATGTTTATTTTTGAGAGAGAGAGGCAGAGACAGAGTGTGAGCAGGCAAGAGGTAAAGACAGAGGGAGACACACAACCCGAAGCAGGCTCCAGGCTCTGAGCTGTCAGCACAGAACCTGACAGGGGGCTTGAACTCACAAACTGCGAGATCATGACCTGAGCCAAAGTTGGATGCTAAATGGACTGAGCCACCCAGGCACCCCTGTCCTCTCTATTCTTATTTCTGTTTTTTAATGCAATTGCCATTAAATAAAGAATTTACAAAATCAAGCTTCTCTCATGTTTTCAAAGTAACTTTGGCTTTGTCAAATTAATCAAACAATTTGCCCCTTTGAAGATTTTAAGCACTCAGTTTTTAGACATGGCAGTTACAACTGCCTCTTGGATGGCATGTTGACTGGAACAGCCATA
The DNA here is from genome assembly GCF_028018385.1 of Neofelis nebulosa. Taxonomy (NCBI): domain Eukaryota; kingdom Metazoa; phylum Chordata; class Mammalia; order Carnivora; family Felidae; genus Neofelis; species Neofelis nebulosa. The sequence continues at coordinate 14,406,965 of NC_080785.1, read as the reverse complement.
ATGACAGGAACAGACCACAATATGGCTGGTAAGTGAAATTAAGCACTCACTGGGTAATAGCTGAGGGTTGCTGTCCAACCAGACCACTCTGGGGATCCCTATCAGTCCTACTGAAGATGGAAATTATGGAATCAATAACAGCAGGCGTATGATTTGGTAGCCATATAATGACCCAGGCTTCCTGTCCTCAAAAAGTTCCGCAAATTGTATGCTAAAGCCTCAAGAAAAGGCTGAATCTATCTATACAATACCAAATAATGTTGAAACGTTGAAATTTTGGTCAACATAGTTATTTGGCTTCATAAGGATCTAAAAACTCCATCATAGGATTAAATTAAACTAAAATTAAAAACCTGCATGCCAGGGGCACCTGGGTGGCTCAGTCAGTTAAGTGTCTGACTTTTAATTTCTGCTCAGGTCATGATCTCTGCTCAGGTCATGATCTCATGGTTTTTGAGTTTGAGGCCAGCATCGGGCTCTGCGCTGACGGCGTGGAGCCTGCTTGGGATTCTCTCTCTCCCTCTCTCTCTCTGTCCTTCCCCACTCACCTGTGAATGCTCTCTTTCTCTCTCTCAAATAAAAAAAAATTTAAAAAAACCCTAAAAAAACCCCAAAACCAAAAAACTGCATTCCAGTTAAAACATTTTGGGTATACAGATACATGTAAATTCAGGATGCTGCTTACACTTAAAAAATAGTAACGTTCCTTGTTAAATGTAGGCCTTCAGGCATTCCTGCCAGAGTTATTCAATGCACGCCATAGAACATACACAACCAAGTTAATGCTGCTGTAGGAACCTTATCTTTGGAATTTCCTGACATTTAAGGGTTTCTCATTTCCCATTTTAGGATTGAAGGCATAAGTCCTTGCATTTAATTTCCTGGGGCTTTAGCGAAATGAAGAAAGGAGGAAGGGGAGAGAACACAGAACAGAGGAGAAAGGGAAGAGGAAAAAAAAAGAAGAGAATGTCCAGAAAAAAGGCATTTTTCTCAAACTGAGAATCTCAGTCCACTGGTTTGGCTCCTGCAAGAGTGGACCCGTCGGCCTATGAAAATAAGCTGAATACGTTCTCTGAAGTGCACAGCCTGGCCATGTAATTCTAAACCCTCCTAACCTCAAAATCCTTAATCATTTCTTTCTTCAGCCTTGGCTTGGCTCTCCTGCCTCAGAGAGGACAGTAAGTCAGCCAAATCCTGAGTTGAGCCTCTTCTTTTTTTTTAAGAGATAGGCCACAATAAAGAGCACACTTTATTATTTTTTTTTTAAGTAGAAAGTGAACATCTTGCCCTAATCACCCCCATTGTACTATTTTAAACAAAAGGAAAAATCCAAAGCCAAAATTCTTAAACACAGCTGATGCAACCATAATCAAACTGGCCAAGAAAAATTTCATCTTTGGACTGAAACTAAGTAACTTTAGCTGGTTTTAAAGAGAATGCTGGAACACTGAAAAGAGCAGATGGTAGCTACGAGAGAAAAGATAATGGGAATAACTGCTCACCAGGTTGATCTGTCTGCACAATGAGGACACAGCAGAAAGACTCTGGTTTCCCAGCACCAACCAACCTGCCCCTGGGAGAGGGGGGCTTTTTTTTTTTTTTTTAAACGTTAATTCATTTTTTGAGAGATAGAGAGAGACAGAGCGCAAGCGAGGGAGGAGCAGAGAGAAAGGGAGACACAGAATCCGAAGCAGTCTCCAGGCTCCGAGCTGTCAGCACAGAGCCCGACACGGGGCTCGAACCCACAAACTGTCAGATCATGACCTGAGCCGAAGTCGGACGCCCAACCAACTGAGCCACCCAGGTGCCCCGAGAGAAGGAGCCTTTTTGGAGGAACAGCCCAGGAAGGGCACAAAGAGCTGCTGTCACAACACACTGGGGGCATGAGCAGCGAGGTCACCAGAGCACTCACGCACCTGGGCTTTGGCACTGGTTTGGGAAAGAACCAGAGATGGGTACGAGCTTTCTCAGAAGATCAACACGGAAGCTCCAAATTCTTCTATGGATTCTACATACCGATGACGCTAAAGCCTGGTGAAGACCAGTCCCATTTATGGAATACTGATACAAAAATCTTAAATAGAGTAATAAACCAGGACCAAATGGGAGTTCATCCCAAAAATGTAAGAATGGGTCAATATTAGGATATAAAGTCATTGCTCGTAGGTCAGAGGATAGGAACCATATGATCATACAAAGCTACTGAAAGTAACTTGACAAAATCTGACGTCCAATTCTAATCTTTAAAACTCTTAGTAAAAAAGGAATTATAAATGAAAATACCTTGATTACATAAACACATACCTCAAACAAGAGTACCTGTGAGCAGAACACCAGCAGCATTACCATGAAAGTCAGGGAGGACACAGGGCTGTCCACTGCTATCAGCACTATTACTTAACCCTGTTCTGAAAGCATTAGCCAGTATGACTCAGAGAAAAAGTTCAGAGATTTAAAAGAAAAGGCAAAATGATCATTCTTCGCAGACGATATTGTATACATAGAAGATCCAAGAGAATCAACTGACAATTAGCAACAGTAAAAAATTTCTTGAAGGGGTCTCTCAAGAGAATAACATACAGGGGTGCCTGGGTGGCTTAATTGGTTAAGTGTCCAACTTCGGCTCAGGTTATGATCTCACATTCGTGAGTTCAAGCCCCGCATCAGGCTCTGTGCTCAAAAATGAATAAACATTAGGGGCGCCTGGGTGGCGCAGTCGGTTAAGCGTCCGACTTCAGCCAGGTCACGATCTCGCGGTCCGTGAGTTCGAGCCCCGCGTCAGGCTCTGGGCTGATGGCTCGGAGCCTGGAGCCTGTTTCCCATTCTGTGTCTCCCTCTCTCTCTGCCCCTCCCCCGTTCATGCTCTGTCTCTCTCTGTCCCAAAAATAAATAAAAAACGTTGAAAAAAAAAAATTAAAAAAAAAAAATGAATAAACATTAAAAAATAAAAAAAGAAACTAGGGGCGCCTGGGTGGCTCAGTTGGTTAAGTGGTGGGCTTTGGATCAGGTCGTGATCTCGCTGTCCGTGAGTTCGAGCCCCGTGTTGGGCTTTGTGCTGACAGCTCAGAGCCGGGAGCCTGTCTTGGATTCTGTGTCTCCTTCTCTGTCTCTGTCCCTCCCCCACTCATGTGCTGTCTCTCTCTCTCTCTCTCTCTCTCTCTCAAAAATAAATAAACATTAAAAAAATAACAAACTAACATATGTTGTGTGTGTGAAATTTGATAGTGACATCTAGAACATTTGGAACAATACATGCAAGAATAGTCAAGATATTTTTGAAAAAAGGAGGATAATAAGAAAACAAAAAAGGGGGTTATAATTATTACAAAGGTGAACAATAGGCCACTTTTTTTTGGTGTATGACAGGAGAGTGTACATAGTATGTCAAAGAGAATCAACTGATGACTAGAACGAGAAGAAACTTCTGTAAGCTCTACTATATATTCAACATACTATGAGGTTAAAATAAATTAAAATAGATTGGTACTAAAACAGAAATAGCTACTCTAAATATTAAACAGAATAGAACCAGAAAAAAATAATAGCAGCTTACATGTATTAAGCATTCACCATATTCCAGGTTCTATTTTCACTTATGTTTACACATATTTATTCATCCAATCTTCACAACAAAGCTGTGAAGTGGTTTCTAGCGTTATCGCTATGTTACAAAATAAGTAAAAGGAGGCCAAGACAAATTTAGTAGCTTGTACAATGTCACACAGCCAGTAAGTAGCAGATCTAGTAAGTTCTCTGGCCCTAGAGTCTTCTCTAACGCTATATGCTATTCACCCCAGCATTATATGTAAATTGGAAACAACTGAAGCACCTGTCAGTAGAGGAATGGTTAAATATGGTTTATCCACATGAGGTAAAGAATGTAGCAGTTCAAAAAGGAAGGTGAAAAAAAAAAAGCGGCAGCACTGAAAGATCTCCGTGATATCCTATGTAAAAAGCAGTATATATAGCAGGATTTCTTTTTTAAAAGGACGTAATTTGTATCTATCCCCCCAACTCGAATATGCAAACTTTTTCCACCGGAAGAGAACATAAGAAATTATGTTTCTTACAGCAAAACAATCCTACCTGACAGACCATGCTGAGTAGGAGAGTGACGTGACTGAATATATTTCTAGAAAACTCCTCTGGCTGCTAAGGAGGAATATATTACGGTGGGAGGTAGACAACAGATAAGTAGTAAGAGAGCAGATGGAATCAGATTCAAGATAATGTTTAAAACTGGAACCGAAGAGGGGCGCCTGGGTGGCGCCGTCGGTTAAGCGTCCGACTTCAGCCAGGTCACGATCTCGCGGTCCGTGAGTTCGAGCCCCGCGTCGGGCTCTGGGCTGACGGCTCGGAGCCTGGAGCCTGTTTCCGATTCTGTGTCTCCCTCTCTCTCTGCCCCTCCCCCGTTCATGCTCTGTCTCTCTCTGTCCCAAAAATAAATAAAAAACATTAAAAAAAAAATTAAAAAAAAAACTAGAACCGAAGAGCTTGCTGATGAATTAGATGAGGGGTGTGTGGAAAAGAGAGGAATCACAAATCACGCCTAGGTTTTTGGCCTAAGTGCAATGAAGGACGATGCCTTTAACAAGACGGCAATTATCTGGCCTGGACTGGGATTTAGGCTTAGACACATTCAGTCCAAACTGTCAGGTAACCAAACGGAGAACTGTGCAGGACATGACGGTGCAAACCTTCACGAGAGGAGGGAGTCAGGGCTGGAGAGATGCATCTGGGGATCGCAAGCAGGTAACTGACATTTAAAGCCATGGGACTGAATGAGATCATTTAGGGAGTGATGGAGATGGAGAACTAGCTGCTCTGATCCCGGGATGGTGTGTCGGGCGTGTTATTCCAACACTCAGGGAGAGAGGAGAACAGAACTGAGCAAGAGACGGTGAAGTAGGGCCACCAGGGAGGTAGTGACCTAGAAGCCCAGGGAGCACAGTGCTTCAGGTGGAGGGAGTGAAGTCGTTCCTCAAATGCCAAGAGATGTCATGTAAGAAAAGAAACAGGGAACGGGCTGTTGGATTTAGTGAGATGGGGGTCACAGGTGGCCTTGGGTCAAGGGAAGTTTCAGGATAAGTGGCAGAAGCCCAACTGCAGTGAGTCAAGGGAAACACAGAGATGAAGAAGTGGTGACCACAGCAGGCACAACGGGTTTGAGTTTTGTACTGTAGCTGGTTTCCAGATTAGTGGGTATCAAACCAGTTAGCACATAACAAAAATGGACTAGACATTAGTTCTCAAAGCAGAAAGGAAATGGTTTTCAAAGCACAGATTTTAACTTCAAGCATTCACGTTTTATTATCTAATGTATTATTTTAACATTATAAAATACAGTAAAACCTTGGTTTGCGAGCATAATTCGTTCCGGAAACATGCTTGTAATCCAAAGTATTTGTATGTCAAAGTGAATTTCCCCTTAAGAAATAATGGAAACTCAGAGGATTCGTTCCACAACCCAAAAATATTCAGATAAAAATGGTTACGATACTGTACTATAATACAAAATAATAAAGGAAATACAAAATATAAAGAAAAGTAAACTAACCTGCGCTTGCCTCTGAAAACCTTCGAGGCTGGTGCGAGGGAGACAAGAGAGAGGAGGGTTATTGTGTAGGACGACTATCACTAACGGATGTTGACTACACTACATATTAATAAACTCTTGTCACAGACTATATTTAAAGTAACTGGCAATTAAGGCAGCAGAGAAAAGGGTCTATATCTGCAGGCAGCCTGACCTAGAATGAAGCAAAGCATTCCTAGGCTTACTCTTGTATGGAAAAGCAAAGGACTTTGTGCTTTGAAGTGACAAAATACACTCATGCCAGTTGTGGGCACCTTCCAGCTTTCAGAAAAATCACTGATTTCTGCCAAACGCTGTGGCATGAGACGGAGCATCCAAGCATGGGAGAGGATCACCCATAATTCTGCAGTGAGCAAGCGAGAGAGACACAGAGAGACAGAGAGAGAGGGAACCTTGGCTCAGTTGTGATCATGTGACATTCAGCATCACGTACAACTCGTACTGCAAGATATCACTCGTTTATCAAGTTACAATTTATTACAAATGTTTGCTTGTCTTGCGGAACACTCGCGGAACAAGTTACTTGCAACCCAAGGTTTTACCGTATTTAGTGTGTGCATCTTTTAGCATGTATAAATGAGGAAACTGCGGTTTCAGGTTCAGTAACTTGTTCAAGGTCACATAGACAGACTGTGACAGGGCCAAGGTAGACCCAGGCTGTGTGTTTCTAGAGCTCATACCAGGAAAAAAACATGAAAAAATGAGCCAGTGGAGATTCAAAGCACCATGCACGAGTTGGGGATGGTGGTGGCAGAATGAGTTGTTGGCACCAATTAGTTAATTGCCAGGGTTAACACGAGTTTCCGTTGAACCCTTGGTTAGTGTCAGAATGACAAGGACTTATCACATCCAAAGGTAATTTTTCAAAGCAAATACTCTTTTTTGACGACAGAGAACACAAAACACATGCATCAGCTATCACATCTCCAGGTTTAATCAATAAACTATCTCAAGCCACGAACGGTCTCGACCAACTACAAGATCCATCAGCACAATAAAACAAACAATGAGGGGTGTCTGGGTGGCTCAGTCGGTTGAGCATCCGACTTCGGCTCAGGTCATGATCTCACAGCTCGTGAGTTCGAGCCCCGCGTCGGTCTCTGTGCTGACGGCTCAGAGCCTGGAGCCTGCTTCTGGTTCTGTGTCTCCCTCTCTCTCTCTGCCCCTAACCCACTCACATTCTGTCTCTGTCTCTCTCAAAAATAAACATTAAAAAATTTTTTTAAAACAAAAACAAACAATGAGGCTCACAGCAGTTGGGATGCAGCATAAACTACTGGAGCAGACAGCCACCTGTCACCTACCTGTGGTCAGCACTGGGTTTCGGTCTTCCGGTCCACAGTCTTCTGTTCACCGAGGAGGGCGGGGGAGAGGAGGGCAGGGGAGGGGGAGGTAGAGAAGGCAGAGGAGGCAGGTGCCTCTTGTCCTTCCTGAAGCCTGGGTTCCCGTCCTTGTCCCCTTCTCCGTCGTGTTTGAACGTTCTCCGGGGTTTGGGCAGGGGGTTGATGAAGGGTTTGGCGGCGGGGCCCTCCGAGCCCCTGTCCGCACTCTCCAGGCTCCGGTCGCAGGGCCTCCTGCACGAGCCTTTCCTTTCCTCTGCAGCCTCAGGGGCGAGCTCCCTGGCTTCTAGGTCCCAGTGGTGGGACCTGAATTCAGAGCCACGCCAGCCCCCTCGGTTCTCAGGAAGGGCGGGCCCCTCCTCGGCCTTGTCCGGCAGGCAATGTGGGGAATAACAAGTCCCTGGTAACTGGGGATCCAACCCTGCCGACCCATCCTTCAGAGCCTGCTCGAGTTTCTCCACCTGCCTCAGCACGGAGAGGCTGTCATTCGGCAAGCGCTGTTTGCCCGGCCGCGGCTCACGGCCTCTGCCCAAGCTGGGAGCCAGCTGCTCGGTGGGCTGGCTGAGGTCTTGCCTCGGCTCTGCATCCTGTCCCCTGACTTTCACAAGCCCTTTATTCCTCTCATCCTCCTTGCTCTCTGCTTCTGGCCTGGTTCCATCCTGAGCCTCCGTGCCCCACGCTCTCACACCGTCACTGCTTCTCCCCATCACACAGGACGTCAGGTAATCCTCTTGCCCGTCTGCTTTCCTGCCGGGGGCAGGAGCGGGCAGCTCTTTTCTCCCTTCCCATTCGGATATCTTGTCCTTTATGCTGAGGGGCTTGGGCCGGGCTCCGTCTCGGGCAGAAAGGCAGGGGTTCTCGACACCGCCGAGCTGCCTCTTGCCTCTTGCCTTGCTGGCTTCTTTAGCATTGAGATCTGAAGCTGAGTCGCTGATGATCATATTTGAGCTGAACATGTTCTGCTGAAAACAGTCCACTCTTGACTCTAGCATCAGGTTATTGAGACTTTCCAGTGAGCTCCTTGTGGGGGGTGAATCCTGATCAGTCTCTGGGGAAGGAACGGGGGACCTAAATGGCCTTCGAGGATCTTCCCCAGCCTCTGGACCTTCCACCTTGACCCTGGACAAGAAAGACAAACACTGGGTGAGGCATTCTTGGTTATTGTTCTTGGCTGCTCATAAAGATTTGCTAAAACTTCGATATAAATGTTATATGCTAGTTGTAAGTCACAAACATTGAAACCACCACTTTAAAAAGATCACTTTGTTGGGGCACCTGGGTGGCTCAGTCGGTTAGGCGTCCGACTCTTGATTTTGGCTCAAGTCATGATCTCACTGTTCACGGGACTGAGCCCCCCATCAGTGGGCTCTGTGCTCACAGTGCGGAGCCTGCTTGGGATTCTCTCTCTCTGCCCCTCCCCTGCTCACTCTCTCTCTTTCAAAAATAAATAAACATTAAAAATAAATAAATAAACATTAAAAAATTATCTTGAAAGAAAAGCAGAAAAACATTTTTAAGCTAGTCTAATGAGAACAGGAGTCTCTATGTTTTTGAATACAAAACATTCTTCCACCAGCAAAGGTTATAACTAAGCAGAGTGACCTTGGACATGCCATCATTAGCAAGCACACATGGACCAACTTCATGGTGCACATTTTTTGAGTGGGTGGTTCTGACAATATAGGAATTCTGAAACTCCAGTTAAGGTTCACAGTGAGAGATGGATAATTTCATGCATTCTGTTAGTATTTAGCTTCCTGTTCGAAGACTAAGAGTTATTTACATGCAGACTTCTCCCTCCACCGGGACATTAGCACGTAAATTGTGTTGCTGTTCACGGTTACACAGCATAAATTAGAAACTTGTGCAAACGCAAACACATTTTCATATTTTAAATATGGCTATCAAAGCAGAATTCCTGATTTAAATAAACGATCAGAATGCACGAGAGAGTGCTTACAAAAGAGAAACATATTTTTTAATTGCCCTGTCACCACTGAAGACATTAGCATGAATTCAGATATCAGTCAGAAGCAAAAGCAGAATCAGTTTGTTGACATTTTACTGAGAGTTCAAAAGGCAGAAGTGAAAGTCCTTACTCTCACAGTGCTAGAAGCAAGATGAAGAGACAGGACAGACAGGCATTCAGAGAGAACAATTCAGGCTAGTTCATGCTTAAAGACAGTGGATGAGAGGGACGCCTGGATGGCTCAGGTCACGACCTCACAGTTTTGTGAGTTCAAGCTCTGCACTGGCTCTGTGCTGGTGGCATGGAACCTCCTTGGGATTCTTTCTCCCTCTCTCTCTGCCCCTCCCCAACTCACGCTGTCTCTGTCTCTCTCAAAAATAAATAAACTTTAAAAAAAAGACAGTGCATGATAGAATAATAATCGTTAATATCATATGTACTATTAAACATCATTGACAGCAAATAAATATGGCTTTCGAGTCAGAGGGACCTCAGTTTCAATCTTGGCTCCATTTTTTTTCATTTTAAAATAAGAAACGTCCCTCCCTTCTCTAGACTGCAACTTGAATGGTGCAGAGGCCAAATTTATCTTGTTTTCTGTGCCTAGTACACAGTTGGTAGTCAATTATTTACAAAATGAATGAATGGATGAGTTAATATTTCTAATGTTCCCACATTATAGCACACAGTGTAGGTTGTGATATTACTAAGTGGCAAGCAGTGTTTTTAATTTTTTTTTTTAAGTTTATTTATTTTTGAGAGCGACAGAGAGAGGGAGAGAGACAGAATGCGAGCGGGGGAGGGGCGGAGAGAGAGGGAGACCCAGAATCCAAATCAGGCTCCAGGCTCTGAGCTGTCAGCACAGAGCTTGCCGTGGGGCTTTAACTCACAAACCGCAAGATCATGACCTGAGCCGAAGTCGGCACTTAAACGAGCCACCCAGAAGCCCCGGGCAAGCAGTGTTATTGTAGTGATTACTGTTCTTGTCTAAGATCCCAAACATCTGGAGTGACCTCACAATCACTGAGGCCCTATGTAAAAACTTCTGAAAAGGAGAAAGGATGGCTTGCTGGAAGTCTGCACTGGATTTACGAAGCTCAAGCAAGAGAGGCAGGGATGGTGAAACCAGATGCAGAGTGCCTTCTCCACACAGTTGCCGCACCCAAGAGTTTCTCAAGGTCCTGTTTCCAGGACTCAATGGCTCCAGAAGGGACTAGGGCCTGGGGTGCAGAGCTGTGAACAGCCCAGCGGTCGTCAACCCCTCTGAAGAATGAGACAGACAATCAGAGGAAAGGGCTCCATCTGGACAGAAAACAGCATCGCTGAGATAAAATGGGCAAAGCTGGCTTTGCGGACAGATGCAGCTGTAAAGCTTTACGGTGCAAGTATAATTCAAATACCCGTGCATCCTAGTAGTTAGAAAAATAAATCCTGGGCTGGGAAGCGTATCGGGGAGAGGCCTGAAGCTGCCATGCATCTGTCCTCTCGACAACTGGACATCAGTCAGACCTTCCCTTGACCACTTTGGCCTCAGGTCCTGCAGCGCCTTGGAGAGGATGTACAGGAGGCGCATCACAATGACCGGGAAAAGAACTCCTCCTTGGTCCAAGGAAGTGAGGTCAGAGAGGAGGGAAAGGAGACAGAGAAAGGAAGGAAACTGAGAATCCAGGCCAATTCCTACACTCTCGGGGGAGAAAAACTCTTACTTGTCAGCCAATTTGTAGCTCAGGTTTTCAGTCTGGCTGTGGCTGCCCTTGGCCGGCCTGCACACTGTCATCATGTCAGCACCAAGAGGAGCTCCAAGTCGCCTGGGGGAACAGGGATGCACACTGGGTGAGTCACCACGGCAGATCTAGGGCCCACACCCTGAACTATTTATCCCTGATAGAGTCCAGCCCGGAGTGGGGCGGGGGTATGTGTGACTGGAACACACCCTTCAGAATCCCGGACCCAGGGGAGGGCACAGAATCCCGAGGTCCACCTGGACTGAGACCCCATACCAACCTCTTCACCTCCAGACCCCATGCCAATCTCGTGTGTGTGTGTGCGCGTGTGTGTGTAAGCAAAACAGATACCAGCTCAACCTGACACTTTCAGCCTAAGAACCCGTAATGAGCTAAAAGTCCCCAAAGAAGAAACGAGTTGTTACTTTACTTGAAACAAGAAATAAACTAGATGCCAAAGCAGAAACATCTGCACAGAGGTACTTTTGCGCTGGCCCTCACGGGAAACACGCACCCACAGCGTCCTTGGCTTTGGAACCATGCAGGAAGGACCTCTCCCAGCGGCCGCAAACCCAGGGGAGGAAACATGTAACCCCTAGGGTCATCTGTCTAAGGGAAACTAGGTGGTTCTGGCAAACCCAGGAATCCCACGGGGCACCTTAGACCTGAAAAATAATCAGGACCATGTGGATACCAAAGCAGCTGCCTCAGCGCCGTGGTGGTTGCACGATATGCTAGAGCCTGACATTCAACTGAAGTGAAGTGGCTGATTAAAATGTATGATTTCGGGGCACCTGGGTGGCTCAGTCTGTTAAGCGTCCGACTTTGGTTCAGGTCATGATCTCACAGCTTCTGAGTTCGAGCCCCACGTCAGGCTCTGTGCTGACAGCTCTGAGCCTGGAGCCTGCTTCAGATTGTGTGTCTCCCCCCTACCCCCCACCCCTCTCCTACTCATGTTCTGTCTTTCAAAAAATAAATAAATGTTAAGAAATTTAAAAATAAATAAAATAAAATAAAATGTATGATTTCAACAGCAAGTCCCTATAGAACTCTGGGTCTCTCAACACGAGGACAAATGGACATTGCTCAGGTGGACGTGGTTTGGAAGATGAGGCCCATCAGAGAATGCCAACAGGATGGGCTATGCAATTCATTTACCTCGTCCCCGTCCCTCCCAAGGGGGACGAGGTAACTCTTTGACTAGAGTTTCAAAGAGTATTGAGATATTGGAGATTCACATTTTTTTCCCACTGACCCTCCAGGGACTTCCTCTTCTGAATTCCTCTAAGGTTCCGAAATTCCCATCCCCTCTCCCAGGAGAGTTTATCTGCCAGGTGACAGGGTGGGCTGCCCAAACTCCTGGCCTGGGCATCCCCTTCCTGCAAGAAATCAAAGGGCTAGGCTTCAAGACATCCAAATAACTCCCGGGAACAAGGAGACGGAGGCCAGCAGGAGGAAGAGAAAAAGGAGAGTAAGTTTGGGTAACAAATTAAAAAGAAGCAGGGTAGGACTGGTGAGCTGAAAATACAGGAAGGGAACAGACTGGTCCAAGAAGGTGTGCGTTTGGGGAGGAAGAAAGAGGCTCAGGCCTGCGCACAGACCTCAACTGCCCCTTACCAGTCATGTGGCACCCTGCAGCTTGGGGGATGGCCATGCTGGAAGCAAGCCCCGCTCTTTTTTTTTTTTTTTAACGATTCTTAGAGAATGAGTGAGAGAGCAAGCACAAGTGGGGGACAGGTGGCACAGGGAGAGAGAGAGTGAGAGAGAGAGAGAGAGAGAGAGTGAGAGAAAGAATCTTAAGCAGACTCAATGCTCAGCACAGAGCCCAATGTGGGACTCGATTCCACGACTGTCGGATCATGATCTGAGCTGAAATCAAGAGTCGGACACTCAACCAACTGAGCCACCGAGGCGCCCCAAGCCCAGCTCTTTAAGAAAGCCAGGCCCAGGGTTCTCCTCTCCTGTTATGGAAAAGAGCACTGAAGAGCCTTTCAGAGACAGGAAGGAACTCATTGCCCCTCTCGTAAGTTCCACAAAGCTTCTGGTCCACTATATTACAATTCGAAAAATTCAAAAAAAAAAAAAAATTCTGGAGCCTCTCCATTTGGCCGGACTGAAAGACACTGCCCTTCTGTCCTGAATCTGGCGCAAGGCCTGTCAGATGGCAAGGACAGTGGCCGCCCCCGCCACCCCCTTCATGCCTGCATTCTGCCTCCACACAGACCGACTGCAGGGATGCAGCCTTGTTCCCCGTGAGCAGCTGCTCTGTCCACCTACCCTCTTCTTTCAAGCTGGCACCCCCTTTCCCTGGCACTACAACGAGATGCCAGGCTTTGTGCAGGACGCTCTGGGCCTCAAGGATGAGGAAGACAGGGAGTGTGCCCTCAGGGAGAACACCCGGGACTGTGCTTGGGTCACTATCGGCCCTGGCATCCAGCTCTCCCCAAAGAGAACAATTTCCCTATACTTCCCAGAAAGCCAGAGCTTTTCCAAAAGGGACAAAAGCCACTGTGTCTCCTACATGGAGAACCACACATATGGACTCTGAGGTTGAAGTCACAAGAAGCACTTAATACGGTACTGAAGTGAAGACGATTCCCATGGGGCAGTAACAGCTTCGAGTGTTAAACGCATGATCTTTGGAGAAATAGCTGATGTCATATTCCAAGAAGCTTCAGGGGCTGGAACTCAGAAGGCAAAGAACGTCCCCCACTCAGCAATCAGCGTGCTGGCATTTCTGAATTCACAGAGGAATGGAAAATGCGGCCCCCCAAAACCTATGACCCTTCCCTTTTCACCTGTGTTGTTTAAAAGTCATTAGTTAGGTGACAAGCCCAGCCTAATTTGCTGATGGGAAGTTCTCTGACTTAAAATTACCATAACTTCACTATCACTTTATAGGTCTGGGATTGCAAGATGGAGCGATTTCAAGTGTGGTCCACTGGGAATCTGGGAACCGGGGAACCTCGTCAGACAGGTAGGTTCCTGGGCACCAGTCCAATGTACCAAAACCAACTGTCCGGGCAATGGCCTGGAAGCTGCATTTCAATACAGTAAAGCAAAGGCCTCAGGTGATTTCTTACGCAACCCAACGTTCTTTATTTCTTCCTGGGCAATCTGGCCTTGTGATCCAGACTGGTTTCCAGGAGGTATAATGAATGTATGACTAATAAAAACACATTTTCTCACTCAATTGCTTTCCATAAAAATACAATGGAGACATTCATCAGACGGGCTTAATTAGTACTAATAATTAGTACTGATCATTTATTTCAATTTAAAATGTTAGACAAAATTCTGAAGCTAGATAACGGGTGGTACATGAATATATTTTTTAGTGAGATGCTTCTGGTCAGTCTCAAAGGCCCACAGAAAATGTAACTGCTCCAGACTGACATTACCGGATCAAAAACCTGTAATATTTTAAAATTCTTTTACGTTGGGGCGCCTTGGTTAAATCAGTTAAGCAGTTAAGTGTCCGACCTCAGTTCAGGTCATGATCTCAGTTTGTGAGTTCAAGCCCCGCCTAGGGTTCTGTGCTGACAGCTCAGAGCCTGGAGCCTGCTTCAGATTCTGTGTCTTCCTCTTTCTCTGCCCCTCCTCCACTCACACTCTGTCTCTCCCTGTCTCTCAAAAATAAATAAACGTTAAAAAAAAATTTTTTTAATTCCCTTACGTTAATCCACTAAGCTTGAAGTTCCAGCTTGATCTCTGAAAACTTTTCTTAAGGACCTTGGAGTACTAAAAGGTGAAATCATTAATTAAAAACTAAGTATCTCTGGAGTGCCTGGGTGGCTCAGTTATGAGTGTCCGACTCTTGGTTTCAGATCAGGTCATGATTGTGGGATCGAACCCTGCATCAGACTCTGCACGGATAGCCTGGAGACGGCTTGGCACCTCCCCTCTGCCCCTCCCCTGCTCGTGCTTGGGTACTTGCACGCTCTCATTCTCTCTCTCTCTCTCTCTCTCTCTCTCTCAAAAACCCAAACAAACAAAAAACCAAGTATCTCCCCACAAGAGTGTCAAGATTTTAAAACAGAAATAAAATGTTTTCTTGTGGTAGGAAGGAGGGAAGTGACCATATCAGATCTCTTCCTGAGCGCAGCACTTACAAGAGAGCCTGAGGGTACCCGGAGGAGGGAGGGGTGCAGCCGGCAGTGCCTAGAGAGGAGCCACCAGGGAAAGGAAGGGGGAGAGCAGCTCCTCCAGGATCCTGCCCACGCCTGCCTGCCTGCTCTTTCCTCCACTGCCACTTGGGGAACCGGTCTGGTGAAGCCAGGTAGTCTTCACTACAGGTTGTATAATTCCATTCATACGAAATGTCTAGGGTAGGCAAGTCCATAGAGGGAAGGGGAGTTGGGACTGACTGCCGATATGTAAGTAAGGGTTTCTTTTGGGGATGACAGAAATATTCGGTGACAGTTGTACAACACAGTGAATATACTACAAGTCACTAAACTGTACACTTTTTTTAAAGTTTATTTATTTCTTTTGAGAGAAAGAGAGAGCAAGAGTAAGGGAGGGGCAGAGAGAGAATGAGAGAGAGAGAGAATCTCAAGTAGGTTCTGCACTGTTAGTGCAGAGCCCGATGCAGGGCTCGAACTCACAAACCGTGAGATCATGACCTGTGTCGAAACCAAGAGTCGGATGCTTAATGGACTGAGCCACCCAGATGCCTAAAACTGTACACTTCTAAGTGGTAAATTTTATGTGAGTTATTATCTCCATCAAAAAATACATTATAAGGGGTGCATGGGTGGCTCAGTCGGTTGAGCATCCAACTCTTGATTTCAGCTCAGTTCAGGATCCCAAGGTCATGGGATCAAGCCCCACTTTGGGCTCTGAACTGTGTGTGGTGCCTGCTTAGGATTCTCCCTCTCTATTTCTCTCTCTCTCTCTCCCTCTCCCTCTGCCTCTCTCTCCTAGCGCTCTCTCTTAAAAAAAAGGGGGGGGGGATGCAAGCTGGTGCAGCCACTCTGGAAAACAGTATGGAGGTTCGTCAAAAAACTAAAAATAGAACTACCCTACGACCCAGCAATTGCACTAGGCATTTATCCATGGGATACAGGTGTGGTGTTTTGAAGGGACACATGCAACCCCCATGTTTATAACAGCACTATCAACAATACCCAAAGTATAGAAAGAGCCCAAATGTCCATCGATGGATGAATGGATAAAGAAGATGTGGTGTATATATACAATGGAGTATTGCTCGGCAATCAAAAAGAATGAAATCTTGCCATGTGCAACTACATGGATGGAACTGGAGGGTATTATGCTAAGCAAAATCAGTCGGAGAAAGAAAAATATGACTTCACTCGTATGAGGACTTTAAGAGACAAAACAGATGAACATAAGGGAAGGGAAACAAAGATAATATAAAAACAGGGAGGGGGCAAAACATAAGAGACTCATAAATATGGAGAGCATCAGAGGGTTACTAGAGGGGGCATGGGAGGGGAGATGGGCTAAATGGGTAAGGGCACTAAGGAATCTACTCCTGAAATCGTTGTTGCACTATATGCTAACTAATTTGGATGTAAATTAAAAGAAAAGAAAAGAAAAAAAACCCATGAGGTTTCACATTAAAAAAAAAAGTTAAAAACAAAAAGCAGGAACAACTGCAGATCATGAGGAGATCTGGCCCCCACCCCGGACAGAGTGAATCATACTGCCAGGAGGGCCTAGGAATATGCATCTCTAAGCTCCCCAGGGAAGTCACGGGACAGTGGCAGAGCTGCTAAACCATATTTATCTTTCTGCCTCTTGCATCGTCAGTCGGCAACAGAAATACTCTCCTATGGCCTCTCCTTTGTAAGGCAGCCTTTCACGCCGGTGTGTCCGTTTGCTCCTATTTCAGAGCAGCTCCAAAATCTGGTGGAGGAGTTATCAGCCCACAGTTAGTTGCCTCTGTGCCTTGAACCCAGGGGTAAATGCTCCAATGAGCATTTGAAAATGAAAAGCTCATTTTCACGCTAAAGGAGGCCTCGAGCCCAAAAGCATAATCTGAGTCATTTTAAGACTTTCTGTCGGTATGACTCCTCAGTTACCGACAATATTTTCTTTTAACAATTTGGTCAGTATTTGCCTGACCTGCATCTGTCAGTTTGTCTGACAAATGAAGCCGCTGGGAATTTGTGGCCAGAACGGCCTGACATTGCAGGAAGGAACACACTTTGTGATGCTCCTGTGGCCAGAGGCAGCTAAAGATTTTTATTCTTCTTCCTTTCATAAACCCGAGTTTCACACCTGCAGAACATTCTTATGTACAGAGAGATGTATTTGGCCACCTTAGTAGAATGGAAACACATTTTCACTTGACAGTATTTGCAAACCCATGCTTTTTCCGTCACTCGCAATGTAGAAATACTTCCATATGTTGCCTTTAGGTCATGTATTTTGTCGAGGTAAAAAGAGATAAAGTACAATTAGGTGGCCATCTTGCATATGAGCACTAAGCTACAGTGTATAAGGTTTTAGTGCTGCCAGCCCTCCCGAGGGAATGCTTGAGAACTACCCGTGTCACCGCTGTGGAAAAAGTTCCTATGGGTTTGCCACAAATCATCAAAGTATGAGTTATAAAAGCTATGAAATATGCTCACACTGCCAAAATCTGATTTAAGAATCTGAATTCTGGTAAATATATTTTCTTATAAGAAAAAAAGTACTGGCTCAGTTGGTAGAGCACGTGACTCTTAATCTGGGGGTTGTTGAGTTCGAACCTCACGTTGGGCGGAGAGCCTACTAAAAAAATAATAAACCTGCAGTGCAGTGGTATTATCCTCATCAAAAGAAAAATTAAGCTTTTTTTGTTCCTTTTGTGTATTGGAGGTCACCAAACTGGGAGGAGTCAGGTTCCAACTTCTTTCAACTCTCAAATATTTTTTTAATGTTTATTTTTATTTTTGAGACAGAGAGAGAGAGAGAGAGAGAGAGAGAGAGAGATCGTGAGTGGGGGAGGGGCAGAGAGAAATGGAGACAGAATCTGAAGCAGGCTCCAGGCTCAGAGCTGTCAGTACAGAGCCTGATGTGGGGCTCGAACTCATGAACACGGGATCATGTAAGACCTGAGCCAAAGTCGGACGTTTAACTGACTGAGCACCCAGGCGCCCCTTAACTCCCAAATATTTAAACTTGCTCTTCTTTCTCTCTATTCTGGGCTACACCAGAAGCCGCTTCTTACTTCTAACCTCTACAGAAGTCAATGCCGAAGTGCCTACCATGTTTCTGATAGGAAATAGAGGCTCAATTAGGTTAGGTCATTTGTTCAAGTTCATACAACAACTCATGAGTGAGCCAGGAACGGGTCTAGGTTTTGAACCCAAATCTGGTGCTTCTTATGCAACAACTGTGGCTTCATACTATCTCATTCAGTCTAGAAACAGACTCTAGCTCATTGTTTTCAGTGTCTGTCTCCTTCAGCTCTTCAAAATCAACAACTGTTTTACACTGCTTTGCAGCCATGCCGAATTTCGTCACTCAGCTTGCTGAGTGAGCTGGGAGGGAGACTGAACGTTTTTGTGGGTCTCTTTTTTTTTTTTTTTTTTATGGTCTGTGATGATATACTTCTGTATTTGGAGAATCTATCCTAAGAAATAATCCTAAATGGGGTGCCCGGGTGTATAAATAACTCAAATGTCAGACCATATAATGGTAACATAAGCTATAATATAGCTATTTGATGGGCTATCATAGAGCACATGAAATTATGTTTAAGTAGACTACCATTCTGTAAGGGCAGAGAGGAGAGTAGTGGTTGCCCAGGTCAAGGGTGCATATGGCAAGAAAAAGAGGAGTGACTGCTAATGGGTATGGGGTTTCTTTCTTTAATTTTTTTAAATGTTATTTATTTTTGAGAGACAGAGAAAGACAGAGAATGAGCAAGGGAGGGGCAGAGAGAGAGGGAGACAGAATTTGAAGCAGGCTCCAGGCTCTGAGCTGCCAGCACAGAGCCCGATGCAGGACTTGAACCCATGAACAGTGAGATCATGACCTGAGCCAAAATCGATGATTATCCGAATGAGCCACCCAGGCGCTGGGGGTTTCTTTCTAAAGTGATAAAAATGTCCTAAAATTGATTGTGATGATGGTTGCACAACTCTATAAATATGCCAAAACCCATTAAACTGTACCCTTTAAATGGGTGAACTGTACTGTATGTGAAATATCTCAATAAAGCTCTTAAAAAAATAAATTAAAAATATTGTGTCCAATATGAATAAGATATTAAAAAAAAAAAGAGGAGGAAGAATCTATTCCTATTCCAAATTGTGTAAAAGGGGCACCTGGGTGGCTCAGGGGGTTAAGCAACCACTCTTGATTTCAGCTCAGGTCATGATCTCCACATTTGTGGGTTCTGCACCGACAGCACAGGGCCTGCTTGGGATTCTCTCCCTCCTTCCCCCCCCACCCAAAATAAGTAAACTTAAAAAGGAATTTCCAAAACTGTGTAAGAAAATGACTGTAAGTAAATGTAACAAATGATTAACAGTTGTCACTGGGTAAGAAACTTGGGATGATTTTTTCCCCATTCTCTATACTTACCTATAATTCAACAACAACAAAAAACAGATTTCCAAACTTTCTATAATTAGCACACATTACTATTAATGTTACAAATAATGGGGACCATGTAAACCCTGTTGTCTGTGGGTGTCTGAGTCTGCCCTGTGGCGCCCCTTAAAAGGCTCTGGTTGCCTTATGGCCACAAGTGTGGCCGGGCGCTGGGCTGGCGCGAACCCATCAGTCCAGCACTTGTTTTGTTATGGCACAGCTACCTCCTAAATGAAAGGGTAAGTGACACTGTTCTCACTACCGCCTTTCCCTTAGCGACCACCAAGACTTGTATTCTGGCCTGCCACTTCCCAGTACAGATGTTGCCCTGGGTCCAAAGAGAGATTATATGGAAACATATGGTTAACAGGAAAATAATCCTATAATTCATTCTTCCAACTAATAGTTGTGTCTGCTTTGCAAGGGAAACCGAGAGTGAAGCCTGAGAGAAATATAAAATAAAGAGATTGATTTGCCCTCTGAGAGTTTTCATTCTTGTACAGGAAAGAAGATGCACATAAGAAGACTGTACTATGCACTTGAAAGTTGCTAAAGGAGTAGATCTTATATGTTCTCACTGCAAACACACACAAGTTAACTGCGAGGTGACAGATGTGTTAACTAACCTTCACAATGTATACGTATATCACATCATCATGTTGCATACTTTAAACTTACAGAATGTTGTAGGTCAATTATATCTCAATAAAGCTGGAGGGAAAGACGCACAAGAGTGTCTCTGATACAAAAGAGTGAAGGCAAGATCCTTTGTGGGCCTGGGCTTGAAGGATGGGCTGAATTTCCTTTGCATAGATGTTTGCATAATCTCAGGATGACTAAACACTTAAAGAGGCACAAACCACTGAATGAAAAGCAGCACCGATTCCATAAGGAGGTTACACTGAACTGAGTGGCTGGATTCCACTGCAGGGGTCAATCAACATGTGAACCAAGGCAGAATCTGTGAATACAATTTGTGCAGATTTTCTGAAAGCTTTTACTAAGATATTACCCTAAGCCTAATGACCTTACAGATTTTTTTAATTCAGAAATGATTTCAAGTTTGAAGAACAATTGCCAGAATACTTTTTTATTTATTTGAGAAAGAGAGAGAGAGAGAGAGAGAGAGAGAGGGAGACAGAGAATCCCAAGCAGACTCTGCGTTGTCTGTGCAGCCCAACGCGGGGCTCAAACCCATAAACCCTGAGATCATGACCTGAGCTGAAATCAAGAGCTGGACCTTAACCAACTGAGCCACTCAGGTGCCCCCAGTTGCCAGAATATTACAGAAAAGTCTTATAAACCCTTCATGCAAGTTTACCAAGTTCTAACACTCTATTAAAGACTGCTTTAAAATGCTGTTTGGAAGGTTTAGGGAAAGAAAGTTCTATCCAGGCACTAGAAGTCTTAAATGCTCATGAATTTGAAAGAAAACAGAATCTTACAAAACCAGTTTAGTAAAGTAAGTAAGCACAGCCAGGTGCAAAAGACAACTCAACCCCCAAGCCACTCTGATCCTCCACCATTGACCTCCCAGGAGGACAATGAAAACTTTAAAACCTAAATACCAGACATGCAAGAAGAGCTAAGAAAAATGAAAGAAGAAAAATAATACAAAAAATGAAAGAAGAACAATAAAAAAGAATGTGTGTGGGGAGGTGGGGTTTGGGGACCACGATCATATATTAAAACATACTCTAAAGCTTCTGTGACTAAAACAGTGTGGTAGCACTATAAAAATAGATAAATACACTGGGGGGACAAAACAGAAAGCCTAGACCCAACCACACATAGAACTTTATATATGGCAAGGGTGATGGGGTGGCTCAGTGGGTTAAGCCTCCAACTTCTGCTCAGGTCATGATCTCAGAGTTTGTGGGTTCGAGCCCTGCGTCGGGCTCTGTGCTGACAGCTCAGAGCCTGGAGCCTGCTTCGGATTCTGTGTCTCCCTCTCTCTGCCCCTCTCCTGCTTGCACTCTGTCTCTCTCTCTCTCTCTCTCAAAAATAAATAAAAATTAAAAAAAAAATAACTTTATATATGATAAAGGTGGCATCTTAAATCACTAGGGCAAAGATGGACTTTTTAAATAAATGATGCTGGAATAACCAAACAGCCCAAAGGTGTTCGTGTAAGATCACCCCGCAAATCTGATGTGCCTGGGGTGCCTGGCTGGCTCAGTTAATAGAGCATATAATTCTTGGTCTCAGGGTTGTGAGTTCAAGCCCCACGCTGGGCATGGAGCCTACTTAAAAAAAGAAAATCCGATGTGCTTGCAGAAGTAGTGAACTGCAGGAGGATAACCCGCATCTTTCTCTGAGCCAGAGAACCAGCTGCAGGCAAGAACGGGTTTCACATGATGGGTTGCAGCCTTGAACAGTTAACACCAGCCCCTGAAGGATCTGACCCGTGCCTGCCATAACCCCAAAGGGGCTCCAACCGCCTTCAGAACCCACTGTGATTTCAGTGGATTTTCAAAAATCTGACTTTTTCTAGGACAGCCCTAGAGCTTCCAATACATTGTGCAGCACCCATAGTATACACACATGATAACATACAGAAGCCCACTCCCTCCCACCAATTTCCAGACGCATTACTGTTATCCTCATTTTGAAGGTGAGAAAATCAAGGTTCAGAGACTTGCCCAGAATCATGATTGTTTAAGAGACAGGATAGGGAATTCGTAACTCTCCACTCCAAATTCTGTAGTTTGGTCCTCAAACCTCCTTATCTGCTCCCTCAGTATCTTTAACTAGAACCACCCAGGATTGAGACCTCTCACAACCCGATGCAAGAGTCTGCTAATTGGTGATGCCAGGACCCCTTGGGGACAGTAACCTCAGAGTCTGACCCACAGGGGTCAGGCCTTTTAGGGAGCCCGACTTTCTTCTAAGGGCAGCAAGCAGGAAATAGCTTTCATTCATAACCTTTGAGAAGGTCAGGGTAAAGAAATGAGCACTGCTACATCCGGTGATCTGTCAGGCATTGATTTAAGCTCTTCGCAAACATAATTACAGAAATAATGCATTGCTCAAGACAAATGAAAACATATGTCTACATATGTTCTTCTATGCTAACATTCATCGCAGCATTATTCAGAATGGCCATAAAGTGGAAATAATCCAAACGCCATCAACTGATGAAGAGAGAACCCAAATGTGGTATATCCATACCATGAAATATTGCCCAGCCCTAAAAGTAACAAAGTCCTGATACCTGCTACAACGTGAACCTTGAAAATATTATGCTAAATGAAAACAAGCCAGTCACAAAAGCCCATATATTGTATGAGTCCATTTATATGAAATGTCTATAACAGGGAAAGCTATAGAGACAGAAAGGAGATAAGTGGTTGCTAAGGAGTATGGGTTTCTTCTTCCCTGTGATGAAAATATTCTAAACCACTGTGGTGGTGGTTGCACAACTTTGTGAATACACTAAAAACCATGAAATTGTGGGCTTTAAATGGATGAATTTTTATGGTAAGTGAATTATACTTCAATAAAGCTATTACCAAAAAAAAAAGAAAGGAAGGAAGGCGGGATGGGGGAGGAAGGATGAATCTAAGTATCTAGCATCATGTACCAACAGGTACATGATTTTTTTTTAAGTTTTTTTTTTTTTACATTTATTTATTTTTTGAGAGACATAGAGAGACAGAGTATAAGTTAGGGAGGGGCAGAGAGAGAAGGAGACACAGAATCTGAAGCAGGCTCCAGGCTCCAAGCTGTCAGCACAGAGCCCACGCGGAGCTTGAACCCAGGAACCGTGAGATCATGACCTGAGCCGAAGCCGGAGGCTTACCCGACTGAGCCATCCAGGCGCCCCCTTTTTATATATTTTTTAAAGTTTTTTTTTTTTTTTTAACGTTTATTCTTTTTTGAGAGAGAGACAGTGTGAATGGGGAAGGGGCAGAGAGAGAGAGAGAGGGAGGCACAGAATCCCAAGCAGGCTCCAGGCTCTGAGCTGTCAGCACAGAGCCCGATGTAGGCTCAAACTCACGAACCGCCAGATCATGACGTGAGCGAGACCCGAGGCTTAACCGACTGAGCCACCCAGGCACGCCTAGATTTTAAAAGAGACCTGTCTAGCCCCAGAGCCCTTGCTCTAGAATGTCATTGCTTCCTTCACAAGCAGTATCTCTGGCAAAGTACTTAGCGAAACTAGGATACTTATGAATACAATGGTAAAACAAATGAACACGAAATGGTTAAAGAAACATGACCCAAGTAGTAGATACGGCAGGCGCTATGCGAGCTTGCCTACCTCACAAGCAGTTCCCTTTTTCTACAACTGCCCCATCCTTCATTCGAAGGGTCCCAGGGTCACTGGCAGCCATGTTTGAGTCAGGAGCCCACCCCCCACCCACAGCTGATTGGCTCCAGAGGAGGCCTGACTCAAGTCGGACCAATCAGATTTCACTCCTAGGGAGTGGCGTCAACCTGTGTCCTGGAAGACAGAAACGAGTGCTGCGAGGCGGCCATCTTGCACTCTGCGGAGTAAGGAGCGGAGGGCTGGGCTGTTGGAGAGAATGATGCCAGTGCAAAGATGGCCTGGCACCCCCTGGATCCAGTCGCCTGCTGAGGCTAGGCTGCACTTCTGCCCATGGGTGCCACCAGACATCCTCATGCAGTGTCCTGTTCAATCTGTGTTCAGCTGCTACATTCAACTACTTTCCCAAAGCGAAAAAGTAAAGCTACTGTATGTGTGAGTTTTAAACATGAATCTGCAACCGTATGGCTGAAGCTGAGCAAGCCCCACTGGGTTTGCCTCCAGCCTGGCGCAGGAGGTTGGGTGCTCTCTGATCTTTCCCGTTACACGACTGAGGGTCAGAAGAGCAGCTCTTAAGAAGTCCCTTTCTCTCCCTGCGGAGACTCTTCATGGCACTGGAGGTGCCGGAAACTTCTTAGTAAAGTTATCCTGAGACCTAACCTTTCCAAGAAGCTGAAGAGCATATTATAAGCCTTATTACAGCAGAGCTGCTGAACCCTTGAATGAACCCTGAAATAGGACATGGAATCAGAAGATGAACACTCTCCTTCCTTTCTTGCCAATAAAACCCCACTGAGAAAAACTCCAGCTTTTTATTGGAATGGACTAATGAGAGGTTACTGTGGGTAAATGAACAAATAAAAGGCACGCACGCCTTCCTCAGTTCTTATTTTAGATCTGCGATATATATACAAGAAAGCAGATATCACATCTCCCCCCCCCCCCCCCCCCACACACACACACTGGCAGGGACACATTTGAATGAAAAACGTTCGCAAGAGTTGCAAGAGTTTGCATAGTCTGGACAACAGAAGGAAGAGCCGAGTTGACAGGAGGGAAGGGATGGACGAATCCTTTTCCCATCCCTCTGTCTATTTATGGGAGTCACTTCCTTTCAGGAAATGCTGAGCCCCTTCTCCCAGGACCCTGTTGGGAATGACGCCTGCACGGGCTGACCCAGCCTTCCACATCCTCCTGGCCTCAGCAATTCTACCCTTGTGACCCAGTCAGTACTGGGAATCCGGCCTGTAAATGACAGTGCTTTTAGGAGGCCCCAGCCTAGTGAGGAAATTCAAAGAAAAAAAGGGGAGGGGACACATAATGAAGTCAGAAAGGCCCCTGGCTTGGAGAAGCTACTAAATATGAACACAGAAAGGGGACGGATCGGCGGGGGTTGGGGGAAGTTGGGGCTAGAAACGATGACACTGTGGCCCAAGAGTTTTGTGGCTCACCTTATTGGACACCCTGCTGGGTGATGGCTAAGGCAGAAGCAGGACCCAGGGTTCATGGCCCCGTCCAGGGCTCACTCACCAGCTCCACACTCCTTTCCTTTCCCCAGATGACTCCTGTTTCTATGGAAAGAAGAACCTGGGTCTACTAGTTCCGTGTTCTTGATGAAGGTGGTTCTCCTCTCTTCTTGGTCAGCCCACCTCTTCAGAAACCCAGAGAGATTTCTGAGGTTAGTGGGGTTTTGGTGGTTGGTGTTTGTTTTGTTTTGTTTTTGTTTTGTTCTTTAAGAAGTGAGAAATGTTTTTGGTCTTAGGATGTTGAGAGATTTTTAAACAGCGACAAAAAACAAAAGCATTTGCCCTACAGACGCGAGGTAACTTTAGCCACTGGCTCCCATGGAATGCTTTTTCTTCTTTTTTATTAAAAAAAATTTTTTTTTTAACATTTATTTATTTTTGAGACAGGGAGAGACAGAGCATGAACGGGGGAGGGTCAGAGAGAGAGGGAGACACAGAATCTGAAACAGGCTCCAGGCTCTGAGCTGTCAGCACAGAGCCCGACGCGGGGCTCGAACTCCCGGAGGGCGAGATCATGACCAGAGCCGAAGTCGGATGCTTAACCGACTGAGCCACCCAGGTGCCCCTCTTCTTTTTTAAAGTTATTTATGTATTCTGAGAGAGAGAGAGAGAGAGAGAGAGAGAGAGAGAATGCACCTGCACACGGGAGGGAGGGAGGGAGGGAGGAAGAGAGAGAGAGGGAGAGAGAATCCTAAGCAGCGATGTGGGGTTCTATCTCAGGAACCATGGGATCATGACCTGAGTCGAAATCAAGAGTCAGATGCTTAAACCAACTGAGCCACTTAGGTGCCCCTGCTTTTTCTTTTTATAAAAAGACAAATGAACAGATACAGTGTTCAGAGCTTCCCTGCCCTATTCCAGGGAGGAAAAGAGACTTAGTGTTAGCAGGTGAAAAGAAATGAACTGGAGACTGAGGGTAAGATAGAAGTTGAGACAGAATCAGAAAGAAAGACGAAGGCTGAGAAGTAAACAAACAGGGAAAGAACGGCACTGGAACACGGAGAGGAGGGACCCAGCAAGAAACCACCCAGACGCAGACAGAGAGGGCGGCTCTGTTAGGTGACACCCAGACGCCCTTTCATTGGATGCAGCATCCTGGCGATCAGCTGTTTTTGCAGCTGAAGTGGATGTAAATGAAATACGTTGCCCAAGTTTACACCGCGGGCCAAGAGGAGCTAGAATAGTCCAGTGGCAAATACTCCTGCACTTCGGCCATTTGGAACATTCCCATCCCCGCACTTCTGTTCATGTTCTTTCCCTCGGCTGTCACCCTCCCTTTTCTTTGCTATTATATTCCCGCCAAGCCCTCAAAATCTAGTTTGAAATTTCCACAGAACCTACCGTGACCACCCCACAAACTAAAGTTCTTCCCCGCTCTTCTGAATTTCTAGAGCAGTTATTAACTTATCTACATTTGATCATCTAATAAGCGTGCTTCGACTATTATTTAAATACTTTTTACCCAAGGTCCACATGTTTGCCACTTCCAACTGCAATAATGAACGCATGGCTAACGTTTATTGAGCATCTACTATTCTCTAGGCAAGATTCTACATGAATTGTTTTGTTGAATCCTCACACCAACCCTACTATTGCCTCCCCTTTACAGATGTGGAAACTGAGGCCTGGAGGGACTAAGTTTTTCCCAAGGTCACATGCATGCTGAATAAATCCAGGTTGTCAGATTCAAAGGTCCAGTGCCTAACACCCAAATAAATGCCCGGCGGGGGGGGGGGGGGGGGGGGGGGGCAGGGTACAGACCTTCCCCTCCTGGATACAGAGTAGCTACTCAGTAAAACTGTTACTTGGATTTTATTCCAAGTACCCAGCACCCATCCCCTCTCCTGCCTCCCCTCCATCTCCTTCCTGCCCACCATGAACACCCTGGCACCGAGGCACTGCCTGGCCCTCTCTTCCACTTCCAGAAGCAGCCCTCAGGCTGCCATTTTGTGACTTATTTTTCCTCTGAATGCTCTCCTGATGTTCACTGTAACCTGACCTCACCGAACATTAATACTGAGGAGGGGAGGCAGGGCCCCCTGCCCCATCTGTCCTGACCCTTGGGCACCTGGAGAGCCCCCAGGCCTGTGCCTCCCAGGGGCCTGTGCCTCCCAGGGCTGGCTGCCACACCACACCACGAGGTAGCCACTTGAAGGGATGCACCTGAAAGGCATATTTTATTTGCTTCCTGACACCCATCTCTGACTCCAGCTGTGCTGCCCCAAACTCCTCACTTTCCCACCTCCTCTCTCCCTAATTCCTGCCCTCCTCTTCCTTTCCTCCCCCTCAGACCCTTTCCCACCCTCTTTTGCTGGCTTCTGTTCTCTTTCTTTCCATGAGCAGAGAGTTTCCAGCTTGGCTCCTGGCCAGCACATTTGGACAAAAGGCAGCAATCTTAGAGGAAGACGTCATCTCGCACCCCCTTTCCCGGGGCCAGCACCGTGGCTCCCGAGCCCAGAGAGGGAGAAGGGGGCCCAGCCCTCTCTGCCACAGCTCCCCGTTCTGGGAAAGGCCTTGAGAGATGGGGTTAAAAGCAAAGAGTTTGCAAATAGACCCAGGCTCAAATTCCCATTCTGTCACTTGAGGCTGTGGGACCTTGGACAAGTTACTTTGCAAGAGTCCTC
Organism: Neofelis nebulosa; assembly: GCF_028018385.1. Classification (NCBI taxonomy): domain Eukaryota; kingdom Metazoa; phylum Chordata; class Mammalia; order Carnivora; family Felidae; genus Neofelis; species Neofelis nebulosa. The sequence continues at coordinate 14,379,363 of NC_080785.1, read as the reverse complement.
TCCTCTGTAAAACTGTGATAATTGTAGCACCTATTTTGAAAGACTGCAAGTGAGGATTCAATGAGAATGCACCTGTAAAGCATTCAGCACAGCACATGTCCTCTAAAAAGTGCTCCACACGTCCCTTCTGTAATAAAGCGAGCTTAACTCTGCCAAATAATACAAACAGGAGTAATAACACAGGAGCTTGTGTCGATGATAATAATACCTCCTCAACTCATCTGCAGGGCTACTGACCCAGCCTCAGTTGTCTGCAAGTGTGGTAAAGCTGCAAAACCCTCCCAAGCACGAGTTGCTGTTACAATGTAATCTGTGTGAGTTGGTTTTGACATTGGAAGGGGAGCTGACCCCTCTTCCTTTTCAGTACGAACCAGGACGTGCTCAGGCTCAGCTTCAGAGCTGGATGTGAAAGTAGGAGGAGCCCACTGAGATCAGCACAGCCGGCTCATCCTGACTCCCCTCCCCCTCCGTCTTCTGGCTCCCTGAACTCCGAGGCCCTGGCTCTGTTTGTTTACTATCTGTCTCTGGTGTTTGGTACTTGCAAGTTGTGCAATGCCTGGGAACATGTTCATTTTTACTTAGCTAGGTTTTGAGAAAGGGAAATGGTCTTTCCCCTATGACTTTATTTAGCTCATCTGGGCCAGCATGGAGAGATTTGAATTTAATCAGTAAGATGAATCAAAGAGCGTGAGGTGCTGGGTGGTGGGGGGATGCTGGGAAATACACAAGTATATGGGATGGTCCCTGCCTCCTAGAGGGAGGAATAACAGCTATAAACCCAAACAACCGAATGGCAGTAAAAGACTGCAGTTGTTCACGATCAAACGACAAGATTAGTCCAGGGAATGACTGACATACAGTTCACGAGTTTAAGGACTAAATTTGAACTACAGTGGTGGATGTTACCAAACAAATACAAACTGGAGGAACGCAGAGGTGGGCAACGGAAGTCGGAATAGCCACAGACTGCCTCAAAGAAGAGGTCGGACCTGGTGGCCCTTAAGATGAGACTGGGTTCCAATAGCTGGGAAAGGAGAAGGTTGCAGGTGAGGCAAGGGCAAGAAGGTACACTCCCACCTGGGACACAGGGACCGATGGGATGTGAGCCAGGAGAAGATGGAATGGCTTGGTGGCTTACACTGGGGGATGTCCTGAAAGGAAGGAGGAGGAGCTAAGACTTGCTCACCTGGGAAAATAAAGAGAATACAGAATGGAGAAACACACTCTTTTGGACATGATAGGGTTAAAATGGCACATTCAAGAGGAGCCATGTGGAGTAGGCAGTCAGAGGGAAAGATTTAGGGGTCTGGTGAAAGAACACCCCTGGGGTGTAAATCTGGGAGGGAGCCCGTGAACCTGTGAGCATGAAGGAGATCCCTGAGAGAAAAGTGCAGAGAGTGAAGAAATAGGCACGGGGCACTCTTACATTGCCCTTGTTACTCAGCTTGACTCAGTTTCTTTCTTTTTTTTTTTTTTTTCAAATTTTTTCAGTGTTTATTTATTTTTGAGAGAGAGAGAAAGAGCAAGTGAGCAGGGGGAGGGGCAGAGAGAGGGAGACAGAATCCAAAGCAGGTTCCCTGCTCTGTCAGCACAGAGCCTGACGCGGGGCTTGAACCCACGAACCGAACGTGGGTCATGATCGTCAGATCATGACCTGAGCCAGAGTCAGATGCCCAAGCCACTGAGCCACCCAGGTGCCCCACTGACTCAGTTTCTTTTTGTGTGTCCTCATCTGGGCCTTCCAACTAGACAGTGGTAGGACATGAGGGTTGGGCTTCTTTTTATTCCTCTGCAGTGCCTAACCCACGCTAGGCTACTATGGGTGAGGTACAAATGCTTGTTGAATAAGAAAAAGAAAATGAATCAGTGAAGATCCCCTTTTCTACAGATAATTAGAATAACCAAAATCTTGTGCAATACGCAGAGTACTTAACAAAGGTGTGGCTGGGACACCAGCCAATGAGAATTGGCCTTATGGTGAACCCTGTGATGGCTGGATCTGGGGCGGTTGGGGTTCCCAGGAATGTGGGACAGTGAGAGCTTGGGCAGTGACTGCTTACTAAGTGGTTCAGAAGCATTAGGCATTCTGACAAGTGGACAGTGTATCAGTGCACATCAGTTCTCCATCAACCTTGACCTGGGTCAGGGGTGTCACGTACACTAGGGAGGTAAAGAACAGTGAACAGGCTTCATTAGAAACTTAGGATAAGGTCTCAGCAGAGGGTTAGGGAAGGAAGCCAGATTTCAGGGACTTGGGGGGGGTGGTGTTGCTGGTGGACCTGCCCCCGGGGGCTCTTCCTGCTGTTCCAGGTCCCCATCCTGAAACCCCCTCCTTCTCTTTTCCTCCAGGAGGTTGGCAGCTTGAACCTGGAGCCTGAACCAAAGAAGCTGTCTCTTTGACCCTCTCCCCAACTCCCTCCTCTCTGCCCCAGGCCCGGGATCCGGGCTATCCAGGGTTCAGGGGAAAGGAGAACCTCTGGGACCCTCCCTCGGCACTGCTGAGACCTCTACGTCTCCATGTTCTGGGAGGCATTGGGGGTTAATTTTCTCTGACATTTTTTCACCCCATTAGATGCACCAGTTCAGCTGGAGGGTAAACAGAGAGCACTGGTCTCTTTTTGATGTCCTGGGAGCTTGTGTGTGTTTGTTGTGTTTGTTGCCTGTCACCGACACAGATGGTGAAATGGGCCAGATGTAAAGGATGACAGCGGCCACAAGATGCCGGGGAGCTTTGCTGGGGGTTGGATGACCACACACTTCATTCCACATCTGAACCACTCTCACCCGCAAGTCAGAGTATTAAGCAGAGAACCCCCCTGCGCCCCCAGAGAGCTGGAGACGTTTTCTGGCAGAGAAGCCCAGAGCACCGGCAAGCTGCTTCGAGAAGTTCCTCTGTGTCTTCCCAGTCTCCACCCTGGGCGAGTCTGTGGCTGAGAAGCTGGCCTGCTCCAGCTGTAGGGGAGGCAAGTTCTAAACCTCAGGTGCCCCCGTCACCCCTGCCCAGTGATCAGATCAGTGCTCTGTGGCTTCTCCCCCAACTAACATCTCCCCTGACCATGCAAGGTGAGTTTTAATCCCGATTTGCTGATCCCATACAAATGGGACATCCAGGGAGGTTGAGCCTGTAATTCACAGGGACATGGAAAGCACAGACAAAATGATAGAAGTGTCCTGCTTCAGTGGTTCCAATTTGCTGAGAAAAGGCAGTCAGTGATTTTTTTTTTTTCCATGGTGAGCTGGGGGTGGGCAGGGACAGGAGTGTCCAACTCCTCTGACTCCTTTAGTGGGAATGAGAAGTTCACATGCAGCACTGGGTTACCCACCTGACCCCTCCTCCTTCCCTGCACTTCGGGCTCTACTCTAGGGGGGCTAAGAAAGGCTGGGGGTGCAGAGGGATGGTGCAAACTCATTTCTGCTTGTGTCAATGCCCCTGGACCAGCAGGGAGAACGGACAGATAATGGCCAACTCTCACCCTTTCCCGGGGCGCCCACAAGTTGGAGTTTCCAGGGATAGTCCCAGGGCAGGCCTGTTGTAGATCAATTAACAACTTACCTTTTCTTTTTTTTTTTAATTTTGTTTATTTATTTATTTTGAGAGAGAGAGAGAGAGAAGCAGAGAAAGAGGGAGAGAGGGAGAATCTCAAGCATGATCCACGCTGTCAGCACAGAGCCCAACGTGGGTTTGAACTCATGAAACTGTGAGATCATGACCTGAGCCAAAATCAAGAGTCGGCTGCTTAACTGACTGAGCCACCCAGGCGCCCCAACAACTTATCTTAAGTGCTCCCTTTTTACTTTCAAAGTGGCCCGGTTTGTATCTTATGGTTCCCCTATCCATTCCCCATAGTGAATTTGCAGAAAACTTGCTGCTAAGTCAAACACAACCCTGACTACATTTTTTTCTGAGCAGCAAGAAGGAGGGAGAAAGAGGGAGGCACTTTAGTTACTGCACTCGGTTGACTCTTGTGTGGAACCCACCCCACCCATCCCAGGTTCCCGCCTACACAATATGTGGAATCGTGATTATGTGGGATCGAGGTTGTGGGAACGTGAAACCAGCAGCAAGAAACAAAAATTAAGACGGTTTATTGGATCACAAACTACAAAACATAAAAAATCTCCTAGAGATCATAATGTTAATATATTGCCTTTTTAAATTTAACATAACTCAAAATAGTAGATTGCCTCTATGAATGTACCACACTATGGATTTTAATTTTTGTATTAACTTACATAGAAATTCAGAGTAAATTCGGTGGGGAGCTGGGGTGGTAATGCTTGGGTTAAGGAAGAGAGAGGTAATAATACATTTTACAGTTGTTTTTTGTTTTTGTTTTTGTTTTTAAGGCTGAGCATCAGGATCTCATTTTTAAATTATACGTCACTGGGCACAAATATATTCAATATCCATTTGGCTTTGAAATCTATTTTAATCTAGCAACTGCACTTCTGGGAATTTATCTTACAGAACTATTGGAACAAGTGACCCAGAGTGTATGTAGTGGCTAAACTCAGAAGCAACCAATGGCTCAAAAACAGGTAATTTGTTAAACAAATGAAGGCAATCCATACAAAGAAACAGTAGGACTATGTAGGTCCCCCACAGAATTATTCTCACAAACGAGTGTTCAATTATGATAGCATGTTTCCACTTCTGTAAACAAACAAGCAAACATATTACAGGCAAAGAAGAAAGTCTGAGGCTATTTGGAATATATACCAAATAGGGATTGCCTTTAAGGAGGGAGACAGTATGCAGTAAATTTTCATTTTTCATCTTATTCTTTTTTCTTATTGCTTAAATGTTTTATAGCAAATATAACTTTCACAGTTTACATAGAAAAATATATGTATATATACAAGTACGTGTACAAGAGTAATCTTAAAACTTTATAGTATGCTTTTTAGGAAAACAAAACTACGAAAGGAAATGCACTTGATACTGTGTTTGAACTGGTCTGACAAGCCCTCCTGATAAGACGCACAGCCCAAGGAAGGCCTGGATACCATGGAAAAAATGGTCACTGTCAGGACTTCCTGTCCTGATCCCACTCCAGCTCGATCCTACTCTCATTTCCTTCTGAAGGGGAGCCATGGGACCTCTTTGTTCCCCACTGTTGAGGGAAGCTAACCTCTTCCCTGAGCTTGCCATGAAGGTGATTCACCCCATCCTTCACTCAGGCCAGGGAGAAGAAAAAGATAACAGTTTTTGGCAATTCGGCCTGTTAGAAAAGGGGGTCTAGGGCTCACCCCTCTTCCAGTCAACTGCAGGCCAAGGATGGATGCATCAAAGAGAAGCCAAAGACAAAGCAATTCTGGACTGCAGCTGGCAAAGGGCTTAACTCTGGGCAAGCTGGGAGTCGACAAGATACATTTTTGCCCAGATCAGACAATGATCTTGACACAAGGGTAAAAGATGGTGTGACTCTGGCTTCCCAACAGATTCTGTCTTTGGACATCAAATGTAGAAAACTGAGCTACTCACTCACCTCGGTTCCAGACACTGACTTTTCTCCTATAATTAAAGGGGTACATGTGTCTGTCAGTCTTTCTGTTGGGTAGCCTGTGTGTGTGCATGTGTGTGTGTGGGGGGGGGGCGTTTAAAGATCACCTGGGGTACCTATGGAGGCCATCTGGCTCTGTGGAGGAAGAAGGGTCCATGCCTAGACACAGGAGACTGGGCATGACACAACCTGGGTCACTCATGAGTGCCTGTGAGACATTCCATGGGCCCTCAGGAAGCAAAAAAGAAGGGGCTGGGGTTCCAGAGATCATAAAGGAAGCTGAGTCAACTTTGCCTACAGCCAAAGAAGCAACTGCCTGCAAGGTGTATTTGAGTGTCATAAGGAAAGTCATTGAGCCTCAAAATATTTCCCCTATTATCCTGTCAGAGTTGCTGAATTCAACCCGTAGAGATTCATTCCTTTTGATTAAGACTTTATGGATGTTCCATTGCAAACTGATTTTCCCAGCTTCTTTCCAATCCAGAAGACATTGGTTAGAAAACAAACACACTTGAAGTGTCTACTTGAGGCAAGTAGAAAGTACCCAGAACTCAGAAGCTCAGCACTCAAGAAAAGTAGACTTATGTGAGTTCCAAGCAAAGTTACCAAATGTTTTCAGTTTGGGCTAAGGTGAAGCATGCATACAGCTGGATTAGACAAATCTAACTGCAGAAGCCTTGTGATTATGCTTTTAGAGTTTCTCTTTTTCATTTTTATTTATTTTTTAATATTTTAAATGTAGCTCAGAGCCTGGAGCCTGTTTCGGATTCTGTGTCTCCCTCTCTCTGACCCTCCCCGGTTCATGCTCTGTCTCTCTCTGTCTCAAAAATAAATAAACGTTAAAAAAAAAAAACGAATTGGATGCTTAACCGACCGAGCCACCCAGGTGCCCCAAGAATTTCTATTTTTGTAAAAAAATACTTCATATACACACAAATGTGTCTGCCACCAGCCTTTGTATCTAGCTCTGTTCAAGCTGGCTTTAAATTCTGATGTTGAACGCACATTAGCTATTTGATTTTTATTATGAGTAACGGGCTTCCTAACTAAATTTTATGGGGTCCTTGTTTTTGGAATCTGAGGTTTCTGTCCCCTGCTGTAAGGAATCCTTTATGTGATTGTTAAAGCAGCCACTCTCACCCTTGGCTATACCTTAAAACCACCTGTGACTTTCAAAAATACCGATGCCCAGGGCCCATTCTCAGAGATTTTTATTTACTCTCTCTAGCGTGGGGCCCAGGCACCTGTTCTTTAAAAAAAAAATGCTCCCCTAAGACATTTAAATGTGTGTGTGTATTTTTATTTTTATTTTTTTTTTCCCTCCTCCCCCCTTTATTTTTTTTTTTTAATGTTTGTTTATTTTTGAGACAGAGAGAGAGTGCAAGCAGGGGAGGGGCAGAGAGAGAGTGAGACACAGAATCTGAAGCAGGGTCCAGGCTCTAAGCTGTCAGCACAGAACCCAACCCAGGGCCTGAACTCAAAAATCCTGAGATCATGACCTGAGACGCTTAACTGACTGAGCCACCCAGGAGCCCCACCCCACCCCCCTTTTAATGTTTGTTTATTTTTGAGAGAGAGAGATAGAGACAGAGACAGAGAGAGCACAAGCAGGGGAGAGGCAGAGAGAGAGAGGGAGACACAGAATCTGAAGCAGGCTCCAGGTTCTGAGCTGTCAGCACAGAGCCCAACACAGGGCTGGAACCCATGAACTGTGAGATCATGACCTGAGCTGAAGTCAGACACTTAACTGGCTGAGCCACCCAGGCGCCCCTAAATGTGTGTTTTAACAGGCCACTCCCAGTTACAAATATTAAGAAAGTGATGGGGGAGGGGGGCTGGAGGAGTAGAGTCTCACACCTATTCAGTGCTGATTTAAGACATCTAAAATTAGCAAGAAATGGTTTCAACAGCAGCAATGCACGGACATAGATTCCTCAGGTTCCGTCCCCTGTTCAGAAAGCAAAGGGAAGGACCCAGCCAAGGGATCTGTGGCGGAGTCCGCAGAACCTCTCAACTCTGGGTCTGCGTTCCCTGTCCTGTGACATTCCTGGTGTTGCAGCAAACAAGATTCCCACCCCCTCCGGCCTCACTCAGGGTGAATCTCTGGTCTCCCGGGTCCCACCCTTTCCCTGCTGTGGAGAAGCAGGCTTAACATCAGGTCTGAGGGCATCTGGTGGGGATGGGGCGTGGGGGGTGAGAAGTGGACTTGCCCATCTGACCACAATCCTCGAATGCTGCCCCCACTGCCTGCTTCCCTTTCGGTCAGGGTTTCTGGATGCACACTGCGTACCAGACCCTTCAGCAGACCAGAGTCTCAGCCTACCAGCCGGGGGACCGTTCTACGACTTGCCTGCTTCCCCTTCACGGTGGGCACCCGGGGTGCTTTGCTCTCTACATTCATCAAAGCCGGTGTCACCTCCTCCACTTGAGACCATGGGCTCCTCCGCCTAGATTTCCCCCGGCCCCAACTGCCCGCAAGTCTGAGCTGACGCTCAGCAGCCCGCAGAAATGCAGTGTGCTCCCAAGTCAAAACAGGAAGATGGTATAAGGAGCCAGTCACGTGGAATTTTATCTTCCCATCTCTTGTAACACCCACAGCGAACATTTTTTTTTCCCTCTGTCACTCTTTGGTCTTTACACAAGGTTCCTCATGACAAATTCCCTATTGAGTTCATTCCAGGAAAAATTGTGTTCTGAAAATTAATTTGTAAGCTTTCTGTTGTCCAAACTCCAAAACTGTGCAATCCAGTGTATTTTTGTTTGTCTCTAAGCTGCCAGGAAATTTAGAGCCAAAGTCGTTGTCCAAGTGTTGTAATCTGCTAAACTCAGGCCATTCAAAATATCCATTCCTTTTGCTTTGCTTTGTTTTCTCCCGAGCTTTTCGGCACTTGGTTTTGGTCTAAGTTACCTCACCTGTGCCCGTCGCCAGGGTCCTACCTCTTAATCTCTTGGATCCGTCCATCCTGCCTCAGCATTGCCATCATCTGCGCGTCAGTAATTCTGGCCCGGGCACTGCAAAGCCGCGGTCACATTCTCCTCCAGACCTCCACCCAACAACCACAGCGAGCTTTCTAGGACATCGTCTGAACCCAGCTTCAGTGAGATCCTCCTTCCCTCTGGGGGCACACTGGGAATTCTCCCCACACTTACCCTCCCGCCCTCTCCCTCCCCCTGTCTTCGTGACTTTGTGCTTTCCGTTCCCTCAGCTGGAAACCGCCTTCCCTGCTTTGTTTTCTTGGTGAAGAGGTTTTCCGCGCTCAGTCCCAGCATTACCTACACTGTGGGCCTCCCCTGAGCTGAGTGGCCCAGCTCTGGGTTCCCCTAGCACGTAGCACCCACAGCCAGGCCAGCCCAGGACTGGTTTTAATTTTTTTTTTTTTTTTTTGGTAAGATTTTGTTCTTAAGTAATCTCTACATCCAACGTGGGGCTCGAAATCACAACCCTCAGATCAAGAGTCCCGTGCTCTACAGACTGAGCCAGCCAGGCACCCCTGGTTTTAATTCTTCTGACTATCCAGCTGGGATGGTGAGTTCTGGAAGGAAGAGAGAGCTCTTATTCATCACTGGGTTTGTTCCTAACGCCTAGCACAGTGCTGTTAAGTGAACGATTACACAACACAGGGAGGCTTCAAATCTTCCCAATAAAAGCACTGAAAGCCATCCTCTTCCACCAGCCTTTCCACTCACTACCCTTCCTCAAAAACAGTCACTGTTTGGGGCGCCTGGGTGGCGCAGTCGGTTAAGTGTCCGACTTCAGCCAGGTCACGATCTCGCGGTCCGTGAGTTCGAGCCCCGCGTCAGGCTCTGGGCTGATGGCTCGGAGCCTGGAGCCTGTTTCCGATTCTGTGTCTCCCTCTCTCTCTGCCCCTGCCCCGTTCATGCTTTGTCTCTCTCTGTCCCAAAAATAAATAAAAAACGTTGAAAAAAAAAATTAAAAAAAAAACAACAAAACAAAAAAACAGTCACTGTTTGCTCTTAACTTCTCACAGACTTTTGCTCCATCTAAGCAGCCCAGCCAAAGGCTTTCTACTCCACCACGCTGGTGTGTTCAATACTTGACAGTGCAAGCAGAGAGGATTTAGTTCTTTTATGCCGTAACCACCAAGGGCGTAGGGTTTGATAACAAAATTTCGGTGGAGTGCCGACTATAAGACGACCAATCTGGGGCCATTGCTATCTGAGTGGCTGGAGGCGTTAGAGAAGTCGGTCCCTGAAGCCCATCTCCACACCAGCTAGAATTCCCCCTGCTCCTCCTCCAGTACCGGCCGCTTAGAGCACAAGTCACTGCACTTCTCCTTGCCCAGCCCGGCCGGAGTGCACTGCCCAGCTTCCCCACCGGGTCCCCTGGAAAGGACCCCGCCGCTGAGGTCTGGCCGTCCTCAAGGGTTTGAATCCAGCTCTCTGTGACTCTCCTAAATATCGCTGTACCCCGTGTTGTTAAGAGACACCCAACTCCCCGGGCTCCATCTGCTCCCAAATCCCTCCTTAGGGGAAAAGTGGGAGAAATAAGAGCATTTAATCATCTGGACCATCCTGCTTTCCCAAGACTGCAAATTCTGACCCAGTTGGGGGGGGGGGGGGGTTGTCTCTGGCTGCTCAGTCCCACTGGATTCTTTCTCTACACACACTCTCTCTCTCTTTCTCACTCACGCCCCCTGGGACACAGCCCGGCGGACCCAGGCTCTGCCCAGTTTCTGCAGGTTTCCGACGCGCGGGACGACGGCTTCCCCACTCGGCCCTGAAAGTCACGCCGAGCCCCCAAAGGCCGTCCGGCCAGCACTTTGCTCAAGTCCCTCAGGTCGGGCTGAAGAGCCTCAGTCCCCACGTCCGCACTCGGGAAACCCGGTTTTCAGTCTGCAAAGAGCCGCTTCCGAGCCCCGGGCTGGGGGAGCTCCCGCCGTCCCCTCCCTTCCCCCCAGGAGCCCCCCCACCCCCCCCGCCCCCCGCCGGCGCGTCCCCTCCGCGGCGCCCCCCGCCCCGCGCGTCCCCTCCTCGGTCCCCCGGCCCGGCCCTACCTCCTGGCGGGCCGCGGCTCCGCGGGCTCCGGGGCGCAGCTCGGGGGCGCCCGGGCGGGCGGGGGCGGCGGGCGGCGGGGGCCCGGGGCGCCATGGCCCCGCAGCCCTCCGCCCTGGTGTCGGCCGGGCCTCTCCCGGCGCCCGGCGAGCCGCGCGCCCTCCGCTCGCGTGCCCGCCGCCCGGCCGCCGCTGTGGGCGAGTGCAGGGCGGGCTCGGCCGGCTGCCGCGTCCTCTCCGCCGGGCCGCGCGCCCCGCCGCCGCCGCCGCCGCCGACCCCCGCCCGCCGCCGCCGCTCCAGTGAGCTCATCCGCAGCTGGCGGGCGCCCGGCCCGTTGCCACGGCAACGCCTCTCCCAGGGCCGCGCGGACTCGAGCGGCTCCCGTAAACAGGACCTTCTGCCGGACTCTTCCCCTCGCCTTTTTTTGGGGGGTGGGGGGTGGGTAGGGCGACGGCGGCTTAACCCTTTCTTCGCTGGAGACCGGGCGGCGCGGTGTTCTCCGTCTCCGCCAGGCCCGGGGTCCATTGGCGCGAGGCGCCCGGCGGCGGCCGAGACCCTGAGACACAGGCACGGAAGCGGCGGCGACATTCCCTGCCCCCCTGCCCGTTTCGCTCCGTCGCCAAACGCGTTTGTGGGGCACCTACTACGGGTCGGGCGCGGCGCTGGGGTCTGGGACGTCCCGGGCAACGAGTCAGCCGCCTCTGTTGCCCCTTGCAGCTGGCAGTCTGGCTGGGGCACCGACAACCAGAACATAGGCAACGAAAGCCCGGGGGCGGGGGAGAGGGGGCGAGCGCGGGGCACAAGGGTTCCCAAGCCGGGCGGGGGGGAGTCAGGAGAAGCTTCCCAGAGGGGACACGACTTTATAGTGTCCACTGCCCCCGCTTACGTAGGGCAATCAAGGAACACAGATCGCGTGAGTTAGGACTGCCAGAGGAGGAGTACACGCGAAAATGCTGTGGGCTTCTCGTGCTGAGGACAATGGGGGGCCACGGAAGGTTTTTGAGCGGAGGAGTTCCCTGATGAAAGGGAGATGGAACTGACAGTGGTGATTTATGGGTGTGTATGTGGAGGGGGTGGGGGGTGGGGAGACTCCAGGCGAATCTCTATACCAGAGAAAAGTCACTCATGTCTTTAGCTCAGGGGCCCCTAGAAGGAAGGGTCTAAAGCCTAGGCAACGGGGGTGGGGGTGTGGGGTGTGTGTGGGGGGTGTGGGGTGTGTGTGTGGGGGGGTGTGGGGAGATAGAGCCCTAGCCTATAAATCCACAAAAGGGGTGTGTAGGAGAGAGAAAAGAAAAACTATTGCAGAACATGGGGAACATTAGATACTGTCTAGGCAGTCCTTATAGACTGGGGCCCAAGATTTGAGGGACTAATTTAGATATCAAAGTCACAGAACAGAACGTCGCCTGGATGGCTCAGTGGATTGAGCATGGGAGTCTTGATTTCCACTCAGGTCATGATGTCTGGGTCATGGATGGAGCCCTATGTGGGGATCCTTGTTGACCCGGGAGCCTGCTTAACATTCTTTCTCCCTCTGCCCCTCCCCCACTCTCTCACTCTCAAAAAAAAAAAAAAAAAAGTCACAGAAAAAAAGCTGTGTCTCCTTAGCTCAGGGTTTTGCTCATTCTGTGAGATTTTTGAAGCTTTTCTAGAGCTTGTTAAAGCTTCCTAAACTCCATCATGCTATACCCACTTCAACTAAGCACAGTAAACTTCCAGAATACAAATTTGCAAGGTACAAGCAAATTACTTTTTTTTTAAAGTATAAGCATTTAAATTATTGTTTTGTTTGCTGAAGCATCATTTAATACGTTTCCACTTTATTTTGAGAGAGAGCAAGCACACGAATGGGGGAGAGGGGCAGTGGGGGAGAGGGGCAGTGGGGGAGAGGGAGAGTGCGAGACAGAGACAGAGACAGAGACAGACAGAGAATCTTAATCAGGTTCCATGCTCTGCTCAGAACCCCATTCGGGGCTTGAAGCCAGTCTGGATCCCACGACCCTGGGATCATGACCTCAACCAAAATCCAGAGTCAGGCACTCAACTGATTGAGCCACCCAGGTGACTCAATACCTTTTCACTTTCTAAAAAATAATTCTAGGACTTGGCTTCAACGTTTATTACTCCCGGGGCTCTGGGTTATCATGGGCAAACTGGCAAAGTGGGGAAAATGGCAAATGGAGCTGAGAGCCCAGTTGGCTGCCTCCCCCAATCCTACACACAGCGCAGGCTGGTCACCTTTGATTCTGTGGCTTCCAAATTGCCAGTCCCACGTCAGGTGGACAAACCAAGAGGAGGCTGGCTGGGGAGCTCCTTAGTGGCAACTCCTTGGTGGTGGCCAGCACTCCTTCTGCTCCTTCATCTTTGAGCTCTAGACACTAGCTTGTTTTAGAACCAGACCCTGCCTCAGTTCCCTGGGGCAGACTCTGTTGAGTGGAGCCTGTGCTTTGCGACTTTCCATCCATCCCTGCCTGCCTGTTGGAGCCCCCAACCCCACGGCTGCTCCTGTCTCTGGGCCTACCAGCCACTGTCGCCATGGCAGTGCTCGGCCTCTCCTGTGTGGCCCTGCCCCACCTGGCTCTCTGGAGCTTTCCCAGCTGGTGTTTGATCCATCCCAAGCCCTGGTCTCCAGCTCCAGAGGTCAGGGTAGCCATCCAAGGTGAGGGCTGTGCACAGGAGCCTGGAAGACCCTCTCAGTGGTCCCTCTTCTCCCCGTTCCTGACACTTGACTGCTCCAACAGTGCCCCCGGCCCTCCCCGTCTGTCTTCGACGTCTCTCCATGTTGGAAAATGAGGTCTAGGGTAGGAGATACTGCCTGGCCTCAAGGCGGGAAAGGTGTGGATGGGAAGAGGGAGACAGAGTTGATTTTTCTTCATCTTGGATCCTGTTTTTTCCACCTAGAACAATCAAGGAGCGCCGCAGAACCTCTCTTACCCCTCCCTTCTCTTCCTTCAGCATCCTGTCGAGGAGCACGGGCTCAGGAGCAGGTTGCTTTGCCTCTAACAGTGTCTTCATCTGTAAGGTGGAAGTAGCAATGGTTATAACCCACTTCATCCTGTTGGGAGGGATTAAAAACAGATCAGCAAGTAAATGGTGTGGTACTGGGTTTGGCCTGTTGGGGGCACTCTCGGTCACCTCCTGTTTGCTATTTTCCTAGGACAGCAGCCCATTTTCTCCTCTCATATTCGAGTGGAGCTTCCCCCAACCTCTCTTTTAGGTCCAGGGCCTTCTGCACCACAGCACTGAGCCTGCTTCATCTCAGCTATAAACCAAGGGAAGGAGTACCCAGGGCTGGAAGAAGGCTAGCCTGATGAAGACGGGGAGAGAGCCTGAAAAGGAGCCTTTGAACAACTCCTCTTCCCCAAATTGTTTAATTTCCACTTAAATTCCTTTTTTAAAAAAGTTCATTTGAGAGAGAGTGCATGTGCAAGCAGGGGAGGGGCAGAGAGAGAGAGAGAGAGAGAGAGAGAGAGAGAGAGAGAGAGAATGCCGAGCAGGGCCCACACTGTCAGTGCAGAACCCATGGGGCTTGAACCCGCAAACCCTGAGATCATGACCTGAACCCAAATCGGGAGTCAGATGCTTAACTAACTGAGCCACCCAGGTGTCCCAATTTAAATTCTGTTCGGACGCTAAACATTTACCTAGCACCTTCACGAATGGTCTTGCCACATAATCCTCCCCACACCCTGGGCAATCCGATATCATCCCTGACATTTTATGGACGGGAAAACTGAGTTCCAAGGCCTTTTTGGCTCAAGCCAGGTTCTTTGTTATGCCAGCTTGTCTGAGAGCAGTGGTTCTGCCCAGTGCCAGCCACTCCGGACTGGGATTTCTGGGTCAGCGATCAATCCGCATCCTGGCTATGCTCCCCCAGGCACAGGCAGTGCAGTTCCCCCAGGCCTCTCTGACACCCCTCCTTAGAGACTGCAGACCCCCTGCTTGGGTCACCGGGATCCATTCCTTCTCAGCCCTTGAGAGATAGGAGCCCTCTCGTCTCACTGGCACGCAGGTGGCATAGTTGAAAGGTATACACACAGCAGACAACAGAGGAGAGGTTTGGTTGTTACTATTAAATGTTTATTTAGTTATTTATTTATTTTGAGGAACGGTGGTGGAGACAGAATCCCAAGCAGGCTCCACACTCAGCACGGAGCCTGACTCGGGGTTCGATCTTACAAGCATGAGATCATGACCTGAGCCGAAATTGAGAATCAGATGCTTAACTGACTGAGCCACCCAGGTGCCCCTGGGTGTTGTTATTATTATTATTTTATCCAGAAAGCTGGTGTGGGGAGAGGAATCGCTCATTTTTAAGCGCATGACATCTGAATGAGGTAGAGCGAGGAAGGAACTTATGTTAGGGGCAGGAAAAAATCCACAGCCTCACCTTGATATGCCCTTGGCAAAGCTCCTCCACAGCCCTCCAGTGGCTAACTGGAGCCCACTAGCAGCAACGCTCCCCTGCTCTTTTCCTCCATAGGAGGCCCGCTGCCTTCTTCCCTTCTCATTCCATTGCTAACCCATCCTTGGCCCATTCTGCTCCCCTGCCTACAGACAGCTGGACGCACGTTCCTTCCTATCTGCCACAACCCTCATGTGCCTCCCTCTGGGGAAACAAAACCAAGCCAACCATCCCACCCAAACTTCAAATCCAGGTTTGGTTTGTTCTTGGTCCCAATCAAATGTCATCCAGGAGGAGGGTCAGAGGCGCAGCCACCCAGGGGAAGCAGTGAGCAGGGCCCACACTGAAGGCTTCAGGTTCCTTTATCCTCTCCTGGCTGTGAAGGGCCCGTCTTCCGCGGAGATGGCTTTGTCCCCTCTCTTCCTCTCTCCGGGTGCCCTGCTGCCTTCGGTACTGGCCTGGGAAGACCGGCGGTTGTGGGGGCCCATGAGGGGGCGCTGTGGAGTAACTGACTTTCGTCATCATAGACCCACTGACATTTCTCAGGGTACCCTGGAAATCTCAAAGAATCACTGAATTGGCAGCTAACACAATAACATAATTTTTGCCTAAGAACCATCTGTTGCATTTCCATGCCCTTAGCTTTGGAGGGTCATTTTTTTCCCCCACAAAGAATTAAGGCATTCATCACTTTACAAGAACTAGTGTGTTTACGACAGAAAGCCGAGAACAAAGTCAAGGACATTCTGCAGCATTCACCGCCAGGCAGTTTCAGATGTTAGCCCTGCAAAGCCAAATACCCTCGACTCATATATTCTCTTCCTGTTGGGAGACCCAGTTGAACATTGAGGAAGGGACACAAGAGTGCGATGGTTTAGATTCTCTTTTCTGAAGTCACAGATTTGTTTGTAGGAGCAGTTCTAGCTCTTCCTGTTCATTGTGATTCCAGAACATGCCAGGTCAGTCGGACCAGCTCTGGACTGTGCTCAGGACACAAGACTCCCGTCTTGCTTCTCAGAGTTTTCCTTGACCTACTTCCTGGCCAGCTAGACAATCTCCTCAAACCTGAATGGGGAGGCAAGAATTCTCCAAATGTTTCCATCACACAACGTTATGAGTTGGGTGCTGCACCCACGGCCTCAAAACCTGCCAGCTCAACCCCCCCTGGCTAATGTTCACCCAGGACCTGATCTCAGCCTTTAGACCTCCAAATAATTGCAAAGCCCTGCACTGCCTCTCAGAGGCCACACCTCGCTTAAAGGAACATGTTTCTGGGAGGCCCTAATATGTTTTTTTTTTTAATGCTTTTTAAATTTATTTTTGAGAGAGAGAGAGAGAGAGGGTGAGCTGGGGAGAGGCAGAGAGAGAGAGAGAGGGACAGAGGATTTGAAGTGGGATCTACACTGACAGCAGTGAGCCTGATGTGGGGCTTGAACTCACAAACTGTGAGATCATGACCTGAGCTGAATTAGGATGCTCAGCTGACTGAGCCACCCAGGTGCCCCTTAGGTTTATTTAGAGAGAGAGAGGGAGGGAGGGAAAGAATGAGTGGGGGAGGGGCAGAGAGAGAGAGAGAGAGAGAGAGAGAGAGAGAGAGAGAATCCCAAGCAGGATCCACGCTCCATGCCAAGCTGGATGTGGGGCTTAACGTCACAACTGTGAGACCATGACCTGAGCCAAAATCAAGAGTCGGACGCTCAACTGACTGAGCCACCCAGGTGCCCCTGGGAGGCCCTAATATCTGATCTGCTTCCTCTATCTCTCAGATCAACTTAGAGCAAAATAGAAAATATTGCCCAAAGGCAAGCCAGGTGACATCTGACTACCCTCAGATGTCAGTGTGACCTTGGGCACGGCACCTCCCTTTCGCGGGTCTCAGGTGTCCGGGGAGATCAGGCCACTTGGCCCTCAGGCCCTACCCAGCTCCCGCTTTCTCAAACAGTCAGAAAAAGCACAAAGCAGCTACCGGTTCTCATTCTTTCTGCTTTTCCCCGTATGGCTGAGTGTTGCCAGGTAATGTTAAGGTGCTGCAGAGACCAGCTAGGAGGGAGGTTCTAATAGCCTCTTACCAATGCAGACACAGCCAAAAAGAGGTAGGTGCCTTGCTCAAGGCCACTGCGAATGAGTGCCAGAGCCCGGAAGTACCCAGCCGTCTGACCCGGGACGACCTGAGTGGCTCTGCCAGTAGGACCACTAGCCGGGGCTACTGGTGTCATGGGCCCGGTTTGAGAGCAGAGACGTGGAAGGCCCGGGAACATCAGAGCTGCGCATGGGTGGGGCCCCACAGAGCAGAGCAGAAAGGGGCCTCAAAGGTGGGCATGGCCAAGCCCCTCATCGAGGAGGGAGGGACCTGCCAGGACACCTGGCATTGGCACAAGAGCAGCACCTGCCCCGGGTGGTGCCGGAGCAACCCCAGAAAGCCGGAAAGCGGGACTCAGAGGAGGGGCAATTCCTCTGACAAGCCCGCTAAGGAGAAAGAAAGGAGAAAGCGGAAGGCGGCCAGGGGGCCCGCGTGAGGAAGGTCTGGGACAATCTTTGTGGCAAGTGGGGAAAGAGGTGGGCGAGCCCGCCTGCTTCAGCCTCGTCCCTGACTGTCCTTTTCCAGTGTTGTTTCTGATATTTTCTACTCTGCAGGCTTGAGGAGTAGATGCACATGGGTGGCCCACGGCCAGCATTTTCATGCCAAGGTCCAGCTCTCTTAGGCGCCAACTGCAGGCCAGGTGTACCAAGCGGGACCCGGGGGCAGGATAGAGTCAGTCCTTCTCCAACTTTTTGTTTGCCTGATAGGGCCCTTGTACTGGGAGGGGAGGGGAAGCAGGGGTCCTAATGAAGGGGGGCTGGGTGGGGCCCGGGGATTGCAGCTTTACAAGCTCCCCAGGTGTTTTCAGTGGAGGTGGCTCAAGTCCCCGCCGGAGACACGCTGGTCTAGGGTCTGCTCGAGGCAGGACGAAGGGGATGCTGCAGCAGGCGAGCTCCGGGCTTTCCCTTCGCTGATATCCTGTTCTGAAGAAAACGAGGATGTGTGTTGAGGGGGGAGTGGCTGAAAGGGTCTCAACAGAGAACTGTCCTCCAAAGGAGCTAAGCCCAGTGGTTCTCAGCTGGGGGCAACTTCGCTCCCCAGGAAACATTTGGCAATGTTTGAAGACATATTAAAAAAATTTTTTTTAACGTTTATTTATTTTTGAAGGAGAGAGACACAGAGTGTGAATGGGGGAGGGGCAGAGAGAGAGGGGGACACAGAATCCGAAGCGGGCTCCGGGCTCTCAGCTGTCGGCACCGAGCCCGACACCGGGCTAGAACTCACGAACCGCGAGATCACGACCTGAGCCGAAGTCGGACGCTCAACCGACTGAGCCACCCAGGCGCCCCATGAAGACATATTTTAAAGTCATAATGGGGAAAGGGGGTTTTCAGCATCAAGTGGGTTCCAGCATCCTACAAGGCACCGTTCGGTTTCCCCTCCCCCTTGCCCACCCCTCCTCACACACAACAAAGAATTATCCTGCCCCGAATGTCAAATGTGCTGAGGCTGAGAACTCTGAAGCCAGCCAATCCTGCATCTTTATCCCCTATCCTGGGGCTTTGAACAAGCACTGGCCCTGCATCACATCTGCTCTGTCACAATGTTCCATGGGAAATGCTAAAATCACAGTCATTTGGATCACGTAAAAAGATAAGCACAGCCAGGTGGGCCTTTGCAATTCTCTTCCCGCACCGTCAGGTCTGGGAACCCCGAGGAAGCCTCGGTTGCAGGTCACGAGAGAATGGTGCCACCTAGTGGTGGCAGAGTTAACAGCATACGCAGGAGCGTCTCCAAGAACTGGAAGCTATGAATAGTTAGAGGGCTTAGCTGTCACGAAAATTTCTGTGGAAAAAAAACGGAGACCACCCAAGTGAGAACAAACGGAGGCCGTGTATCCAGAGCTTTCTATAGCAAGGAAGTCAGCCATCATCACTTGCATGTGGCAGAGACTCAAATACAAGTGGAGACTCAAATGCTAGTGGGGACAGGTTATACAGAAAAAAAAAAGGCACCAAATGGGCCCTAATTGGAGGTTGTTGGCACAGGGACGCTGGGGGCCTGGGCATCTCCTGGGACCGGTTTGGAGTAGACATCTGGCTTCCCGTGGTTGGTCCTGAGATGGAAGTTGGGGATGAAAATTAGAGAAGCTGGCAGTCATTGACCGAGTCCTGACTGTCCAGGACCTATTACCGCAGAGGCTGCAGGTCAGAGTTCCACTGTCATATATCTGGCCAGTGTCTGTTTGTATATTTGGTCTCTCTCTCTATTTAAGTTTATTTTGAGAGAGAGAGAATCCTAAGCAGGGTCGGTTTTGTCAGCACAGAGCCCGATGTGGGTTTTGTCAGCACAGACCCACAAACTATGAGGTCATGACCTGAGCCGAAATCAAGAGCTGGATGCTTAACCGACTGAGCCACCCAGGCACCCGTTTGTATATTTAGTCTCTTAATTCATTCATCATTCCAAATACACTCCTGCTGTTACACATCCCTTTTTTTTTTTTTTTTTAATGTTTATTGATGTTTGAGACAGAGAGAGACAGAGCATGAACAGGGGTGGGTCAGAGAGACAGAGAGGGAGACACAGAATATGAAACAGGCTCCAGGCTCTGAGCCGTCAGCACAGAGCCCGATGCGGGGCTCAAACCCACGAACTGCGAGATCATGACCTGAGCCGAAGTCGGACGCTTAACCGACTGAGCCACCCAGGCGCCCCAACACATCCTGAAACAGATTGCATAAAATGACCCATGTGAGAAGCAGCTTGACTGCAGCAACATCTGCGATTTTTAAAGGCTGCCCCTTACAGGTTCGGACTTAGGGTTCATATTTGATATAACTGATTTTGCTGTCCATTTACCTTAATATGGATAACATCATTCTGCTCATTGACATTCACATGGGCCCCAGGAATCCCTCAACTTCACCTGCTTGGGTGCCTGTAGCTCCTTAAGAAGTTGCACCTTCACCACCACCACTAGCGTCCCACGACCCCCACCATCACCTCTGTTTCTCTGCCCCTTGGTGTCTAGAACCATGGGACCTTCCTTTGGCTTTTCAAGGTTAAAGCAACCCCCCCCCCATCCTCACACTCAACTCCTTCCTCTTGAGGACTTTATTATTATTTTTTTAAATATTTATTTATGTATTGAGAGACAGAGACAGAGCATGAGGTGGGGTAAAGGCAGAGAGAGGGAGTCACAGATTCAGAAGCAGGCTCCAGGCTCCCAGCTGTCAGCACAGAGCCTGACACCGGTCTTGAACTCAAGAACCATGAGATCATGACCTGTGTGAAGCAGGATGCCCAAACGACTGAGCCACCCAGGCGCCCCAAGGACTTTACCCTTTATGTATCTGAACACCCTCCCACTCCTAACGCCTCTCTCCCTTCCTGTCCAAAGTAGTCGCCATGCTTTGGGTTCTTCCGATTCTTCCTTTCTTTCATGCTGTGTCACACTTGGAAATTGTACATTATGTGTTCCCCTGTGGGATCTCCCTCATAAGTGATCAGCTTGTAAAGTCAGGATGTGGGTCTCCACGTCCCCGGGGCCTAGCGTGATACCTAGTTCAGAACATATGAGCCTCGAGGCACCTGGGTGGCTCAGGGGGTTAAGGTTCCGACTTTGGCCCAGGTCATGAGCTCGCAGTTCATGAGTTCCAGCCCGGCAAAGGGCTCTGTGCTGACAGCTCAGAGCCTGAAGCTGCTTCAGATTCTGTGTCTCCCGTTCTCTCTGCCCCTCCCCTGCTCATTCACTGTCTCTCTCTCTCTCAAAAATAAATAATAATACATTGAAAAAATTAAAAACAGAACATATTATGAGCCTCGATAATATTACTAGATTCTGCTTAAGAGTTACGTATTGGGCTCAAAAAGCATTAGTTAAATGAAAATGCCATTAGCCACTCCCCAATGTCCAAACACATCCCTAGATTAATGCAGCCTGGTACTCCTGGTCCAAGGATCACCTCCCTCCCCGACCCTTCTCACATTCTGCTTAGCTGAACACTCAACCTGTGTGCAGCCGGGCTTTCAGTTCACTGCGCGTTTCCACGATTTCTGTAAGGAAGGCTGCAAAGATGTCCATGGAGACCCAGAGCACGGGCAGAAGGGGAGGGCGTGGAGGGCCCTTCGAGTTTTGCGCGAAATCAATTTATGCAGTCCTGGAGCGGAGGGCGGGGACGAGACTCCGCCGCGTCCGCGCCGCTTCCGCTTTAAGGGGCGGTGCCCGAGCGGGCGCGCCGGGCGCTCCCGGAAGACGCGGGCGGCACGTCCTCTGCGCCGGATCCTCGGCCCTCCGCACGCGGTCCCGGGCTCTCGGCGGCGGGTTCCTCGGCCCCGGGATCCCCTGTCCCCCGCACGCCCTTTCCGCTCTGGGCTCCCGGACCCCGGCCGCCTGACTCCCGCTCTCCTCGCCCCTCTCCCCCTTTTTCTCCAACCGGATCGCCGTCCCTCCGCACACCCTTCCCGCTGTCGGCGTCCGGATCCTCAGGCCCTCAACGTTGGGTCTCTGCACCCGCCCCTCCCAGCCCCCACCCGCCACCTCCCGGCCCCAGGCTCCTTCCCACCCTGGTACCCGGGGTCTGGGTCTTCGGCGGTCCGTACTGCCCACCGCCCCGGCTCTCAATCCCTTGACCCGGGTGTACCTTCCTGCCTCCCCCGCACCCCTCCCTCCTGGCTCTCAGCACCCGCGCTCTGCGCCACGACCCTCACCCGCACCTCCACCCAGCCCCTCCTCGCTGTGGCCCTCCGCGGGTGCCCGGCCAGCGACCTGGAGTGGGGTGGCACCGCCTGCGCGGCCACCTCGCCGCAGGTCGCGTCCCCGCTCTGGGCCTGGCCTGGCGTCTGGCTCGGCCCCTCCGGCCCTCGCAGTCGGTGCAGTTCTGAAAGCCCCCGAAGGCGCAGGCGGCCTCGGACCTTAGGTCTAGGCGAGGTACCGGGAGGGAGCTCGGGGTGGAGCCGGGACGGAGGGGCCGGGCTGCGAGGCCTAGGGGGCGCTCCCTGCAGGGCAGGACCGGGAGCCAGACTGAGCACCGCTTGCACTCGCGTAGTTAGCACGCGGGCTCTGAGCGTCGCCGCATCTCCCTGCTGCCCCACTTTTAAGTGGGATACTCAGCTGTGGCCTGGACTCATGTCAGCCTTGCCCAGAGCGTGAACATAGATGGGTGCCCTTTAAGTCGAGGGCGGGCAACCTAGGCTTTGGACCTGACCTCTGGGAGAGGATGGTGACCCCCTGGCGTTTTTCTGTTAGGGTCTGCTTGTCGTACCTAAGAGGTTTTGAGCTCAGACAGGAACTCGGCCTTCTAAGATCATCTGGGTGCTCTCGTAATGCCAGACTCTGTTGGCTTCTGCTTGGCACTTTACCCAAACTTATCTCAGCCTATGGAGACGTTGGTGAGGGGGGCCCTGAGAGCGTGTGCCAGCAAAGAGCCAGCTGGAGTGACCTAGCTGAAAATGGGCCACCCCAGAGAGTCTCCCAAGAGGGGCCGCTAGGATGCCTCCTTCTGCACCTCCGTATCTGGCTCCGGGCTGGGGCTCTCTTGATGAAATTCTTCCCCCTCCTTCTCTTCTACCCCCTCACCTACCTGGCACCCAGCATCTCCAGCCTCTGGCTCTATCTGCTTCTGAAAGCCACGGAGACCTCGGGCCCAACATACATCAAACTGGGCCAGTGGGCCAGTACCCGGCGGGATCTCTTCTCGGAGGCTTTCTGTGCCCAGTTCTCCAAGCTGCATGTCCAGGTGACCCCCCACCCTTGGACTCACACTGAGCGCTTCCTGCGGCAGGCATTTGGGGAAGACTGGGGAAGGGTCCTCTGCTTTGAGAAGAAGGAACCTGTGGGTTCAGGCTGTGTGGCCCAAGTGTACAAAGCACGTGCAAATCCCGCCTTCCTGGAGAATGTCAGCATCCAGAGACTTGCCGAGGCCTCCAGTCTGCAGCCTTCTTCAGAAGCTGGGGCAGTCGGGAGGCTGGGAGAGCTCTTTGGACCCCTGGGAAAGGGGTGGAAGTTTCAAGGAAGTCTTGCCGACCAGTCATTTCTAGAAAGGCTGCTCCTCCCTAAAGCTGACCCGGATGGATCAAATGCAGTCCTGTCTCAGTCTTCAGCACCTGCCCACCAGTCTGAGTCAGATCACCTCATCCCTGTGGCAGTGAAAGTAAGTGCTCTGATGTTGTCACCTGTCCCTCCTGTCTCTAAAATCTCACTGACCCCACAGAGCTGTCCCCGATCAGAAACCCCCATTTGCAAATCACCCCACATTACCTTCCACTGATTTCTGTTAGCTTGACCTTTATCTGACTGCCTATGCTTTGCAAGCTGTTATTTCTTGGTTCTAGGGAGTGGTTGTGTGACTAGTCCAGTAAAGGCAAACGAAGAGGGTTTGGGGTCCACTGCCTCTGTGGCTAGAGGAACCACCCAATGGACCCACTACTCTGGGGTCAGGGTAAGTCACAGACAGTCTAGGTTAGATACCATGTGGTGAGCCCAAGATGGCAGTCTTCATTTTTACAGAAGTGGCTCCCTTGTCTCTTCATTTCTTTTTTTTTATTAAAAAAATCTTTTTTTTTACATGTTTATTTACTTTTGGGAGACAGAGAGACAGAGTGGGGGAGGGGCAGAGAGAGCGGGAGACACGGAATCCGAAGCAGGCTCCAGGCTCTGAGCCATCAGCACAGAGCCCGACGCGGGTCTCGAACCCATGAAGCGCAGGATCATGACCTGAGCCGAAGTCAGATGCTCAACCGACTGAGCCACCCAGGCGCCCCTCTTCGTTTCTAGTCACCCCTGCCTGGGCTCCAACAATTTTTAGTCTCCACACTTTTCCATTCCCTTTCAGCATGACCCCGGGGGTCTGGCCGACCCAGGTAGCAGGTACCCCTGATGCTCTCTTACACCTCCTTGGAAAAAACCCTCCCAAGCGTTCCTCAGTTCACACCTACTGAATCACACTTTCCAAGAGAGGAAGCTGAGGCCTGTCGTTTTATAAAGGCTGCAAGTGATTCTCATGAGTAGGGATGTTTGGGGAACACTGGACCAAAGTATCCTCTGCTCTGTGGAAGGCAAGGAGTGGGTGCCTGCATGATTTAATCTGTTCTTAAAGAACAGATGTTATGTTCTGCATGTTAGATGCATGATTTAATCTGTTCTTGATGCCTTTGAAGTAGGCATTTCTTTAATTTCCATTTATTTATATTCCCATTTTATTCCGGAAAGGACTTGAAGTGGGGGTAGGGACTGTTATCTTCATGTTTTCAAAAGTGGAACAGGGGCGCCTGGGTGGCTCAGTAGGTTGAGTGTCCGACTTTTGATTTTGGTTCAGGCCATGATCCCAGGGTTGTGGGATCGAGCCCTGCATCAGGCTCCACGCTGAGCATGGAGTCTGCTTGAGATTCTCTCTCTGTCCCTCTGCCCCTCTCCCCAACTTGGATGTGTTCTCTCTCTCTAAAAAGAAAACGGAAGAAAAGCCAGAAAACTTTAAAAAAGTGGAACAGGAGGCTGAGAGGTTGAGTACGTGCCCAGTTTCGGACTGGGCAAGAGTTGCAGAATAAACAGGCATTTGAAAGCAGACTCTTCCCGCCCCACCGTGGTGCATCCTTGCTGGAGTTCTGTGACTCTAGATCCTTATCCGACTCAGGCTTTGGACTCCCTGACTCATTTACCTGGTGTGCTGGCTCAGTAAAATGCAGATTTCTGGTCCCATCCCCACGGTAGGTGATTCACTAGGTCTTGGAGGAGGCCCAGCAGTCTTTGTTGTCACGAGGCACCCCAAGGTGACTTTTATGCATGCTAATGTTT
Source organism: Neofelis nebulosa (assembly GCF_028018385.1). NCBI lineage: Eukaryota > Metazoa > Chordata > Mammalia > Carnivora > Felidae > Neofelis > Neofelis nebulosa. The sequence continues at coordinate 14,354,626 of NC_080785.1, read as the reverse complement.
GGGAGCCACTGACCTAACCTTAATGTATTTGGAAGGAAAAGCCCATCTCTTCTTCCCAGCAAAGCCAAGTGCAGCACAGAGGAGTTGCCCTGAGCATCTCCTTATCGAAGGCACATGGGAGTGAGGGCGGCAGGAGCATCCCGGGTGTCGGGACCCCATCCGGTTTTGCTCTGATGAGCATCGGGCTTGGCTCTCCTTTGATGGTGGGACCCAGCCCTGTCTGGGTGAATGTGCCCTCCTGATCCCTCTTCTGTCTGTCTTCCTGGCAGGTGTTGCACCCTGGCTTGCTGTCTCAGGTACAGATGGACCTGCTGCTGATGAAGACGGGCAGCCGAGTCCTCGCGCTTTTGCCAGGAGTCAAGTGGCTGAGCTTGCCGGAGATTGTGGAGGAATTTGAGAAGCTCATGGTCCATCAGGTGAAGCCTCCTTCCCTCGGTTGTAAATAGCATCTAACATAGTTCTTGCCGTTGGCCGTTTCGTAAATGCTGAACGAATGCGTGATTTCCTAGAATGTCGTGGCTCGTGTGGTGTAGTAGTCGGGGTAGGTACTGCTAACTGACATAACCAAGAATACCCCAATCTCAGAGGCCAAGTGCAGCGAGGTTATTTCTTGTATCAAAGTGCCATGCAGATGAGCCGAAGGAGGGAGAGGGGACTCTACTTCATGGTTATCCGGGGACCCAATTTCCTCCCAAGTTTGGTGCTGCCACCTTCAACCTGGGTCATCTAGGGTCCGTGTGGAGTGGAGAGAGAGGCCACTGTGGCCTTCTTAGTCTACAGGTCAGAGCTTTAATCGCGCGGGCCCAATGTCACCGCAAGGGTGCCTGGGAAACACCATCTTCCTTAGCGTCTGGGAGGAAAGTACCAGGATCCTGGTGTTACCTGTGTCATCTGTGTTACCTGTGCCACAATCGATGGCTGATGTCCAGGGTGAGAAGAATTAGTGAAGTCACACACTGTGCCTTTGCTTTGTTTCGTTTCCAGGGTTTTTGAGTAGACAAGGACCTGCTCCCTGTCTTGGAAATACAGGGATTTCCAAGACCTGTATTACAGGGACCCTTGGGATACTTGTTTAAGTAGCCGGACTTGGTGAACATGTTTTGGGGGCAGCCGGGGCTTCAAGTAGGCAAGTGCACTGGCTCCCTGTTGGAGAGTGCAGAAACTGGCCGTCTTTCAAAAGCAAGGTGCTCAGTCTTCATTTCTGTCCTCTGATGGAAGGTTTTAAGTCCTGGGTGGGGATGCATTTGAATGTTTAGAAAGCTTTGCTTTATGCTGCGGGCAAGGTAGTTTCCATGATAAAAGAAAATTAAAATAGAGGAAATAGCTTCTATTCCAGCAACCAGCTCTGCATCGCTGTCATTCCTACCACCCCTCCTCCAAGTCCGATAGACACCATGGGGTGATGGGGGAGATTTTCTCGTCCATAAGGAATATATAGTACGCAGAAGGGGACTGGCCCATAAATATCTGCAAAAAGAGCACGATCCCAGTTATAGTAGGAGTCTCTCCAGGTTCACTTGGGTGGAGCTGGGGCCCGAGAGGGGAAGTGGTCATTCTGTCCTGAGGGTCAGGCTCCCCAGACTCCAGCTGAGTCTTGAAAGGTGAGTGGTGTTTACGGTTGGACCAAATGGGGGAAGAACATTCCTATCAGAGGGACTAAGGAAGGCGAAGGGGATGGGGAGCATGAGGCAGGCCAGGATGTTCAGCACCGTATAGACTGGCTGAAGCTAGGGTTCTGGGAGGTGGAGGAAGCGGGAGGCACAAAGAGATGGAGCTGAAGAGAGCAGTGGGGGCCAAACAGTGAGCCACCTTGGATGTCATCCTAAAGAATTTAGGCTTCGTCCTACAGGTGGTAGGGGGCACCAGCAGATGGATTAGAGAGAGGGAAGATGGGGGTCAAGGAGCCCAGTGCCTCTTTTGGCTGGGAGTCACCCTGGGAGCTGTAGTGAGGGGGAAACGGGGGAGTGGATCCGAGAGAGGTGTGGCTGCAGCCTTGGTGGCCTGGAGTCACAAATAGTGTGGAGGACAAGAGAGGGGTAATCTGCAGTGACTCCCAGGTGACTGGCTGCATGGGGGGCGCGGGGAGTAAATTCCGTTGAGACATGGAGTTCAAGGGTGTTCAAGGGTGGACTCCATTCAAGACACAGAGTGTGGGCTTCTAGGAAAAGAAGTGTGGAGTTGGTAGCGGGGTCTGGACGGGAGACCACGGTTCTGTTGTGAGGAGGTGCTGGCTGAGGACGTGAGGGGATGGAGAGGGAGAGTGGAGGCTGGTGGAGGTCAGCAGTTGAGACCACGTGGGGGCACACAGGGGGAGGAGTGGCCAGGAGACCAGACCTAGACGGAGCGGTTGGAGGCAGGGGGAGGACCGGGGGAGGGAAGGGTGGGTGCCAAGAGAACTGTTCAGGAGGAACAGGGTCATCAAGGGCACCGGTAGCAGGTGCCTGGAGAGATGGGAGCGGTCCCTTGAGTGTCAAGGGAACGGCTTGCCGAGCGGAGGGAGCTGTGTCAGCGCAGTGGGCAGAGGGCAGCGCCGGCCCCTGATGGAGGTGGACCTTAAGAGGGGGACAGGTCTAGGGCTGGTGGAGGCCAGAGGGCCACCGGAGAGCAAGGGAGAGAAAGCCCTGGGACGTGGGCAAGGAGCCCACGCGGGGTGGGCAGAGAGGGAATAGCGGGGAGGCAGTGGAGTCCAAGTGCGGCGAGGGGGTCTGCAGCTGTGGCTTCCAGGAGTTCCCGCAGCCAAAACCGCCCTCCCTTGTCTCCCGAGGAGTTCTGCAAGAAGGCAGGTGCAGAAGGCCGGTGCACGTGGTGACTCACTAGCTTGCTGGCCATCCAGATACTGCTCTCCCTGGGCCCAGGTTACCCCTCATCTTTTCTCTCCACTTCCCTCTAGATCGACCTGCGTTACGAAGCTCGGAACCTAGAACACTTCCAGTGCAACTTCCTGAATGTGAATTCTGTCAGATTCCCCACCCCTCTGCGTCCCTTTGTCACCAGGGACGTCTTGGTGGAAACTTATGAAGTAAGAGTGAGCGCTTCCCAGGCTGTGCCTTCCACTCACAGCTGGGCCATCTCCGCTGTTCAGTCTGAAAAGGCAAAAGCCAAGAGAAACTGAGGGCAACTCAGATATGGCATGAGGCAGGGAGGTCGTGTAGCGGGGTGGCTGGGAGCCTGGGCGTGGCTTCAGACTTTCTGGACTTGAAAATCTGCTTTCTTTTTTTTTTTTTTTTTTCTTCATATGTCAAATTGACAGAGATTTTATTTTACTTTATTATTTTATTTTATTTTTTTTAATTTAATTTATTTTTAAAATTTACATCCAAATTAGCATATAGTGCAACAATGATTTCAGGAGTAGATTCCTTAACGCCCCTTACCCACTTAGCCCATTGCCCCCTCCTACAGACCTCTCTAGTAAACCCTCTGTTTGTTCTCCATATTTAAGAGTCTCATGTTTTGTCCCCCTCCCTGTTTTTATACTATTTTTGCTTCCCTTCCCTTATGTTCCCTTCCCTTATGTTCATCTGTTTTGTCTCTTAAAGTCCTCATATGAGTGAAGTCGTATAATTTTTGTCTTTCTCTGACTAATTTTGCTTAGTATATAATACCCTCTAGTTCCATCCACGTAGTTGCAAATGGCAAGATTTCATTCTTTTTGATTGCTGAGTAATACTCCATCGTGTATATATACCACATCTTCTTTATCCATTCATCCATTGATGGACATTTGGGTTCTTTCCATACTTTGCTATTGTTGATAGTGCTGCTGTAAACATTGGGGTGCGTGTGTCCCTTCGAAACGGCATACCTGTATCCCTTGGATAAATACCTAGTAGTGCAGTTGCTGGGTCATAGGGTAGTTCTGTTTTTAATTTTTTGAGGAACCTCCATGCTGTTTCCAGAGGGGCTGCACCAGCTTGCATTCCCACCAACAATGCAAAAGAGATCCTCTCTCTCTGCATCCTCACCAACATCTGTCGTTGCCTGAGTTGTTAATGTTGGCCATTCTGACAGGCGTGAGGTGGTATCTCATTGTGGTTCTGGTTTGTCTTTCCCTGACGATGAGTGATGTCGAGCATTTTTTCACGTGTCGGTTGGCCATCTGGATGTCTTCTTTGGAGAAGTGTCTATTCATGTCTTTTGCCCATTTCTTCACTGGATTATTTGTTTTTTTTATAGATTTTGGATGCTAACCCTTTATCTGATATGTCGTTTGCAAATACCTTCTTCTGTTCTGTCGGAAAAACTGCTTTCCATTTTATTTGCTGGTGACTTCAGTTTCTTGGTGTATAACAGCAGGCACCTGCCCCTGCCTCATAGGGTTGTTCCAGGACACAGTGACACATTGAATACAAGATGCCTTCAGCAGAGTTTACACAGAGAAAGTGTTCAGCAAATGTTTGTGTCACATCATTGCCCTTAGCTGTTGCCTGGTTCAGCCTCCTTTGTAAAGATAGTAATGGTGAGATCCAGGGAAGTGACACGAATGACCCGGTGTTACTAGCTGTGTGATCTTGAGTAAGTTATTTAAAGTCTCTGGGCTTTAGTTCTTTTATTTGCTCCTGAGGAATAACAAGATCTGTCTTAGCGGGCTGCTTTGACAATTAAATAACTAACCTGTGTGAACTGTTTATTTACTAGCTCTTTCTTGTCTCTGCCCTTTCATCGTCCTTTCCGTTTCCCTGCCCAAGGCCATAGAGCTCATTCACGTCCCTGTTGACTGACTCTTGATCAGAATCTAGTTCTCCTGGGGTCTGTTCCTGTCTTCTCCCACCATCTTACAGCATCTCTTACCTGTGGGGGGCAGAGTTGTGGGTTTCCTCTGTAAAATGGGACTTGTTTTCCTTTGAGAAGTGTTCTAGAAGGGATAAGTAAGTAGATTAAAATTAACTTGTGGGTGACAGATTCATAGGGATTCTAAGGAAGGAAAAACTCTTGAGAAGAGTAGGGATGGGAAGGCAGTGCCCACGTGTCACGTGGGGATGAGGAATACGTGGGGTGTTCGGCGGGCTTTTCAGGGTAAAGCTGTCTCTTCCTTGACCTTTCTTCCAGGAAAGTGTGCCTGTGTCCAGTTACCAGCAGGCGGGGATTCCTGTAGACTTGAAGAAGAAGATTGCACGTCTGGGGATCAACATGCTTCTGAAGATGGTGAGTTCATGGGCATGGAGAGGGTGCCCCAGCCCAGCATGTGGTCAAATCTCACGTGGGAAGATGGTGGAGACGCTGGTCGGCTCCCATGGGCGGGAAGATGAGGAAAGCAGCAAGCCGCCATCTTGAAAATCTGCTCTAGGAAGAGCTGAGCCACCCACCACGACCGTTCATTCTACATCTTTCTGTTAAGCGCTTTTTTGGTGGCATGTGCTTGGTCACCATGCAGGGTGCTGTGGGAAGAGTGGGGAGCAAGACCCAGGCTCTGCCCAAGTTGCCTACAGTTTAGGCAAACAGCGGAAGATACCGTATGTTAAATGGTACTTCATTCAGCAGTGTTTATGGAGCACCCTCTCTGTGCTCAATAAACTAAATTGAGTGCTGACTTTACAGTAGTGAGCGAAACCGATATGATCACAACGTTCATGGGACTGTCACTCATTGGGAAGACAGGCCACAAATGAGTAAATGATACACAGGCACAAGAGGGTCATTTAGGTGGGGCCCATCCTAGCCTCAGGATTCATTCAGAAAGCGACGCCATCTGAGCTGAGATGTAGAGGAAGTCTAGGTGTCACCTACGAGGGCTCAGCCTGATGATGTAAATGAGCTGATGCCCGTAAAAGGACATAGTGAGCCCTAAGCAGTGTTAGCTTCCATGTCATCATTAGTACTAACAGCAGCAACTGGGATTGATAGCAGCTCACGTGTAGGAGTGAAGAAAGTGGGTATTGAGGTTATCCAGGGTCTGGACTCTCCCTGGCAGTTGGCACAGAAGGGAGTGGCTGAGGGATGGATGGCATGTTGTAGGCAAGAGAGAGGATATGAGCCCAGGTCTGCAGCATGTGGAATACGGGTAAGAAGGAACCAGGTGTGTCGGCACAGTGGGAAGAAAGAACCTGCGTGACTGGCATGGAGCTGTGGGGTCCGAGGCCAGTGGCCAGAGCAGGGCAGGGGTGAGAAGAGGAGCTCGGAGCAGGCCTCGACTCCACCTCTGGCCTCTGGTGGAAAGTCAGCAGCACCCCCCCCCCCACCCCCCCTACCACCAGCTACTCCCAGAGAAGCCGGATTGTCTGGGGAGAGCTGGGTGTTCTCTCAGTCGGTGCAGTGGGAGTTCAGTGGGGAGAGGACTTTGTCCCCAGCAACAGGGCTCCAAGGGGCACCTTGGGCCAGAGGGGAGGGTGCGGTGGGGGCAGCCAGGGGGGAAGGCAGCAGGAAAGCAGGAAATAGCACGCAGAATTGGGGCGATCGTGATGGGTTCCAGCTTGCAGAATCAAGGATGGGGGTGAAAGCTGGGGGGCCAAGGGGACAGCAAGGTGCCAGGAGGTTCAGCCCGGGGTCAGGGGTCAGCCAGCCTCTGGAAACCACATCCTGCGGGTGTGCCAGCCCTGGCTTCTCTAGTTCCAGGATTTTCACCAGGGCAGCGGGCTCTCTTACCTCCTTCACAGCCAGAACCTGGGCCAGGAGGGCCTCTGGCCTGGGTCTGCAGCCAGTAGGAGGTAGGAGGGTGTCCCTGAGAGCCTCTGAGGCTCTTCTTCCCCTTTGGAAGCATTGCTGGTGGTTTCTGACCACAGAGATGAGCTTTCATAGGAGGCAGATCCTGTCCCACCAAGTCACACCTGACTTCCTGTCCAGCATTGTTCTGGGACTTTCTTTCCTGCTTAGTAGGTTCGAAGCCACTTCTCCCCGCCCACCCAATGCTGTGTGCCAGGGTGGGTTGTTGGTATCATGGTTAGACTCTACCGTGTGGTCGGATGGAGGGAATGGAGGGGATGTCTGATTAATGAAATGTTTTTCTAAAAAGGTGGTTCCACGAATTTTAAGAACATAGAATTTGGGGGAACCTTTAAACAATGAGTAGATAATTCGTAATTAGAATATCAATTGCTCAGGGGCGCCTGGGTGGCGCAGTCGGTTAAGCGTCCGACTTCAGCCAGGTCACGATCTCGCGGTCTGTGAGTTCGAGCCCCGCGTCAGGCTCTGGGCTGATGGCTCGGAGCCTGGAGCCTGTTTCCGATTCTGTGTCTCCCTCTCTCTCTGCCTCTCCCCCGTTCATGCTCTGTCTCTCTCTGTCCCAAAAATAAATAAAAAACGTTGAAAAAAAAAAAATTAAAAAAAAAAAAAAAAGAATATCAATTGCTCAAACTACAGTATAAAAATAAGTCCTTTGAAATGCAGTTTGGCCTTTGATTTTTCATGTTCCCTTCTAATCTTTTTTAATGTTCTTTACTTTGAAAATAACTTCTCTCTGAATAATGTCAACCTGGCCTTCGGCAGTACAAATTCTGAAGTGAGAACAGAAGCCACGAGGCTTTATAAAATGTACACCTCTTTGCCATTGTACTCAATCGATGTGGGGCTCGAACTTACAAACCGTGAACCCTGAGATCATGACCTGAGCTGAAACCCAGAGTCGGACACTTACCCGGTTGAGCCACCCAGGCAGCCCCCACCCCTGTCCCGGAAGCTTTTTCACGTGTGGTCTGGTGGTGATGGGGTGGTGACTCGACCTTGAATAGCACTGATCTCCTTCCAGATATTTGTGGACAACTTTGTCCATGCAGACCTCCACCCTGGGAACATCCTGGTCCAGGGCGCCGACGGTCTTTCCAGGAGTCAAGAGGCACGGCTGCAGCAGGTGGATGTCTGCGATACGCTGGTGATGGCCATGACACCTGCCCCATGCCCGCTGCGCCTGGTGCTGCTGGATGCCGGCATCGTGGCCGAGCTGCAGGATGCCGACCTGAGCAACTTCCGGGCAGTTTTCATGGCTGTGGCGATGGGCCAGGTGAGACCCACTGGGCCGGCAGGAATCGGAGGTGATCTTTTAGGCTCTTGGAAACCGTGGGGTTTCCCTTGTCAATCTTGTTAATGCCTGCCTTGGCCAGGGGTGCTCTTGATGGACGCAGGTGGAGTGGAGCGGAGTGGGGAGAGGGAAGGAGAGGAGAGGAAACGAAGCTATCCAACGGGTCTTTGGTCAGAACGCGCCGATGCCCACGCGTGACGCCCGTTCTAAGCAGCTCACAGTTTGGGACAGCATCCCGAATGCTGTTTCGTACTGGTAGTTTCTCTTCCCTCCTCAGCAGGCATGTGGGTGGGCACTGGGAACGCCGGCTTCTCGTCTGAATAACGGCTGGCCTGGCCTGTGCCATTTGTTGCAAGACGGCAGGCTGGTGAGAAGCAGCAGCTTAGAGAACTTACTCTCCAAGTGTGGGGAGATACCTTGGAATCTGGAGTGGTCTTTAACCCCCAACCCTGTGGCTCGGAGGGGCTCCAGTTGCTGAGAGTGATTATTTACAGAAAGGGATTCAGCAAAACCTCCACAGAGTCAACTTCAGGTACTACATCAAGAGTGACAGTGAAGAAACCCTCTGGCCAATGATGTGGAATTTTCTAGCAAAAAAGACCCTGCCAAAGAGAGAGCTGGTTTAAAAAACAAAAAGGCAAAATTCAGGGGAGGCTCTGCTTATTTAGGAGGCTTCTGAGGGGACAAACCAAAGGCTCGAGCCTGAGACCTTATGAAAGCATCCCCTGGGCCAAGGTTAAACACTGAGGTGCAGTGGCAGGTGGAGGGTGGGGGGACGTTCCCCTGCGCAGGTGGGGGAGACAGAGCTTGGCTCCTGGGGTGGCTCTGTGGGAGGTGAAAGGCATTGTAGTGACCACTCGGGTGTTCGGGGAGACCGGGAGGCTCTCTGGTCAGAGGGCGCCCTGGGCAGAGGAGGCGGAAGGCTGGAGCGCAGAGGTCAGGTCGGCTGTGAGGAGGGAATTCTCCTCGGGCGGGGAGAGAGCCCACGAGGAGAGTGTGGCTGGTCCGGTCCAGCAGCAGGTCCTGGTGACTCTGGGGGATGGGCTGATTGGTCGGCAGTGCCTCGTGGAGCACGAGCAGCAGGGCACTGGTTTTGCCCCGTCCCCTGTGTGGCTGTTGAAGGTGAAGGAGGCGAACACAGCCCCTTGCCCTGACTGCACTGGAGCCTGTGGGCTCCCAGCGACCGACAGAGGCTTTGAAAGTCTTTGTTTGGTCACCAGGTATTTTGGAGTGGGCATAATTAGAAAAGCTCAGGATGGTAGACAACTGAGGTGGAAGCAACTAGAATACAAAGCAGTTTGGGCAGAGCGTCCAGTTTTATGGCCTCTTGACTCTACCGAGTTTCCTTTCTTTCACGTCTTGCAGGGCCAGAGAGTGGCTGAGCTCATCCTGCATCACGCCCGGGCCAGTGAGTGCAGGGACGTGGAGCGGTTCAAGGCCGAGATGGCCGCCCTGGTGACTCAGGCCAGGAAGAACACCATCACCCTGGAAAAAGTGAGCAGGCCACTTGAGGGGCAGAGGCCTTGGGGTGTTTACTGCCCTTGCCCTCGGATGGAGCAGAGGTTGAAGGGAGACCTGTTCGCAGGGAGAAGTCTTGAGTGGGGTTGAGCGTTAAGGCAGGTAGAGAGCGCACGTTTCCTCTGCCCACGTCTTCCGGGTGCAAGGCGACCCACTGGAGGCCCGGCTCTCAAGAGTGACTCCTCGACCAGGTTCTCCTGGTGGCTGCTGGGGCAGGGACATTTACAGTGCCACTCTCCCACCCATCCCCCATCCAGGTTGTGGCCCTTCTGCAGCTTCGCCTGTGTCTGGAGCTCAGCTGAGTGGGGAGGGAAGGAGGACGAAGGCCCCGGAGCAGCCAGAGGACATGCCTAACCTTCGTGTCCTTTATTTACAGCCGAACCAAAGCCCACTCGGTGTTTTATACACAGTTCTAACCCGTTTTCTTGCCAAGTTCATGGCCTACACTAGCAGGAGCAAGTCAGAGCAAGGAGTGGCCCCCTGTAGCGAGGAGCTGGCACACTGGCACTGGCCATGTGGTGTATTCACCTAAGATTTCTGTGCGCCGAGAGGGATGGGGTCCACGGGCCCCCAGGCTGCACCGTGGCGGGGGGCTTGGAACTCAGTTGTGCGATGGGAGCTGGGCTTGTATGTATGCGGTCCTTTCTGGAAGTTGTCCGAGAGCCCCTTTCCCGACGGCTGGTGTGTGTGTTTGCGGGGGGCGGGTTAGTGGGGTGGGGTGGGGTGGGTGTGTGTGTGTGGTTGTGGGTGTGTGTGTAGTTTGTGTGTGTGGTTATGGTGTGTGTATAGTTGTGTGTTTGTGGGTGTGGGTGTGTAGTTGTGTGTGTGTGTATGTGGTTGTGGCTGTGTGTGTGTGTCTGTGCGTGTGTGGCTGTGTGTGTGTGTGTGCGCGTGTGTGGGTGTGTGTGTTTGTGTGTGGGTGTGGTTGTGGATGTGTGTGGGTGTGGGTGTGTGGTTGTGTGTGTGTGGTTGTGTATGTGTATGTGGTTGTATGTTGGTGGTTGTGTGGTTGTGGCTGTGTGTGTGTGTTTGGGTGGGTGTGCGTGTGTGGCTGTGTGTGTGTGGCTGTGTGTGTGTGTGTTTGGGTGGGTGTGCGTGTGTGGCTGTGTGTATGTGGTTGTGTGTGAGGGGGTAGTGTGGGGGTGGTTGTGTATGTGGTTGTATGTTAGTGGTTGTGTGGCTGTGTGTGTGTGTGTGTATGTGTGTGTGTGTGTTTGGGTGGGTGCGCGTGTGTGGCTGTGGGCGTGGGCGGGGGTGGGTGGTAGGACGGGGTGCGACAGGGACCTGGAAGGTACAGAAGTGGTTGTGGGGACTCCGCAGTCCGTTTTATTCTGTTTTCCAGCTTCAAGTTTCCAGCCTTCTGTCGAATGTCTTTAAGTTACTGATGACTCACAAGGTGAGGCCCGAGGCGCAGCTGAGCCTCCATGCGCTGCTCAGGCTGGAGGGCAGGCGTCTGGGGAAGCCGGAGGGCGGCCGCAGGGTGGAGGGAGGTACTTCCCCTCCGTGCAATCTCGTCCTGGCGGACATTCGTGTGGCGAGTGACACAGGCGTGGTGGGCCGTTTCCCTCTCACGGTGACTCTGAGTACCCCTCGGTCGAGCGGCCCAAGTACCCGCGATACCCAGCTGGAGAGACGAATACCCGGCTGTCTTCACAAATGCCAGAACCGCCTCACTCGGGCTTTTCATGCCTTTTCCGTCCTCAGTTCTCATTAGTGATGCTTAGTATTAACGTAAGTCATACTTACCTCTTTCCCGTGTGGCATAAAGTCCCGGGGCCAAGGGTGGCCCAAGAGGAGGTGCCTCTTGTCCTGGTGGGTTCAGAGGCCCCGGTGGGGCTGTCTTGGCCTTCGCCTCCTGCCCCAGTCCCTTAGGGGGAAGTGGCCTCATGGTTCTTCACCTTGGCCTTTGCCTCGGCTCTATCTGCTCCTGATGGAGTGTGGTCTTGGGCCACTCTTCAGAGTGAAGCCGCCAGCCAAGGTGTTGAGGGTGGGGAAGGGAGGATTCTCCTCTGAAGATGGCCTTTGCCATCATTTCCCGTGAGGCTCTGCAGTCTGGTAATAAAACACCACGTGGAGGAGGCAGCCCTTTGGCAGGGATCATAGCACAGAGCTGAGAGTCCTAAAGTTGTCTGGCCCGGCGCCTTCACTCTACAGAAGGCACAGCGGGGGAGGCCGGTCTGCTCTCTTTCTCGGGCCTCAGTGGTGGAGCCAAGACTTGACACATAACCAGGTCTCTCAGTCCTGTGGTCTCTGTGCTGCTCCATGACTCCTCTGCAGTAGCGGCATGCTTGGGACAAAACAGACTCCCAGACCAGGGGTCTCCAAGTACCCTATGGATTCATGAGAAAACAGGTGCCGCTGGCTCGTGTAGGACGCCTACCACTGGGTCCGTTGCACATCCAGCTTCTCGTTAAATCTCAGGACGATGCCCGCAGGCAGGTCTGATCTCTATCGTGTTATCTGAATGAAGAGACAGGGCACGGAAGGACTAAGTGACTCCCCACGTCCCACCAACTGTGCGTGGCACAGCCTCCCCCCTGCCCCCCTGCAACTGTCTCTTGACTCTAGAGTTGGCTTTGTTGGTGGGGTTTTGGTAAAAAACTTTATGCTTTCCAAAACTTCTGACACGTTCTGTTTTGCAGGAGGCTTCCATACGGCCTCGGGATTGGGGGAAGCTTTAGTCATCGCTAGGGAGTTGGGTTGGAGGGAAACAGGACTGAACATCCGCTCCTGGGAGTTCAGTCGCACACGATGCAGAGCAGGTGGCCAAGACTCAGGCTCACCAGCTCTGACCTGAATGAGCACCTCCCAGCCCCCAGGGCCGCCGTGAGTAACCACAGTAGTGTGCAGGGGCTCCCTGTGTGCGCCCTATATCATGTTGTCACTGTCCCATTTAAAGCCCTCAACATCCTCAAGGCAGGCACCTGTGCCCAGAGGCCCAGCCACGAACCCATGGCCACACGGCGCCTGTGGTAATGCCAGGACCTGGGTGCCGGCCGTCTGACCACAGAGTCCGGACTCTTCTTGCTTTGTCCTCCTGTCCCCCGTGCTCTAACTCCGCAGACAGCCTTCCTTACACACAGTGTGGGACACAGTGGTTCAAAGCTCTTGAAGTGTTTGCTGTTATCGTTGCTGTTCCCAGGATGGGAGAGCCGACAGGTACCTAGTACAAGTACTGAATTCTGGACACTTCACCAGGCATTTAATTTTTTAACAAAAACGTTTATAGGTAAAATATATGTATACATTTATCCTAACCATTTTTTAAAGTTTTTTTTTTAATGTTTATTTACTTCTGAGAGAGAGAGAGCGCACATGTGTGCTTGAGAGGGAGAGGGGCAGAGAGAGAGAGGGGGAAGCAGGCTCTGTGCTGAGAGCAGAGAGCCCGATGTGGGGCTCGAACCCATGAACCGTGAGATCATGACTTGAGCTGAAGTCAGACATTTAACCGACTGAGCCACCCAGGCGCCCTAACCCTAACCATTTTCAGTGCATAGTTCAGTAGTGTCCACCATATTCACATTGTTGTGTAACAAATCTCTAGAACTTTCTCAATTTGCGAAATGGAAGCTATATCCATTGATCGGCATCTCTCAGTTAATTTTTTCCTCCTGGCAACCCCTGGCAACCACCGTCCTACTTTGTTTCTGTGATTTTGACAACTCTAGATATCCCGTATAAATTGAATCGCGCCCTATTTGTCCTTTTGTGACTGGCTTGTTTCACTCAACATCATGCCCTCGAGCTTCCTCCATATTGTAGCACGTGACAGGGTTTCCTCCTTCTGTAAGACTGAATAATATTCCACTGTATGTCTACACCGTATTTTCTTCATTTGTTCATCCAGCCACGGATATTGGGGCTACTTCCCCCTCTTGGCTGTTATGAATAATTCTGTAGTGAACATGGATGTGCAAATATTTCTTTGAGGTCCTGCTTCGAGTTCTTTGTATATTTACCCAGAAGTGGGACTGCTATATCATATGGTATTTTTTTTTAGTTTTTGAGGAAGCTCTGTACCGCTTTTCCATGCGTGATTTTACCTGTCCGCCACCAATCTACAAAGGATCCAGTCTGGCTTTTTGCTAGTGCCCATCCTACCGGGCGTGAGGTGGTATCTCCTTGTGGTTCTGATTGCGTTTCTCTAGTGATTAGTGACGTTCAGCATCTATTCATATGCTTGATGGCCATTTATACATCTTCTTTGGAGAAATGTCTATTCAAGTGACACTTAACTTTTTAATAAAATATTTGCCAGAGGGGAGCCTGGGTGGCTCGGTCGGTTAAGCTCTGACTTCGGCTCAGGTCATGATCTCACAGCTCCTGAGTTCGAGCCCTGCGTCGGGCTCTTTGCTGACAGCTCAGAGCCTGGAGCCTCCTTCGGTTTCTGTTTCCCACTCTGGCCTTCCCCTGCTTGTGCTCTGTCTCTGTCTGTCTGTCTCTCTCTCTTTCTCTCAAAAATAAATGTTAAAAAACATATACATTTGTCAGAAACAGTGGAAGAAAGAATACAACAAACACAAGCTCACCCCTCAGCTTAAGTTAAGAATGAAAACATTTCTGGTGGTGCTGAAGCACGACCTGACCCCCAGACAACTTCTCAGGTCTTAACTGAGACAAATGCCCTTTACCTTTTTTTTTTAAGTTTTATTTATTTTGAGAGAGAGAGAGAGAGAGCATGTGTGCCAGCGGGGGAGGGGCAGAGGGTGAGGGAGAGAATCCACACTGTCAGCGCAGAGCCCGACAGGCTCGAACTCCCGAACCGTGAGATCATGACCTGAGACGAAATCAAGAGTCGGACGATTAACCCACTGAGCCCCCCGGGCGCCCCAATAACGTTTCACTTTTAACAGAGAGTATTTCCCCCTGAGTCAGCCTTCCATTTTTTGACCTTCTGTGCTCTCGAAAAGCAGATTCTTGCTCTTCCAGGTTTAAATTATGGCTTTACTCTCCCTCATGCAGCGGCCTGGAATAAATCACTTAACCACCCTGCACCTGAGCTTCCTTTCTCTAGCATGTGGAGAACAGTACGTTTGCGGACTAGTTGAGTAATTTACTTAAATCGCTGCTACTATTCCCCTGGCTCCAAAGGGGAGGCAGCCATGCTGTTTGAGCAAAGCCACTTGCGCGGTCTCACAAAGGCCGTTGCAGCTCTTGAAGGATGACCCTCGTGCAGCTGTGAAATAGTCATTTTAACATTTTTAAGTCATTCATCCACACACACCCCTAGAGAAGTACGTGCTTCATCCCCCAGATTTTCCGTCAATATTTCTAGTAGAGGGGAGGTTGGGGGAGTAGATGATGGTGGGGAAGATGATGGGGTCGGGAGAGGAGTGGTAGGTAGGTGGTAGAAATCCCAGGCATCGAGTGGACGGTCTCATGGTTATCCGGGATCCTCTCTCTCTGTCAGTGGGCTTTGGCAGGAACCAGTTTTTCTGTTTCAGGTAAAGCTAGAGAGCAACTTCGCCTCCATTGTGTTCGCCATCATGGTGTTGGAGGGGCTTGGCCGCTCCCTGGACCCCAAACTGGACATCCTGGAGGCAGCGAAGCCCTTCCTTCTGAAAGGACCAGCGTCCTCCCGCTGACCGCAGCCGTCGGCAGGCAGCGGGCTTTCGTCTCAGAACTGAAGGCCACCCCCGGCAGCCTCTCCTGTGGCAGCTTGGACATTTTCAAATTGGTACGCGTGGAAGGCATGCCGAGGTCTGGCACTCTGACCTGGTTCAGGCTTCTGTGTGAAAAGCTTTGGGTTATTTGGGGAAGGAAAGGGAGGGGAGACTCCTCTCCGTTCAGCGTGGGAGATGGGCCCGGTGTCAGGGAGACTTTCAGGGAAAATGTTCCGCGGAGGAGGACAAATAAACTTAGTTATTTTGTTTTCTCGTTTCTCTCTTTTCTTCTTAACCCTGTACATTTCCCAATCAGGGAGGCCCTGCAAGTGCTCTGATATTTAGGTTAGAAAATGTCACAGAATCCTGTAGACCCATGGCTTCCAAATGTTTTTGATTAGGTACCCTCCTAGTGAAAAGTTGAATCTATTTACATACATACCTGCACGCACATAACGTATTTAGAAGTTTTATACAGGTTCTACCGCCACCAGCAGATCTCTGAAGGCACGGTATATGCTCTGGGCAAATTTTGCTGTACTTCAAAGTATCTTCTTGATAATTTTTCATATTTTTTGGTGACCTGCTAAATTTTATGACCAGGTAAAGTGATTAATATGGCTGCCACAGTAGGGACAGGGACAGAATCATCTCTGCCATTTTCTTAAAGTTCCCCGGTGCTCACATATCAGCATTCATACTGCAGTCTCTGAGCAGTGTTCAGGCCCTTTCCCATTTGTCCAGGGTTAATTTTGGTTGATATTAACACAGAGGTAACATAACGAGAACTTCCTGTAAACCGGGGCCCGACATCTGCAGTAGCACACGATGACACTCTCCAGCAATGAATTAAGGAGGCCACTGCCTGCCTTTCTGCCCTGGGCCCACTCATGGTCAGTTCCCCAAAACGGGTGGGCCCCCATGGACTAAGTGGGTCCCAGGGTCAGCTTGTAGAGCCGATATCAGTAAAACTTAATTTCTTTTCTTTTTCTTCTTTTCTTTCTTTCTTTCTTTCTTTTTTTTTTTTCTTTCTTTCTTTCTTTCTTTCTTTCTTTCTTTCTTTCTTTCTTTCTTTCTTTCTTTCTTTTCTTTCTCTCTTCTTCTTCTTCTTCTTCTTCTTCTTCTTCTTCTTCTTCTTTTTGATAAAAAATAGTATTTTCTCCCACATCACAGTGGATTCTCTTGCTTGTTTTGGAGACCGCTGCTCTAGATAGTAGTAAGTCAAGCCTTCCCGCTCTCTGGAAGTTCTGGTCTGACCACAGGACTAGATTCTTCCACTCTTTCCTTTAAATTTTTTTTTTTTCAACGTTTTTTTTTATTTTTGGGACAGAGAGAGACAGAGCATGAACGGGGGAGGGGCAGAGAGAGAGAGGGAGACACAGAATCGGAAACAGGCTCCAGGCTCCGAGCTGTCAGCACAGAGCCCGACGCGGGGCTCGAACTCACGGACCGCGAGATCGTGACCTGGCTGAAGTCGGCCGCTTAACCGACTGCGCTACCCAGGCGCCCCTACTCTTTCCTTCTCAAGGATGAAGTTCCTCCCCTTTGTCTTTTAGGGAGCAAAGAAGGTTTAGTTGCACATAGGATCATTTGGGGCAGTTTTTTTGAGGGGTATGGATAGTAATTTTACTTATCAGGTCTTTTTTTAATGTTTATTTATTTTTTTTTTTTTTAAATTTTTTTTTTTCAACGTTTTTTTTAATTTATTTTTGGGACAGAGAGAGACAGAGCATGAACGGGGGAGGGTCAGAGAGAGGGAGACACAGAATCGGAAACAGGCTCCAGGCTCCGAGCCATCAGCCCAGAGCCTGATGCGGGGCTCGAACTCACGGACCGCGAGATCGTGACCTGGCTGAAGTCGGACGCTTAACCGACTGCGCCACCCAGGCGCCCCTTAATGTTTATTTTTGAGAGAGAGTGTGTGTGAGCAGGGGAGGGGCAGAGAGAGAGAGAGAGAGAGAGAGAGAGAGAGAGAGAGAGAGATTCCCAAGCAGGCTCCATGCTGTCAGCACAGAGCCCCTCGTGGGGCTCGAACCCACGAACTGTGAGATCATGACCTGAGCCCAGATAAAAAGTTGGACGCTTAACCAACTGAGCCGCCCAGGCACCCCTTTACTTATCAAGTCTTGAGGGGAGGGCACTCTAGTCAGGCAGTGAGGGGTTGGGGTGGCTCCAGATAGCTGGGGTGGGCAGTGGCACTGTTCAGCTTCCTCACGGGCACTCCAGCCAGACACAGAGCCCTTGTGTCCGGTGCACGTACACCTACGCTGTGAGGTGAGAGAGGGTCCAAGTGCAGGGTGGGTGCCGCCCTGAGCCTGTCTCAGCAGTACTGAGCTTTGCCTTAAAGCCGATGGATTTAATCAAACTATTGGTGGCATGTGTTAGTTATCTAACATCGCATACAAACTACCCCAAACTTAGTGGCTGAAAAACAACAAAACTCAGTACCTCACAGTGTCTGCAGGTCAGGAATCTGGGTGCAGTCTAGCCAGGTCCCCTGCTCAGGGTTTTGCCCAGGCTGCGGGCATCTTGAGTCTCCACAGGGTGGGTGCGATGCCAGGCTCATTCACGTGGCTGTTGGCACACTTCAGTTCCTCGTGGGCTGTTGGACTGAGGGCCCCATTTCCTCAGGAGCCATTATAGCAGCAGCCGAAAATGAACACAGGCTGTCTCAAAGAGGAGAAAAATGGGCAACAGATGTGCTTTAATGTAGGTAATTGGCTGATTTTTAAATTCAGCATCTTAAAGAATGCTACATCTGATTTCTAAAGTCGTCTTCTTACCGAGAAAAGGCTACTGACTTGGGTGTAAGTGGATAAAGGGGCAGCATGGTGGCTGTCCCCTGAAGAGCGACCACAACTCAATCCCTTCTAAAGTAGAAAGAATAAGGTTCATTTCTGTGTTACTAAAACCGCTGGACAGATGGGTTCCTTTCTTCTTTCTAAGACTTCTAGAGAAAGGGAGATCAAGCCTTTAAACGTAGGAAATGAAATGATACATGAAGTTGTGTGAACAAAAGTTTGTTTTGTTTTTTTCTCTCCCCTCTTTGCTTCCTTGCTTTGTTTTCTATTCCCAGCCAAGGAATAGGTTCTTGATTTGGGGTTAGATGCTATATGTTAGGTCAGTTAGGGTCTGTCCCTAACTGACAGAGCCACCCAGGCGCCCAGCCCCTTTGGAATTCTTAAAGCGTGTCTAGAAAACAAATAGGCATCACTGCTACCTGGTCAAAATATTTTACTGATTGGGACCATAAACTTTATAGTAAAATCAGAATTTGTAATGTAAGGCATTAAAGCTAAGGGTCCTACAAATGGTCTATAAAACAATATTTTTCTTACAAGCATTATTATAATTATTTAATATTGCAAGCAAGCATTGAAGTTAAAACTTCTTGTTTAGTAATTCAGCAAAAAAGATGGGAAGAGTGGATGAATTTTAATTCCCCTGAATAGCTTTTGCTAGGAGGAAAGGAAAGAATAACAAAGAATAAACATTTCCTGAGTACATGTGGTGGGCTAGGTACTCTTAGAAGACTCGCACTCAGATGGGGCCACTGATACTCAGAGAAGTAAAGTGACTTGACTTTAATAGAGCTATTAACTCGATTTGACGCTATTCACTCTATTTGAACTCCAGATCTTTTGGCTTTTTTTTGTTTAAGCTGTGCTCCACCTCCCCCCCCCCCCCCCCCCCGCCCCGCCCCGCCCCTTGGCCTTGCAATCACAAATTCATTCTTTGCTGGGATCGGGGAAGTTGTGTAGCTTGGGCAGTGAGCTCCCAAGGAAGAATGGAAAGCTCTGTCTTCCCAGTTCATGAACTTCATATCTTAGTGGTCATACATGTCACTAGAAAGGGTAAGTGGCTCAGAGGAAGCCATGCTCTTGTGTATCAACTGGAAAGTCAACTTTCATCCAGAAAATAGTGGATTCTCTCCTCTATACACCAGCTTACAAGCTGGGAGGGGAGAGAGTTCTACAGGGCCAGGGGTTAAATTAATAGGCTGCTCAGAAGGTCACAAGGCAACTCAGTAATTCCAAGCTTTATGTGAGTGTAACTCCAGGGAGACAGGTTTCCTGTTACAGGGCACATGGAGACCCAGATCTTGGCACAGGAAGGATGTCAGTTATATTCAGTGCACTGAAATCCCTAAATTTAGGTCTGCATTTCTCTCCATAAGTATCCTCTTCTTCATGCTTGTGACTCTGAGAGTGAAGTCTTCAGGGCTTAGCAAACGATGCATTTCAAATCTCCAAGGTGTGAGGCTGGCAGGCTAAGTTTATAAATTAACCTTGTGGGGGGTGCCTGGGTGCCTCAGTCGGTTAAGCAATCACTCTTCACTTTGGCTCAGGTCACGATCTCAGGTTGGGGAGATCAAGCCCCAGCTGGGCCCTGCCCTGACAGCATGGAGCTTGCTAGGGATTCTGTCTCTCCTTCTCTTCCCCGCCCCCGCTCGCATGTGAGCACACTCTCTCTCAAATAAATAAACAAACTTAAAAAAATAAATCAGTTAATCAAACTTGCAACTTTTTAGGAAGACCATAACCGGTAAGTAAAGACCCTAAGAATTTCTGGGAGGGTTGGGGGGAGATGGTGGTGTGGGTGTCTAGAGGAGCTTAGAGTCCATCCAGGATTTAATAGAAGGCAATATTAGGAGACAAAAGTCAAGAATCTAGGGCTTGGCTCAGGATCAGGGAATTAGAGCACTGCATAAACTGGAGGGCACGCTAACATGCAGATTCCTCGGCCTTGCTCCAGACTGAAGAGTATCTGGGATCGGGCTCCTTAGGTGATTCTGATGCCACCAGTCCATGTACTGGTATTTACGCACCACTGGCTGCTGGTTGGTAATCAAGTGGCAGAACAATAAAAAAAACGAAGACTTTAAAGAAAACTGTTGTGAGCCTCTTGCAGGAGAGGAGAGCACAAAGGACTCGCTTTGGGCAGGTCCTCTGCTTCAGAAAGGGTCTAGCAGCCTTAAGGGGGGTCCAGAAGGCAGTTAATTAGGGAAGAACAGGCAGAGGAGCGGATGGAGGTGGGAAAACACCGTGTAGATGAGCAGTCAGAGAGGAGCGAGTGAGCAGACTCAGTGTTGGTTTCCCAGCACAAGCGCGCCAAGAGGGTCTCCTAAAGCTAAGCCTGAAGCCGGGACACTCCTAACGCCTTTCCCCCGGCAAACGCCACCTTCTGGGAGATGGGCGGGGCGACATCATGACGTAACGGGGCGGGGCGCCGGGGGGGAAGTGGCGTAAGAGGCGGTGCGGCCTGGGAACGGCGATCCGGACGCGGGCTGGCATGTCGGCTCTGAAGCGGTTGGCGCCTTTCTTTCGGGTTGGAAACCACTTGTTCAGAGGCCGCGGCTCCGGGGCGGCTGGAGGCACTGGAGTCCGTCAGTGAGTGTTGGCTGGGAGAGGGGCCCCGCCTGCTTCTAACGGAAAGCGCCTGTCTTCGGGACGCGCTCACCTTGACGCGGGGCACCTGGGCGGACCGGGTCTCTCCAGCGATCTCCGCCCCGAGGCATGCTGGGACTTGGAGTCCCGGTCCGTGACGTGGGGGCCAGGGAGAGCCGGGGGGCAGTGGGCGCCGGGGCACTGTTTGCTTGGCAGGTTTTCCACTGTGCGGGGGGCCGCTCCTGCCCCAGGGGAGCCTGCCTTTGGGAAATTCAGTTGAACGTGGAGGCAAGCTAGAGCTGATCTGGAAGCGAGAGCAGGAGTTGGGGGAGGCGAGGGCGTTCTGGCAGAGGAAACAACCTGTACGGTGTGTTTTGAAGCGTCAAGTGCGAGGCAAGGAGTGTCCGAAGTGCCTCGGGAGACCTTGGGACGTAGGGAGGGAATGTCCGCATGCCCGGCTGGAGGATTTCTAACGGAGGCGATAGCGATCCCAGCGAGGTTTTAATTAGATGTCACATAACCAGATTTTAATTCCATTCTGAATAGTTACTCTGGCTTCAGGGTGGAGGATGAATTCTCTTAAGGTTGTGGAGGTGATCACCCAGGGAGAGTGCCGAAGGGTGAGAAGAGAGCCAAAAGTGGATGCTTGGACAATATAGGAATAAAAAAAAAAAAAAAAAAAGAGATCTTATTTTTTAGAACTGTTTTGGGTTCACAGCAGAATTGAGTGGTAGGTACAGAGATTTCCCATAAGGCCCCTGTTCTCATGCATAGCCTCCTCCATTATCAACATTCCCTATGAGAATGTTCCCTTTGGCAGAATCAATTGACACATTATCTCCGAATCCCATAGTTCGTGTTAGGGTTCACTCTCACAACGCCAGAATTAAGAGAATGAGCAATAGAGGAGTCACCCGTGAGGCAGCCCAAAAATTCAACTGGAGATCATAGTGCTGGGATGCCAAGGGAGGGCACTTCTGCCAAAAATGAATTGGTAGTGCAGAGATTCAGTACGAGCAGGACAGAAAGTAGAACGCCCGATTTTTACAGGTGATGTCCCAGGCCCCTTAGATCATCATCTACGTTTTTCCAGGAGGCAGGGTAGGGTAGTGGTTAAAAGCAGGATTGTGGCCTCAAACTGCCTCAATTCAAATGTCACCTCTGCCACAGTCTAGCTGTTTGGCCTTGGAAGTTTGTTTTTTTTCTTTTTACTGTTTATTTACTTATTTTGAGAGAGGGAGCATGAGCAAGGGAAGGGTAGAGAGGGAGAGAGAATCCCAAGCCGACTGTGCACTGTCAGGGCAGAACCCGATGAGGGGCTTGATCTCAACTAACTGCGAGTTCGTGACCTGAGCTGAAGTCAGGAGTTGCATGCTTAACCCACTGAGCTACATAGGTGCCTGTCTTAAAAAAAAAAAAAAAAAAAAAAAAAAAATTAATGTTTGTTTATTTTGAAGGAGAGAGAACGTGAGCAGGGGAAGGGCAGAGAGAGAGGGAGATAGAATCTGAAGCAGGTTCCAGGCTCTGAACAAGCTCAGCACAAAGCCAGACGTGGGGCTCAAATCCATGAACTGTGGGATCATGACCTGAACCACCATGTGCCCCTCTTTTTTTTTTTTTTTTTTTTTAAATGCTCTCTCCACCCAGTGTGGGACTCAAATTCATGACCCTGAGATCCAGAGCTGCGTGCTCTACCAACTGAGCCAGCCAGGCGCCCCAACGACCCACTTATTTCAAGTCATAGTTAAAACAGCAGGTCACTGTGGCAATAATGAAATGTTGGAGAGTTCCTGGTAGTGAGTTTGAACTGTAATTCTCAAATATTATTTTAATGAATTTAACTGATGGGCCCTTGTATCTAAAACGTATCAAAGAGGAAGCCTGTTGTTACAATATATTGAATTCTCATCCCCATAGTTTGTTTGTAAAATGAAGTATTTATATGCATAGATAGGTCCTGAATAAATACTGTTAAATAAAATTGGCACATGATGGCATTACAGAAACAGTGTGATGTATTCTTCAGGTCGTAAAGCAATGATGCTTGAGGGAGCCTTTTATTTTTTATTTTTTTTAACTTTATTTTTTGGAGACAGAACAAGCAGGGAGGAACAGAGAGATGGGGGAGACACAGAATCCGAGGCAGACTCCAGGCTCTGAGCTGTCAACACAGAGCCTGCCGTGGGGCTCATACCCACAAACTGTGAGATCATGACCTGAGCTGAAGTAAGCCGCCCAACTGACTGAGCCACCCAGGTGCCCCTTGAAGGTGCCTTTTAAAAGTAATATGTGGTCACTATTTAAAAACAAACAAACAGGGGCGCCTGGGTGGCGCAGTCGGTTAAGCGTCCGACTTCAGCTCAGGTCACGATCTCGCGGTCCGTGAGTTCGAGCCCCGCGTCGGGCTCTGGGCTGATGGCTCGGAGCCTGGAGCCTGCTTCCGATTCTGTGTCTCCCTCTCTCTCTGCCCCTCCCTCGTTCATGCTCTGTCTCTCTCTGTCCCAAAAATAAATAAAAAACGTTGAAAAAACAAACAAACAAACAAACAAAAAATCCATATTACTCAGCCATAAAAAAATGAAATCTTGCCATTTGCCACAACGTGGGTGGATCCAGAGTGTATTGCTAAGTGAATTCAGTCATAGATAAAGACCATATTATTTCATTCATATGTGGAATTTGAGAAAAACAAATGAGCGAAGGCAGGGAAAAAGAGAGGCAACCAAGAAACAGACTCTTAACCCTAGAGAACAAGCTGATGGTGGGGGGATGGGTGACCTAGGTGATGGGGATTGAGGAGGGCACTTGTGATGAGCACTGGGTGTTGCATGGAAGTGTTGGATTTCTATATTATACGTCTGAAACTAATATTACTCTGTATGTTAACTAACTGGAATTTAAACCAAAACTTAAGGGGTGCCTGAGTGGTCAGCCAGTTAAGCATCAGACCCTAGGTTTCAGTTCAGGTCATGATCACGTTATGGGAGATAGAACCCCACGCTATCCGCTTGGGATTCTCTCTCCCCCTCTGCCCCTACCCTGCTCATGCTCTCGCTTTCTCTCAAAATAAATAAACTTAAAAAAAAGTTAATAAAAATTTAAATACATATGCAAAAATAGGAATCACCTCTTACACCATCCATTAATATTTTATGTAGAGCCTTCCAAATAGGTGTGTAATATACTGGGTAAATACTTACATAAAAATGAAACTTTTATCTCTTCAGTGTGGTATCATGCTGATGGGAATTCTAATTAAGAACTGTGTCTTTGATTCATAAAATGAGAAAATTATTAATGTTGTTTGTAGGCAGTATTTAAGAGCTTGGGCTTTGCCACCAAATAATCCCCCAGTGTTTTCATTTGTGAATATTAGTAACCATAGGCTCTGTCTATAGGGTTATGAAAATAAATGATAATGCATATAAAATGCTTACTTTGGTGTTTGGCACATGGTAAACAATAAATGATGATTATTAATAACCTTTAACAATTAAAGGGAGAGGATAGGGGCGCCTGGGTGGCTCAGTCGGTTAAGCGTCCGACTTCAGCTCAGGTCATGATCTCAAGGTTTGTGAATTTGAAGCTCCCAGTTGGGCTCTTTGCTGACAGCCTGGAGCCTGCTTCAGCTTCTGTGTCTCACTCACTCTCTCTGCCCCTTCCCTCCCTTTCAAAAACATAAATGAACATTAAAATGTTAAAAGAGTAGGAGAGGATAGTAAGGGTGGTGGGTAAGAATGTATAAGGAACCATAGATCTAGTGATGTTCTCAAATCTACAGCACAGTTTGAAGAAATGTTAGTGCAGTTTTGGTACAGTTATTCATTTCTATGCTGCACAGAAGAGAACATTGTTTTACAAGCTCGGTCTTACCTGAAATGAAATTTGTGAACACTGTACATTTTATATAGAAATTCTCTTTAAACTTCTGTATCATAGAATATGTATAGCTGCTAAATAGATCTTGACAATAACACCATTCAGTACAAATTATATTACGTTAGAGTCCACCTATAATAATTAAAATCTAACTGAATAAAAAGACTGCAGCCCTTAGGGATGGTGTCCCCCAGTTTATCAATATTGAAATGAAAACAAAAACCAGGAAAAGTTGTTTGGACTTACTGTTTTGAGGTTCTTTGCTCTGTTCAGAAGTATTAGCTTATTATTTATTTTTTTAAAGTAAACATTTGCTTTTATGTATTAAAAAAATTTTTTTTTAGGGTCATGAGTTCCGGCCTCACATTGGGTGTCAAGATTACCAAAAAAAATAAATAAACTGAGGAAAAAAAAAAAAAAGGATTTGCTGAGTCGTCATTCCCATATAGTGGTCTTTTAATAAAGACTGTAATAGAGCAGAGGACATAATTTGCCTTTGAAATAGATGGCTAAACAGAACAAGATTAATTTGCCCATTTGTTTTTCTGGATCAGCTAAGTGACGTACTGCTGCAAGTTCACTTCCCTGGACTAAAACTTGAGGCTGGTATCCCATTATCAACACGTTCATATTTCTGTAAAATACATGAATATTCACTAAAGGGAAATAATAATCTCATCAGTGCAGGCCAGTTTTTTGCTGCCAAACAAGTTTAAAAGCAGGCTTATGAAAAATCAGTTTCAAGGGACTGTGGAGGAGTCATCCTGTATTTCATGGAGGAGATGAGAAATGTTAGATTTAGGGGCACCTGGGTGGCTCAGTCGGTTAAGCGTCTGGCTTCGGCTCAGGTAATGATCTCACAGTTCGTGGGGTCAGGCTCCGCGTCGGGCTCTGTGCTGACAGCTCGGAGCCTGGAGCCTGCTTCGGATTCTGTGTCTCTCTCTGTCTGTCTGCCTGTCCCTGCTTGTGTGCTTTCTCTCTCTCTGCAAAATAAATAAATAAAACTTAAAAAAAAAAACAAAAACAAATGTTAGATTCAGTTTCTAGATTTAACTTTAAAATTTTGGATGATTTCATACTTTGAAGAGGCACCAAGCGGTGTAACATTTTGTTTTGCGTCATAGTGCCGGTGGCGGGGTGCATATCGAACCTCGGTATAGGCAGTTTCCCCAGCTGACCAAGTCCCAGGTGGTCCAGGCCGAGTTCTTCAGTGGGACCATGTGGTTCTGGATTCTCTGGCGTTTTTGGCATGACTCGGATGCTGTGCTGGTAAGTGCAGGACAATAATTCTAATACATTAATAGAGTATTATAATTAATTAGATTGTTATTACTAATATATCAATAGCTTAGCTTTTTCATTTCCTGTCTGTAGACCGTTTTGCTGTCTGGATGTATCCCTTTACCATGTTGTCCTTGGGGACATGCAGAATCCTATTAACAAATAAAATACATGATCTCTGACCTTTTCTGCCCACAGGTGTACAGGTTGGTAATCCATCTCTTACGGTTTCTGTTAGGTTGTCATATTCGGAAGGAAGACTAGAAACTAATTCTTTTACCTTCTGAACCAGGGGTTCCTTGGTGGGTTAAGTTTCAGACTTCAGTTGCTTTAAATGCTCGATGTCATCTAGTCTGTGCAGGGGCCCAGGGCAGCCAGATCGGGGTGGGAGAGACGTGGGCTAATTTGTCTTGAGAAGTTAGCTGCTGGTAACATTCTAACATGTTACTAGCCTCAACTGAGTTTTTATCACCTTTGCACGGACTCTGTTCTCCAGGAAATTAAACCTTTCCACCGTTGAAATCTGTGCTCGTTGATCTAGATAGGAAAAAAATCTTCATACACAAATCTTTGATGCATCGGGTTGATTCATGTCCCATTTCCCTTAGAACCCTGTGCTCTTGTCCCCCTGTAGGGAGCTGTTTGGTGTCTGAATTGGCAGCACGTGGACACCCCTAGCTCGCTGTAGGTCCGCTGTCAGGCCTGTATGTGGCTGCTTGGCCTGAGACGATGATGCCACCAGAAATGCCCTGAGTCGGGACTGAAGATGAATGAGCCCACCTGAGGCTTACCCGATCTCCCGTCAGGATTGACAGGACACTTTGAGACGTTATATTTTACCAGGGCTTTAACGCATTGTCGAGATGTGGGGTACCTTCTCCCTACCGTCCATCATGGATGCATACTGAAATGCTGGCTCGGGCTGCTGGCTCCAAAATGGGTAGGCTTTGAAGTTCAGGCCACAGCTCATATTGAACAGGTTGAAGAACAGTCGGATGAGCAAATAATAAAGTAGTAGAATTTCTTCCTGTGGCATGTCAGGGTCTGTGTGTAGGACAGCCTTAAATTTTTTTTCTTTTGAATTTAATTCACCATATGGAATATATGTAGATTCTTCACCTTTTTTTGAACGGTTGTCCCCAGGGTCACTTTCCATATCCAGATCCTTCCCAGTGGACAGATGAAGAACTAGGTATCCTCCCTGATGATGAAGACTGAAAGTGTCGATTGAACTCTTTACAAGTGGGTATGCCCCACATTCCTTTGGAAACTTGTTTGCCTTGTGTCGATAAAAATGTTTTGACTTTATGATGGTCTTTCTAAAATCATGATGGACAATTAACTGTATTGTGTCTGACTTCTGCCTTTAGTATTTTCATATTTGCTGTCTCCTCTTCCTTTTCAATATTTGTTTTAAAAAATTCTCTTTTCCTGAGTCATGTTATGATTTAGGGTCCCATTTAGCCATCTTTTTTTTTTTTTTTTTTTTTTTTTTAGTGTTTGAGAGAGAGTGCAGGAGAGGCAGAGAGCGGGAGAGAGAATCCCAAGCAGGCTCTGCCCTCAGCATGGAGCCCATTGTAGGGTTCCGTCTCATGAATGTGAGATCACGACCTGAGCCGAACGTGAGTTGAACGCTTAACTGCCTGAGTCACCCAGGCGCCCCTATCTATTTATTGATCAAAGACTTTTCTAAAGTATCAACTCCACAGGGGGATTATAGTGGTGGATAAGGCAGATACAGAGCTTGCAGTTATGTTTGTAGTTGCAGAAATACCATGCTCTACTCTGAGTGTTAAAGTATAGAAAGTTCCAGCTTATGAGAAGTGTTACGATACGGAATTGTGTGGAGATTAACCCTAAACAGTAAAAGGTTATGGTCCTTTCATTTTTCCAAATTAGGAATCAGAGTTTTTCTTAGTTTGAAAGGAAGGTTCTACTAGAACCTTCAGGGGTTAAGACATTCTCATGTAACATGTTTTTTAAATCAATCATTGCATTAATAATTGCCAGCACTCAGAAGGCCTTAGAAATTGTTTTATTTATTTTCAGGAATTATTTTAAATGCTAGGAAGCATTAAATGAAAAATGCTCCCATTCCATCATACTATTAGTATTGCTATTATAATTTTAATTAGAAATAGCTTATTGAGGGGCACCTGGGTGGCTCAGTTGGTTAAGTGCCCGGCTTTGGCCCAGGTCATGATCTCATGTGAGTTTGAGCCCTGCGTCGGGCTCTGTGCTAACAGCTAAGAGCCTGCAACCTTCTTCAGATTCTGTGTCTCCCTCTCTCTGCCCCTCCCCTGCTTGCACCCTGTCTGTCTTGCTCTGAAAAATAAACATTAAAAAATAATTTTTTTAAGGAAAAAAAAGTAACTTATTGACATGAAAATTACAGCAGTTTTAGGGTATGTGGGGAGGAGAGGGAGAGGAAAAAAATGTCCCCCAAGGGCAGGTGGTTAAACTGTCTCACAGCTTGTTTTGTGTCTCTGGATTTACCGTGGGTAAACCAGGGGTCTCTGTTAGCAGGACCCTCCTTCCCTTTGGTAACGTGACTGCCAGCACAAACCTCCTCTTCTTACAGATTTCCCAGTATTCTCACACAGTCATTAACATTTTATTTTAAAGATGAGACTGTAAACCCTTTGAGAAGGTACTTTATAAGACTACTCTCATGATTGGTGCTCAGTGAATGCTTGAATAATTGAATAAAAGTTATGGATTTGAATTCTTGAAAATAAAAGTACTTAAAGCTTTCTACTTTTGTTTCCCTGCAGGAGTCAGGCGAAAGTTTCAAGCGATTGAGGACTTCATATCGTACCTGAAAGTTGTACATTAAAGTGTTTTTGGTCAACAGTGAGGAACTGAGTTATGGATGTTTCTGATAACGACAGCCACCCTCTATGGATTATTTCCTATGCTCCCAACTGCTGTCCTAACTGGTTACAGGCCCTGTCACTGGATCCTCTGGGGTACCCCATGGTGTAGACAGACATTAGCTCCACTTCTCAGTGAGGAAATTCAGGCTCAAGGAGATGAAGTAACTTTGCCTTAGGGTCACACGTTGATGAGTAGTGACATTAGGCCTGGCCCTGCACTTAACTGCAGAGCGATACCGCCCTCCTAGTGAATGTTGTAGTCCTATGTATGTTGACAGTTAACGTGAAAACTCTTGCCATTTCTCTACTGCTGGTGTTTTCTTGCCCGACATACAGAGGTGAGAGGTTTGTGTGGTCCATTTCTTGTGTTTATATTATCGCTTGTGGGCTGGGCGGTGTTAAGTGGCCGTTTGTGGACCTAATATACATGTCTAACTAGGAATTCTTACGACTGGAGGAATGGGAGATACTGGTGAAATAGGATATTCCACTTTTTCTAAAATGTGTTTCGAAATACCTTCCAACTTTTTGTAGCATCACAGTTCTGATAGGACAGAATTTTCTTCTGTCCACAGATAAAAATCTGCAGTATAGAATGGCTTCATGATTTGCCCAGAAACATAACTGTTCATATTTTTAATTTAGGTTTTTAACCACTGGAGTATAGGCAATACATTGCTGAACAAGACCCATAAGATGATTTTTTTTTTTTTTCATGTTTAAGGTTTTTTATTTAGAGAGAGAGCAGGAGTGGGGGAGGGGCAGAGAGAGAGAGAGAGGGAGACAGAATCCCAAGCACAGTCTGCGCTGCCAGCACAGAACCTGATGTGGGGCTTGAACTCACAAAACCATGAGATCATGACCTGAACCGAAACCAAGAGCCAGATGCTTAACCGACTGAGCCATCTAGGCATCCCAAGATGACCCGGTTCTTAAGGAACTTAAAAGACTTTAGGAAGGGAAGACAGACACAAATTGATTACGTGAGATTTACTAAGTGCCCCGAAGGAAATGATGTTGGGTGATGTGCTACAGATAGGTGGGTACTGATCTTTTGGGTGGGAGGCACCTGAACAGGTAGGAGAAACCATCTGTGTGAGAGTCTCAAGGGGAGAGTGCTCCAGGGACAAGCAGTCGCAAGAAGCAAGGTCTAGGGTGGGACCAAGGTCACTATGTTTCAGGAGCACAAAGTCCAGTGGGGCTCCAGTAGGTGAGGAGCCCAGGGGACTAGATGAGGTTAACAGGTCATGGTTGCAGGTTTGGATTTTATGTTTGATGCAGTGAGAAGCCTCTGGCAGGCTCTAAACAGAAGTGATCCTTGGTCCTCAGGTGTCAGGAGTAGGCACAAAGGCAGCAAAGCTGAAGCAAGGGGAACAGTTTCCCCCTCCCCCCTCCAGCTCCAGTAGTCAAGAGCCTGTTGCTAGATACTTTTTTTTGTTTTGTGTTCACTTACCTGGAGAAGAGGGCATGGTCTCAGCTGTTAAGTCTGTAAGATCTTTATTTTTTATTTTTATTTTTTTTTAATTTTTTTTTCAACGCTTTTTTATTTATTTTTGGGACAGAGAGAGACAGAGCATGAACGGGGGAGGGGCAGAGAGAGAGGGAGACACAGAATCGGAAACAGGCCCCAGGCTCCGAGCCATCAGCCCAGAGCCCGACGCGGGGCTCGAACTCACGGACCGCGAGATCGTGACCTGGCTGAAGTCGGACGCTCAACCGACTGCGCCACCCAGGCGCCCCAAGTCTGTAAGATCTTTAAAAAGCCGTCTCTTCTCTGTACTTTTTAGGTCTAATTTTTATTGTCTCTGCGCCCCCCCTCCCCCTCACAAAGTGTTTTATTGATCCGTACTCATCTGTAACCCTGAACTCAAGTAAGATAGTCCCATTAACCTCTTTGCCTTAGAAATCAGAGTTGCCTGATTTGAATGAAAGGTAACTTTAAAAAGCCTCCACCCTGGGGCGCCTGGGTGGCGCAGTCGGTTAAGCGGCCGACATCAGCCAGGTCACGATCTCGCGGTCCGTGAGTTCGAGCCCCGCGTCGGGATCTGGGCTGATGGCTCGGAGCCTGGAGCCTGTTTCCGATTCTGTGTCTCCCTCTCTCTCTCTGCCCCTCCCCCGTTCATGCTCTGTCTCTCTCTGTCCCAAAAATAAATAAAAAACGTTGAAAAAAAAAATTAAAAAAAAGCCTCCGCCCTATCACATTTGACTTGAACCACCCAGGGGTTGGGGTGCCACCCCTGTGGAGTCGAAAGTCCGGGTATAACTTTTGGCTCCCCCAGAACTTAATGGCCTACAGCTGACTAGAAGCCTTACTGGTAACAGGCAGTTAACATGTCTGGCACATTATGTGTGTTATATACTGTATTACAGTAAAGCTAGAGAAAAAAAAAGCAGAAAATACATTTATAGTACTGTACTGTCTTTATCAAAAAGAATCATGTATAAGTGAACCATTATAGTTCAAACCCATGTTCAGGGGGCAGCTGTACAGCTTATGGGAAAATAAAGTAGGAGAAGGTACCAAAGCATGACGTACATGTGAGCGATGGCTATGTAGTTAGAGAAAGCTTATGGCTTAACTATGGGCCAGGCACTGTGGCAAACACTTTGCACATGTTAAGTCCACATTTTATAGACGAGGACATTGAACTATAGATTGGTAACTTGCCCAAGCTCACACAATTGAGAGCTGAGGTTCAGATCCTGGCTCGCCAGCCTGGCTCTAGGCCGAGTCAGCTTGTGAGAGTCAGTACAGCATTGTGTAAGCCTTTTTGATCATGACCTACTCGCTAATTTTACACGGTGGCCTAGAATATATGCTTGCGTGTATAATCCAAAAGTTTTATGACACAGTACTTACCTGTGATACACACTACTTTCTCTTACTCTAAAATGGTTAACTGAGCCAGGTTCTACCACCCACTAAGGGACTCCGTTTGAAAAACTGGCACAGTGCTTCATGAATTCAGTCTGGGGTCAAACTTGCTGGATCTGACTCACTGCTTTACCATTTACTTGATGTGACTTTGGATGCATTCCTTATTTTTAAAAAAATTTTTTTTTCAACGTTTTTTATTTATTTTTGGGACAGAGAGAGACAGAGCATGAACAGGGGAGGGGCAGAGAGAGAGGGAGACACAGAATCGGAAACAGGCTCCAGGCTCCGAGCTATCAGCCCAGAGCCCGACGCGGGGCTCGAACTCACGGACCGCGAGATCGTGACCTGGCTGAAGTCGGACGCCTAACCGACTGCGCCACCCAGGCGCCCCTGCATTCCTTATTTGATCTCTTCTTCAACTTCCACATTTGTAAAAGGGATTAGATTAAATGTGTTAGCACATGAAGCCTCTAGAACCACATCTGCTGTGAAGGAAATGATCTCTAAATGTAAGCAACTGTTATTTCTAGACCACTGGGTCCAAGGCAAGTTTATGGTGACGCTTGAGTCCCAGTCCAATTTTATAGGAAAGCCGCAAACTTTCCTGTAACTCGTCAAACATTCCCGTATATGCATACTCCGAGTGTTAGGGTATGGCCTGCTAGATGGAGGGAAAAGATGGACCTTCACAAAAGGAAAGGCAGGTGGTGAAGAAATGACTGATGGCAACAGAGAGCGTCAGATTTTAACACAAATTTATAACGTTTCCCATGGAACCCTGAGTACAAACACCACAAGGGAGGTACTGTGTAAGGACCCCTGGTTGTACGCATGTTATGGGAAGGTACGGAAGTCCTCTGGGTCCTGTGTGCCCCCAAAACTGTTCTGTGGGAGGTCGGCCTGGCTGTCCGCCGCTGCCACCTCCTAGAAAGCACCAGTGGGGCCACAGCGTATGGTGCGGGGAAACAGGAACTGCCCATCCCAGCAGCCAGGACTCCGCCTCTTGTCACGTACCTGAGCAGGGGCTTGACCGACTGGCAAAGACAGCAGGGGCAAGTGCAGTATGCTTGGCACAACATCCACTTCTTGCTACAAACTCACTGTCACGGAGTGAACACCCACTTCTGTCCAAATTTTGTTACAGCTATTAAACCATAACAAAATCGTACACACACACATACATGTAGAAAATGGCGCATGCTGCTGATGTTGAAAACAAAAGTCCGGAGTCTTGGCTGTGTCATCCTTGGGGATTCCTATTGGGTATCTGACAATGAGGGGACCTGGACCAGAATATCTTTTTTTTTTGTTTGAGAGAAGGAGTGGGGGAGGGGCAGAGAGAAGGAAAGAATCTCAAGCAGGCTCTGCACTGTCAGCACAGAGCCTGATGCTGGGCTTGAACTCATGAACTGAGATCATGACCCGAGCCAAAAGCAAGAATTGGATGCTCAAGCGACTGAGCCACCCAGGCGCCCCTGGACCAGAATTATCTTTAGGAGCTCCTTCTGCACTGGCATTTATCAGCCTAGGAGTACTACATAATCCAGACAGCAGGTCCAATTATCACAGCCCCTGATAAAGTCTCAAAACTGGTGTGGTAGAGTGCTTTGTGATAGAATTTTATCACAATAATGAAAGCGTTCACGTTCTAGACCAAGTTTTAAGGAAAATTTCTAGTAGAGTAATACGTTCTTAAAACATAAGGCCCCAATCACTTTGTTGTAATCCTCTATGAAGTTTACTTTAAAATGAGTTTCTAAAAAAAAGTTTTGGGGCACCTGGGTGGCTCAGTCGGTTGAGTGTCCGACTTCGGCTCAGGTCATGATCTCACAGTTCGTGAGTTCAAGCCCCGCGTCGGGCTCTGTGCTGACAGCTCAGAGCCTGGAGCCTGCTTCGGATTCTGTCTCTGTCTCTGTCTCTGTCTCTGTCTCTCTGCTCCTAAACCCACTCGCATTCTGTCTCTGTCTCTCTCAAAAATAAATAAACATTAAAAAAAGCAATTCAAAAAAAAAGTTTCTATAATATCTGTATTACAGAACTACTTTCTTTTTTTAAGATGAGAAAGCTATAGTTCAGAGAAAATAGTGGTCTCCACAGAATTTTATGATTAGCTGGAGGGGCATGAAAAACAAACCAGATTCCTCAAATAAGGTACCAACCTGAAGATATTTCTGTTTCTTCACATTATTCTCAGACATAGGGTTTCCAGGTGAAGTTTTAAAATGGTTGACTTCTCTTCTGGAAACTGCCCAGTTATCTGACATCACCTGACGTTATTCTAGGAGTCATTCAGACTCCAGGTCGTGAAATCATGCACAAAATGAACTGTTTGGGGTAACTAGCATTTTTAAAAAACACAAGTGCGTAGTTTCAAATACATGTCTATGAGCACATTCTGTGTTCCTATGCAAAATGTTTTGGAAGTTGTGTCAGAAAAATTGGAAACCTATACAATTCAAGGGGAACTTCTCCAGACTGATTCCTTCAATGACTCAGTTACTGCACACTTCAGCTGAGCCACTGGAGGGCAGCAGTCAGCTCACAGCACCGTAACATACTTGAGGGTCACCACCAACACCAACACTGGACAAAAGGCTGTCCCCACCACCCGAGTGCAGTCGGTACAATGTACCAGGCATTCATCGTGACTACTTACTTTAAAAATATTTTTCATACAAGTAACTTCTACTCACCAAGCAGGGATTGACATGTATGAAACAAAACGCACATCTCCGGGTCTCCGCATTGCCTGGAAGTACTGTCAAAACCCCAACTACTTACGTTACTGGATGGGATAGTGCTAGAAAAAGAGTCTTGATAAAGACTTCTCCATGCAGTCAATCTTTATTATAGCAGTATTCGCATATTCACATCAAGTACATAGAACTTTTTGCCTTTTATATAATACAGAGTTTTTAAATAACTTTACACAGAAATAAATCTCTTCAATCTGAATTTCAGCTATTTTTTTTTTTAATTCTCCATGCTTTCTATCCAAACTGAACAATATTTTCCATTGTACAAATTTACATGAGAAAAACTCCAAAGTACAAATGAAGGGACCTGAGCAGGAAAGAACCAAAGTATCAAGGAGTGGGTATGGGGAAGATTAAAAAAAAAAAAAAAAAAAAAAAATTTCAAGCAAACACTGAGGATTGAGGGACAAGAGGGAGACATTATCCATTTGACTGAAAATAAATGTCTTTTTTATGAATTGAAAAATAAGCTTTAAAAATAGTTACTCCATTGTAATTTTTGCAAAGCAGGTATAAAGAGGTCTGTGGACAATTTAAAAGTCCCCATTTTTTTTCACTGGGCACACCCCAGACTCCATGAGAACCTTTTCAATGCTTGAGTGGAACCGAAGTGAACTAAAGCCAAACAAACCTTTGGCAGCAAGAGAGAGAGGAATGTGTGTGTGAATCGCCGTAAGGTCTGGAGTGGTAAACCAGGAGCCATTAATTCACTGCAGTTAAAACACGAAGGATTTCCCTTTCCTCTCCTTTCTAGAAGAATTGTCCTCAAACCAAGAAGTGAATGACAACGGGGTGATTTCCTTTTTCCTGGTTTAAACCAAAGAGCAATCCTAAGTACTGAACTAGAATTCAAAGGGATGTATGTCGAGGAATGGTCAAATTCAGTCCCCTCATCAGCTGTACGCTCCTAAGAAAGCTACTGCTGAGTGAGGAAAGGGTCAGCGTGTACAACTAACAAATGAGAACACCACAAAAATACAGCACTGTGATAGAGTCCTTCAAATCAGGCAATATCACGAAGGCCAAATCAAGAACATAACCTGTGGCATGGCCATAAGAAGAACAGAGGACCCAATGAATGCATTTCCAAATGGAGGGAAATACAGCACATACACATACACATACACATACACACACGCACGCACACGCACTCCTGTATGTAAACTATTAGAACATGAAGATAAATAAGACATAAAGGTTAGCCACTTATGTTGGTAATTAACATGAATAAAAAGGCATTATATGTTTACATAGCCGGTTTTAATCAGCTATGGAACATACACAAATGTTAGTAGGAAGGAATAATTTCTTTTAAAAAACTGTTCACAGCTTAGAATAAAAAGCACACTTATTGCACTCTTACGTTTTATTTCAGGTAATTATAGTTTATTTCCCACCATCACATCAACTTTTCCCTAGCCCCCGACTTACTCCCACACCCTCCCACCTCCCATTTTGGTCCATGTTCTCTACATTTGTGCCTACTCCATGAGCTTTGCTGCTTATGCCAGTCTCAAGTTTCTTCCACCAAACTCCAAGTGGGTTAAAAAAGGCTTAACACACAAATGCAACACAGAATCATTTTCAACACAAAACTGGTACTGAAGCAACTTTTAACCCCATCTCGGCCCCTGTAAGCAGAAGCCCTCTGCCGCGTCTCTTCGGCGAATTTCCCGCCCACCTCCCCAGACCGATGACAGCCGGCTGCTCGTGGCGGACCATGTGCCCAGCCTGCCAGAGCGGCAGACGCTTGCCCAAGTCCTGTGTTCGGGACTAACACGAACAAACATTTCGGCTGCTTTCCAAGAGTACTTTGATCTATAGAATCCTTAAAACACAAACCCATCACACACACACACACACACACACACACACACACACACACAAACGGATACACTGGCTGTGTCCCCATGCACTACAATTAGAACAGAATTCTGTTAAATAAAATTATACATTTTAATAAAATTAAACATTTTAATAAAACTAATTTAGTAATTAATAAAACTAAATGAACAGTTGGGTAGAAGGGGTCAAAGGATAAAAAAATTAAATAAAAAAGGATTAAAAATTAACAGCTGAAGTTGTGGATGTTGAAATTAAAGATCTACCTAATCACTTTTTTGAGGTGAGGACGAACAATCCCGATGCGTGTTAAAATAAAGCACTGCTGCCTTACTTTAAGATTGTGGGACTTAACGTTTCTGTCATCCTCTACCTTAAAAATCCTGATAGAAACCATCAATTACCCTTTCCGCTACTGGCAAAATTTAGGAGTCAATTTCAATTTCAATATCTTTACCCAAACAGAAGTGAAAATAAGTTATCTGAAAACAACAAAACAAAGCTTACTCTCTAGTGTGCTGATTAAACAAAATCTTCCCAGTATTTTCAATTTTATCAGAGCTAGCAATACACTGGCTACCTCCCTCTCCTCTGGTCAATGTACGCATCAGGCAGAGATCCTACTGCACTCCTTGGGGCTCAACAGCCCATGGGCATCATAGTACATACATACCAGAGTACAACAGCCTATGGGCATTTACAACCTAGTAAAACATCTAGAGAACCTGCTGGAGACAGTACAGTGCCTTTCCTGGGGGTGGCAAGAAATGAAAACAAGACACAAAATGCACACCATGGAGTGTGTCCAGTTCACAGCCACCGGCCACGTCCCAACTGGTCCAATGCCCCCTCCTAAAGGGGCCCCCCGTGGCACCCCGAACAGCATGACCAGGACAGCCCCACTTAATTTGCAAACAAGTCCTGGGAGGCCAGTTTACATTTTAAACTCTGAAAAATCCCTGTTCAGGTTGGCAGTACTCTGGAAAGTGATAAAATCAAATTCTGTCCTCTATGTTACTAGCATCCTCCTTCTCACTCTTGAGAAGGGACTGCTGCCCAGCATATATTATTTCCAACCCCAAATGACAGCAACTCCTTAAAATGTCTGTCAAACGTTTCTGTTATATAAAAGTTCCATGCTTTGAAGAACCTATTGGAGTAGAAAAAGTTTCTCTAGAAATGTCACTGAACTATAATTTTCAACCTACTTGCTCTATGTGATAAATATATCTGACTCTACTAGGGATTACGTGCTTTAAAAAAATAATTTTGTTCACCGAAAATTTACCTGTGTGTTTTCTCATTTTTTAAATGTGATTTCGGCTATAAACCCGTGAGTGCACTGATCTTTGCGGTCTACGTTGCGCTCTACAAAATATTAACACAGCTGAGTTAGACCAGAGTGGCTGCTCTCTTCACATATCACTGATTTCTGCTAAAATTTTAGCTTTTTTATTGCATCGTGAAGGCACAGTAAAGATCATTTGGCAAATTGTCAAGGTATTTTTCTAGAGCCTCATCTACACCGTTTCAGTGTATGACCCCTAAGCTATCTGCTGTCATACTCACAGTAAACTTTCCATGTCTGGTTACTGTTTTTGTTTTTTTGTTTTTTTAAATAGCCTTAATGGTGGGAATCTGCTAGTCCCAAGGTGCTGATATTCTAGTGCTAACGATGCCAACTCAGACAAAGAAGAGGATCAGGGGGCATCATTCCACCCTCTTCGCTGGGCAGTCTCTCTACAGGAGGATCTGTGCATGTGATGAAGCTGCGGCTAACTCTTTATGAAGATGTACTGTCTTGCCAAGCCTACTGAAAATTAAGTGTATCACTGTTAGTGAACTGTTACCGTAACTATCTAATTTCATGCAACTGACTTAAGGTTAAGATTCTGAAGCGTACCCCTAAACAGATTCTGGCACCACCTGCATTAACAATCAGAAACTCTGAGCTACATTTTTCAGTATTACTGCTGAAATGCATAATGCCCTTTAGGACAAAATGAGAGTGCTCAAATACAAGTACACATAAAAGTTAAAATCTTAAATCATCTTCATGTTCTAGAGCTCCCGACTTTTCATATTTTAAAATAAATAACTATTCATTACCTCATTCTAAGGAGGTAGTTTTTTGAAGAGGTCACCTGAACCCTGCAATGTGCTTCAAACTAAAGCTAGACGGGGTCCACACAAGGCTGGGGAGTGAGTGCACAGGAGGGGCAGTGGGGGCCTGGGAGGGGATCCAGCAGCCCCAGCACTGCCTGGTGACTCAAAGAGAACATCGTGTGCTAAGAGAGCTGGGACTGCACCAAAGGAGAATCTAGGAAATATTTACAGAGTTTCTGGTTGACAGTGTTGAAGCCTTGATTACCTCTTTAGAACTACATAATATGCTCTTTCTCTTCCAACACCAACATAAATGTAACATACATGCTTTACATGGCATTTTATCTTCTAGGACGCTCCAGTACATCCTACAAGATCGTAAGTGCAATCAGGGACTGGATGTTCAGGAACCAGAATTTGACAGCTGGAAAGAATCTTCTTTTAAGGTGCATATAAATACGAATGGTCACACTGGATTTTCTATTCACAAATCCCTTTTCTAAGTTTTTTGGTCAATGTTATTTCAGTGGCAAAAGTCTAAACTCTACACTCTGGTTTGATGACAAAAAAGTCCATCAAGAATACTACATATTTTGAAACAATCTTTTATGTTTGCTCTCAAATTTTTCAGAAGGCTTCACCTTTCCTTACCCAAAATAAAATACACTATAGAAGGCACCGCAGCCACTTTACGGAAAAGACAGGTTAACTACAACCTTACAAGACAGTCAGTGAAGCAGCCACACACTATCTGTACAAAATTATTCATAAAGTGCTTTGCACAAACAAGGAGTTCTTCCTTGTATCTTCTTAGGAGCTCAACAAGTCTATCTGTAGTCTAAGCATCAAAAAGTAAGAGGAAACCCCTTTATCATGTCATTTGTAAACTAGAGATGGAAAAAAGGGAACAGAAATATTAAAATTTTATTTTTACTTTTTAAGGGCGCTATAAAAATCTCCCAAGAACACCCTGAGCCTGGCTTCTGGGCACAGCTTCATCTGAGATCAAGTCTGTTTCCTCTTTTCAAGTGAGACAGCAACCTATTCTAAATAGGATGGAAAGAAAAACGTGTATCACCTTGAATTTTATTTTGAAGATTCCAATGCTAAGCTTCCTCCATCACTAGTGCTGTGCTGGCTCCCGCCACCGGAGAGTCATGCGGCCAGGCCTCCTCCGGCGGGCTCTACCTGCTCAGCAGGACAGGCCTACTTTTCCAGCCCAGCTCTCTCCAATCTTGGTAAAGGGAACACACCAACCAGCTTAAGAGCATGGATGGGGACATATTTAAGAAGAAAAATAAACAATGCTTTTAGAAGAGAAGCAAAATTATGCACACAAGATGCTGTTCAGATCAACAAGAATCTTTGCCATTTCTGAATCTGTAAGATATTGCTCTGCTCATGTAGGACTTAAGATAAACGCATTGCTTTTCAAACTCATCAATAACTTCAGGATACTTTCCATTTTACTAGGACAACCTTCTACAAGTCTGCGGAGTTTTCAGTAGGCCTTCCCCTGAATACAGGTATTTTAGCAAAAAGCATCGAATGGCAGTGAGCTTAACAGGCTGAAAGATAGATAGTGGAGTGAGTTACAATTTGAAATGTTTAAATACCAATTTCTAATTCCCTGATTTATTTCATAAGTCCTAATTTCCGTAAGGTCCTTGGCTTCATAGCTTGGTTGTGCTAAGTATGTCTGATTTGATTTACATTCCTAAATGCTGACAAGAGATTCTAGGCTGGATTTGTCATTAATTTGCCATTAATAAATATATCCAGAATTACTTTCTTTGTTACTACTGCAATTATACCACCGTTTAGTAAAGGCCAAAGGAAGCTACGAGTAGATTATATTTTCCACTTATGCAAAGACAAAGGATGAGGTTCTTGGTACTACAGCAGCCCTTTCTATAAAAACAACTGCTGTTAGGCCTCATGCATCCTCCCCTCAGTCCCAATACACCTGAAATTGCTCTATTCTCTACTAAGGGAACTCAGCTGCCAAATTACCCGACCTTTTGAAGACCAGGCTTGGGAAAAAAGGAAGAAGGAGAATGAATGGAGACACCACCATTTTTATTCTCGGTTGCATATTCCAGATAAAGACTGGAAAGAGGACGGAGGATGTAGTGTAAGCATAAGTTGGAGGAAAACATGAGATATTAGCAAAGATGTTAGTGTGGATCCAGCAAGTACCATTAATTTAAAAATTATAAATATCTGTCATTACGCTAAGACTCCCCATATTTAGGTAGAGAAAAGGATAACGATCTTTCTTTAAAAGTTGTTTCTATAACAAAAATACAATTTTCCAGGAATATAATTCTGGCGGGAAGTATTATTTTATTCCGATTCAATTAAATCTGAAAATTATTTTCTTTTTAATAAAAATATAATAGAAGAAACTCAGAAATTAAAACTTGTACCTTACATTTAAATTACATAAATGTCTCACATTCAAAACCGTTATCAAGCAGTTTTGTAGGCTTTTAATTAGATAGATACCGCCATGGCATTTGTGCCCTGGACCAAGTAGCCACATAAGTACTTGATGACTGGAAGAGCTTAGGAGGAAGATATCAACTGTATTTTCCTGAGAATGTGCTACATTGTGGAGGAAAAAAAAAAAAAAATCCCCAACACTTGTCTTCATTGCTGGACCCAGTGAGAAAAGAAGGCAATGTGTGCCAGCACGTCCCAGCCTGCGCGGTTAGGCAGACACCCTCAGTGAGCAAGGAAACAAAGGCCAGAAACCCAGTAGGTCAGGAAAAAGATGCAGCATCCCCTTTTCCTCTACACCAACACGGATCTCGTCCTCACCTCTCGTTCTCCGTTTAAATAAAACAGCTTCACTTGATAAAAATGCATCAAAGACTGGACATGCACCACACAGAAAGGCCATGCTGCATTTTTGTTCCATCCCTCAGAAATGAACGGTGGTGGCTAGGGGAAAGAGCTCCGCGACAAAATCCCAGAACAGGAAAGAGAACGATGCTTGGCGATTGCAAACTGCCCCGTCAGGTGACCAGCCACACGCGGATCTGGCGGTTAGAAGGGCAGAGCCGATCGGCAGGCTCTCCACAGCCAATCTCCCAAGCTGTAGCAGCAGCTCCTTTCCATCATGCCAGACCACCAAAAGGTCAGAACTCAGGCTCTCTCCTCTTCCTTCCTGGGAGTGGACAGACTTGTATGCACGTGGTATTTGTGTTGAAGAAGAAACACTGGCAGCAGAGAATTCTGGTTCCTAAAACATTCTTCCCTCTTTTGTTGGATGGGAAATTCCATTCTGTTCCACACCAGCTTATGCATTGAAAATTCTGTATCTTTAAAAAAAGAGTTGAGGAACAGAAGAACTGTGTTTTGATGTTAACAAACTGTACGAACACAAGACTTAAGAAATAAGAGTAGATGTTGCCATGATGGTGTGGCTACTTGAAGGCTGCAAATTCTCCTGTAGAGGGAGGACAAGAGCTAATTTTAAAAAAGTTATCTCAAATAACCTAGAGACCCAGAAAAGCCTCACTGAAAGGTGACTAGCTATCTATTACAAATCTAGCATCATCATAACTAATTTAAAAGCAAAAATGGCTGAAACCCATAAAAGAAGATAATTTACAGTATAGAGAGTAGGGTTCAGTTACATCAATTACATATCAAGTCTGCAAGTAACTTCCCAGCGGGGATGTACATGTTATGGTTCTAGTCACGCTGAAAAGCACTGCGACGAACAAAATTTCTCAGAAACTGACTGTAAAATAGTAAGTCTGATTTGTTGAATACTTTGCCTCCCAATTATCAACTCATTTCCATTTTTATAATGCCACTATTAGATTAGAAAGGAAGAAACAAGAATTCTCCCCATTTGGAAAAAGATAAAATTAAGAGGTCAGCTGATTTGTCCACATGACACATTTGATTGAAGGAAAGAAAATCTAGACTGTCCATTTTCTAGTTCATTTCCTTTTAAACTACCAAAATATTACACACAGGCACGTGTGACTGAACATTACTGTCAGCACAAGGAATTCTTTAAACCATAAAGTCCCTTTGAGGTCCTATATTCCGTTAGCTTACCGACTTTGAGGGTTCATGCCATTATTTTTCATTTATCGTTTTGTTCATAGCTTCTACTTGTAACTAGAGGCTGGTTCTTCTTATTATATACACTGTAGTTAATTTTGGGGGGTTGGTTAATAACCGACAACCCTCGGAATTTAGCCAGCCTTAACATCGTTTCTCAGTAGTAACAGCTTGTGTGATGAGGATCCAAGCAATCACTAACATGAATACGCTATTTAATCTAGGAATAACCTATCCATCTTCTAATTGCTGTTAGATTCCAACTGGTTACTAGAGAACACTGGTATATCCCAACAGACTGCTAATGACTGGATGGCAGAACCCTCAGACTGTAGGCTAGTAATATTAGTCGATTAGACTAATATGAGACTGTTTGAATGCCTGTTATATGCCGGGTGCATCAGTGAATACTTTACATACATTTGCATCTGAGCCTCACAATAATTATAAGGCAGGTGCTATTCCTTCTCTTAGTTTGTAGAGAAGCAAGCTGGGGGTTTAGAATAGTTAAGTAGTTTGCCTGCTATCTCACAGCTAGAAAATGGCAGAGTTAAAATGCAAGTCTGGTGGAAGAGAAGAGTCTTCACTATTAACACACCCCTAAACACTTTTCAATAATTAATCATTTGTTTTCCCATTCTGAATATTATTACTAATTGGACTGCACATAGGGAAACTGTCTTTCTATCTAAGGATTCCTTTCACCAAGGAAGTAACCACGGCATTGTGAGTCAAAAGGTCAAGGAAGGGTAAAAGAATTATTACCTCATATTTAAAGTTAAAAGGATTAGGGAGTATGGCACTAGTGAAAAAATTAGCCAAATTACTAAGACTCTGGAGAGCCAAAGATAGCATAACCACAGGAGGCTGTTAACAGCGACTCTAGAAATGGATAAACATTCACACTACCTTTGCTGATAGCTTGAGTGCATTATGGTTTTAAGGTTGCTATTTTTTCCAGTATTTTAATACATTTCTTCAAAGCAATTTCCAACATTCTAATTAGTAATCGCTGTATCTGGCAGAATCTAAATCTCATCGAAGGAAGCCAATGTGAAAATAGGATTTACTTAGAAATCTTTATTTTAAAAAATGGCTAAATTTTAATTAAGTGAGAGAGTATCAAAAGTGACAAAATTCTAAGTTAAATCGTATATACTGCATTAAAAAATAACTTGAAAAAATCTTCAGATGTTGTCCATTAATTATGATTAGGCACTCCACTTTGTTGAAGTGTTTTACTCTACAAACTTAAAAATGTGAGCCTTGAAAAAAAAAATCACAAAACAACCGCCCAAGGACAAACTCTTACCAACAAACTGCAAATCATACGCCAGTAAAGGAAACAGTTAAGATCATTCTACCACTGTCTGCTGCTTCTAAAGGAATGGACTTCTTTGCATCAACAGACTTCAGGTCCAGGAAAAAAAAAAAAAAAAAAAAAAAAAAAGACAAAAAGAACTCAAGAGTTTAGGGACCAATAAAACTCTTTCTATATATGACCCTGAAATCATGGAGAAATTTAAGAAAAATTGGGGGTAAGAGGCGATGGATCTGCTTTTGGGAAAAAAAAAAGCATACTCCTTCTTGCGTATCTGGAAATCTCTATTATCCCATCCCCTATCCTATTTTATTTGAGGTAATAACAATTCTTTGAAGTCAAACACCC
Organism: Neofelis nebulosa; assembly: GCF_028018385.1. NCBI lineage: Eukaryota > Metazoa > Chordata > Mammalia > Carnivora > Felidae > Neofelis > Neofelis nebulosa. The sequence goes on along the minus strand of NC_080785.1, from coordinate 14,310,797 downwards.
AGAATACTATGTGGCTTTTTGAAATCTTGGTATATTAACTTAACTGTTGCCTGAAAAATCAGAGGCCAAAATGAAACTTTTTTTTTCATCTCTTTTCTGGCTAAGAATAACCTAAGTTCTATTTTCCATGTGACTTTAGTTAAGATTAGGGGAGGGAACACTTGGGAAGGCCCTGTGATTTTAGATACTCTAAACATCAAGATTTGTTTATTCGAAAGCTAAGGATTTTATTAACTAGTTTTAAGATATTACGAAATAATTATCTTTTAGTCCAGAACTGAATGTATTTCAGAGGCTCTCATACATATAATTTGATGTATACTTCTTAAAGATAAAATATGCTATGAAAAATCTAGTGTTATTTTGCACACAAATTGATCACTGCTTTAGATGTGGGGACAGTCATCTGAAACTAAAGCAAGTCCCATTCTTTCTCTGTGGTGACCTTTAAGGAAGTTTCAGAAGTATAACATTCTGGCACGGACACACTGGACTTGTTAAATTCTTAAGAGAAATTATCACAGGAGAGATGAAGTATTTAATAAAATAAAAAGTGCTATAGAAATACTCAATAATTCTCAATCTAACAGACTGTAACTGATAAAATGTTTTAGCCATAAAGTACCCGTTTCATAATATTAAGCAACAAAGGCAGTTCATTTCCTTACATCGAGAGCGACTCACTTGAGTCAGAGGCCATTTAAGTTGCTGTGTTACATGGTCTCTATTTAAAGAGAATGATTTTTTAAGAAATATTTGTAATGTTTATTTATTTTTGAGAGAGAGAGAGAGAGAGAGAGAGCAAGCAGGGGAGGGGCAGAGAGAGAGGGAGACACAGAATCCGAAGCAGGCTCCAGGCTCTGAGCCGTCAGCACAGAGCCCCATGTGGGGCTCGAACCCACAAACCGTGAGATCATGACGTGAGCTGAAGTGGGACCTTTAGCCAACTGAGCCACCCAGGCACCCCCAAGAGGATGATGTAACTAATGCTTCAGTATGTAAATGCCTAGTACAATATTAATATCTGAAAATAAACAACCTAAAGTATTTGATTAAATGTTGTGATCCCTCAACTACTTAAAAATCAAGATGAAAAATCTTAGTCCTCACCACTTGACTAGTAAAATGCCTAACATGTAAACCAAATTTTATAAAAAGGCTGTCTGCTGAAAAAGGAAATCAACTTTAATAAAAATATCTGAGGGTTCAGGTTTTAAGAAAAAGAGCAGGTCATAAGAGAACGAATGTCCTTCTGTTTCAATTACCTAGTCAGAGAGGTGGACTCCACATATGGTTAGAAAAACGGTATTTTTCTTTATTTGGAGAAAGCATCTACAATACAGCATAAAAGAACAGAAAAGGAGACTACCATATGTCATTCTAATGCTCCCTACTCCTCTGCATCTACGCTTTCTAAACATCTCGCTCTGCCAGATTTCTCATGTTCTTCCACCACACGTCCAGGGGGCCGGGTTTGAAGACAAGAGAACTCTCAGGTGACCCTTTGGAGGCACAATGGAGAGTGTGAGACAGCGCTGTGGCTGGAAGAGCTCAGCAATGCCCTCTGGCAGAGGAGGCTGAATGGAGTCAAAGGCAGACAGTGGGGTTGCTGGGTAGTTTTCAGTGAAGGGGGTAGTCAGGGGAAAAAACGGTGAGCAAAGAAAAGAAAATGTGAGTGAAGCAAGTATAGTGAAGAACTATAGAAAGAACTGTATCAATATAAAGATCATTTGACTCCTGTGCCTTAAAATGCTTTCCAAAGCTTTGAGCATTGAGCATTCCACAGACCAATGTAAAAACTTTATCAGCTACATGCTTGCTATTCAATTTATGATAAATAAAACCCCATTTAGTAATTACTACTAATCACATCTTTAAAAAAAAATTTTTTTTTAATGTTTATTCATTATTTTTGAGAGCGAGCGAGAGAGAGCGAGCAGGGGAGGGGCAGAGAGAGGAAGACACAGATTCCGAAGCAGGCTCCAGGCTCTGAGCTGTCAGCACAGAACCCAACGTGATCATGACCTGAGCCGAAGTCGGACGATTAACCAACTGAGCCACCCAGGCGCCCCACTACTAATCACATCTTTAATGTCACTAGAGGATTTGGAAATCCTACACTTTAATGTTTTTCAACATGCTCTATTCTTTTATGCCTTTCTCATTTTTATTTTTGAAAACATGAGAAATGTTCTTTTCCACTACTCTTGCCTAAATTGAAAGGCATGAATCCATTTTGAATAACATGAATGGTATTACTTGTCTTAAACTGCCCAAATAAGGGGCCAAAGGTATGCTATGCTTCTCACTGGGTAGTTTTCCTGGACGAAATTTCATCCATTCAAATTAGAAAGTTATTTTATTTTAATTACTTATTTTGAGAGAGAGAGAGCGAGAGAGCACAAGTAGGGAAGGGGCGGGGGGGGGGGGGGGGGGAGAGAGAATCCCAAACAGGCTCCACACTGTCAGTGCAGAGCCTGACATGGGGCTCAAACTCCCGAACCGTGAGATCATGACCTGAGCCAAAATCAAGAGTCTGATGCTTAACTGACTGAGCTACCAAGGCGTCCCAAGAAAGTATTTTAAAAACTTATTTGTGGTACCTAAGAACTAAAATATCATTAAAGTCTTCCCAATTTTCTTCTTTATTGGCTTCAAAGGATGGTATTTACGCAGATGTTGTCTGTGTGCCTGCATAACCCTGAACTGTCCGTTATATTTAAAAATCATCACAGTTCCAAACTGAATAAATGAAAACGTATTTAAGAGGCTGGCTTTTGGCACTGACTCACAAGTAGAGATGGTAATCTCTTTGATAAGATGCCAGCAATACTGCCTCTTTCACTTTTGATTCCAGTAAGATTTTGGTTCACAATAAGAATATTAATGACTGCCACAATACAGCCATTTTTTACATAAGAAAATGTTAAGTATTAGCTCTAACAAATACTTCGTACCATGGGATTAAAAAAAGAATACCATTCACTCATAAGAAGAAGAACCTTTCTGGGCAAAGAACATATGGAACACAAATTTTATGAGACACATGGATAAGGGGATTGTTAAAATAGGCATCATGAGAGGGAAGTATAATCTGAAGTAACAATATTTAAGAAGTCTGTGACCTTGCTGTTTGGCAACTAAAGACATCTAAACAAACAAACCCAAAACTTTCACAGAATTCTGTTAAGCTTTTTTGGGGGAGGAGGAGGCAATGCATTTGTAAGGAAATTCACCTTCCATGTGTATATGACACCTTTAGTAATGAGGAAATACTACTTAGAAGGAACCTCAATTTATAACATTTGTCCACTAAAAATCCAAGCTTCAACCGTATTACTCATGTCAGACATCCACTCCTCAGCAATGTCTTTCGTTACCTGCACCCATAATTTATAAAAAGAAATTCAGTCTATTGCTAAGGTGTATAAAGGACATCCATATTTTCCAAGTTATAATAAAAAGTAGTTATAGAAAAAATACTAAGAATAAAAATAACTTATTCAACTCTCGTGGCTTCCTAAATGAGATCTGTTCGGACTGCCTTGCCTCACACGGGCGTTAAAACCTGTCATCCCCTTTCTACCTGCAAGCCCATACACGGGGGCAGTACTGCTCTTGCGAGTCCTTAAGGGACATGTGATAGCTCATAACAAAAGGTGCAGGAGAAAAGTTTAACTGAAGTTTAATAATTAGGATAAGCCAGTAAACAAAACCAATTTGTAACAGGAAGTAAAGCCTCCAGAAGAGGTACCGCAAATGTTCAGCAATGTCTGTGCATTTTGAAAACCCTTGGATATTTAAAATCCAAAGCTAAGTATACATTTTAGATCAGGAAATAATTATATCTAGTCTTTAAAAGCATACACATTCTTTGGTTCATCTTTTTTTAAAAAAGAAGATGCTATCCAACTTAGTACAGAAGCACGCACATTTCCACCTCCTTGGCCCCGGCCCCCTGCACTCGCGCAGTCATCTAACTTATCTCAGTGGACGGGAAACGCACCATATCCCCCTGCCTGGATGGGTGTTTTTGGAGAAGCACAAGCATAGAGACTAAAATCCTCTGTCTGGAAGCCAGCCCGATTCAAGGAGGGTTCTGATGCACTGCGGTGAATTTTTGGCAATGAGCGGGCCAGCAGCTCAATAGAGGCAAGAATCTAAAAAAGGGAAAAAAAAAAAGAAAAAAAGAAAAAAAGAAAAAAGTAGAATGAAAATCTAGGTGGTGTTAATCTTTAATATCCGCATCATACTTAACAAGAAAGCACCTGAAATCTTACAGTGTTTTGAGTATTATCCTAAACACTTAAGAAATTGGTATTTTTTTCCTTACAAAGAAAAGATTATTACCAAACTCCATTGGCTTTAATCTCTGCAAAATAAATGGGGAAAGCAACCCATAGTTAGCTTTTATTTACATTTTAGATTATTTGCCAGCCTTGGAACAGTAAATAATACAAAATTTTAAACCAATTATATACCTATCCCACAGACCACAGTCCCTTTTGGGAAGAAGAAGGAGCATAAATCAGTAAAGCACTATATGGCTTCACAAACAGAATCATCAGAGCAACCCATTCTTTAAGAAACTCAGTAATAGGAAACGTCTTACACATACATGATTAAAAGGAGGGTCCCAATGACCCAGACTGCTAGTGGCACAGGAGTGAGAAGTGACAGGTGACATTCCAAGAGTGAAGGAGAAGACAGGAAAACAACAAATAGACACCAATCCACAAAATGTAGAAACTCAGCATATTTTAAGGTACAAAGAAACAGGTTATGACTTTGAAGGCGTACAGTATAATAACAGATGTTCATAATCATGAGACATATGTGTAAAAGGCTTGGCACAATGCCTAGAATATATAGTAAGTACTCAATAAAACTTTAGCAGCCAACACTATTATTTTTCTGAGCCACCAAAACTTTTTTAAAAGTTAAACTATAATCTGTATAATGATTAGTATAAGGCAAAGAAGCAATGTTACAAAACATTTTAAATTACAAGCATAACACACAAATAAAAATTCAAATAATACAGAAAAAGTTTAAGTCCTACCTTCCAGGGGTAACCACTGTTAAAGAGTCTATACTTTCTTCTGGACCTTTCCTATGCATAAACATGCACATATGAAAACAGAGCCCATCCCCACCCTCATCACCATTTAAAGTGGTATCATTCTATACATACTTTTCTGCATTGCTTTCTTTTTTTTCCCCCTCCCTAACATCCATGCCATCTAGAGAGCTACCTTGATTTTTAATTTTTCCTAATGGTAAGCATTTTTGTCTATAGCTGAACACTTGTGGAAGCAGGCTCTGTAGTATACCTTTTCAGGAGTGGAATTACCAGAGCACAAAGTATATATATTTTAAGTTTATGAATTCTAGCAAGTCCTTTCAAAAGGCCAAACCAATTTACATTCCCAACCACACTGTTAAAAAATTTACAAGGAAGGCTCTTCCTTACTTCCCAACATCGTTCCCAATGCTGGATATTGTCAATCTGAGAGAGGAAATCAAGATGTATTTCACCGTTACTCTACATTTTACTGACTGTCCCAGAACTTTTAACATCCTAAGTTCATTCGCCATTTGTATTTCTTTATGATTCACCAGTTCATATCCTTTGCTCATTTTCTATTATCTTTTACTTACTGATTTGTAGGAGGCCTTTATATAATACCGGTATTTATATTTTATTATATACATGCTACAATTATTTTTCTATGTTTACCTTTCAATATTATTTTTATTATACAGAAGTATAAAAACTTTTATTGTAGTCAGACATTCTCATGTTTTCCTTTATAATTTCTGGATTTTGTCTCTTGCTTATAAGGAAAGCCTTTTATCTCAAGGTTATAAAAAATGACTTCCTATTTTAAGGTTTTGTTTTCTACATATAAATCTTTAGCCATTTAAAATTTATGTTTTTTTTTTTTTTAATTTTTTTTTTTTTCAACGTTTTTTATTTATTTTTGGGACAGAGAGAGACAGAGCATGAACAGGGAGGGGCAGAGAGAGAGGGAGACACAGAATCGGAAACAGGCTCCAGGCTCCGAGCCATCAGCCCAGAGCCTGACGCGGGGCTCGAACTCACGGACCGCGAGATCGTGACCTGGCTGAAGTTGGACGCTTAACCAACTGCGCCACCCAGGCGCCCCTAAAATTTATGTTTTTATATAGTGTGAAAAGAGATCCTGTAATGAAAAATTAAAAACAGTACTTAAGGTAGCCTTCAATAATCTGAAAAATTCAGATATGCATTTCATTTTCTGATATCATGCAAGGAATAAAATGTTACTTATATTTAGAAATATGAACATTTTGAAAGAAAAAAAAGAAATATGAACATTTTGTCCCTTTTAATACCACTCAGAAAGTGGGTCGGTCGCCTGGCTGGCTCAGTTGGTAGAGCATGCAACTTGATCTTGGGGTTGTTAAGTTTGAGCTCCATGTTGGGTGTAGAGATTACTTAAAAAAAGAAAATCTTAAAAAAAAAGTGGTCCTATGGATATAATTTGCATTATTAATGTACACCAAGCAGGTTAAACAGGAAGCTCTGGCACCTGGAATATGAAATGAGAACATGGTACAGGGGGCCTGCTGACAATGGCCAACAGCACTGGTCCTTTTACTTTGATATCTTCAACCAGTGGTTTTCCGGGTTAAAAAAAAAATAACTCTTCCTCAAAATAGTAACTTAGAATTCCAATACGTAAAACCTAGATCTACCCACGCTGAGGCAGCCCCTGAGAGATATGTTCAAATTATAAATTCTATCTTTAATTCTTTATTTAAAAAAAAATTTTTTTTTTTAAATTTTAAGTAGGCTCCACACCCAACGTGGGGCTTGAACTAATGACCCTGAGATCAAGAGTCGCATGTTCCACCGAGACAGCCAGGTGCCCTGGTCTTTAATTCTTTTTTTTTTTTTAATGTTTGCTTATTTTTGAGAGGGAGACAGAGTGTGAGTGGGGAAGGAGCAGAGAGAGAGGGAGGGAGACACAGAATCCAAAGCAGGCTTCAGGCTCTGAGCTGTCAGCACAGAGCCCAACGTGGGGCCTGAACCCGCAAATTGCAAGATCATGATCCAAGCTGAAGTTGGGCACTCAACCAACTGAGTCACTCAGGTGCCCTGGGTCTTTAATTCTTTAGATGGGCATAAAAGATCCACTAGCTCCTGTAACAGTGACTTCTGTCTAAGAGACCCAGCTAGCGCTGTGCATTCAAGGGCAGAAGGTTCATAAAAGACCAACTCCGTGATTACAGTAGCTGGATAATTAAGGGAGTTAGCACTTCCCACTTACAAACTGTATTGATTTATCAAGACCTATTTATGTGGTGCTATCAGGAACTTCCTAAGCATCATAAAAAACTCAATTTATATTACAATACCTAAACTTTCTAAGTTTGTTCAGGTACTTAGTTTCAGTTCATGAAGCTTAATGAAAGATTATGAACTTCAGGGCTGTAGCCTTATAACATGAAGAGACAAAAGTGATAATTCATTTTCTAAGAATCAGAGAAAGGCAGACAGTACCAACAGCTGCCTTTTCTTTTTGCTCCAGGTGGAAACGTTCTTCCAAAAGACCCAGTATGTAGGGAAGCTTGGAATGTGTTTATCTTACCACCAAGAAGAATTAAAGCAGTAGTTCTCAAAGTGCAGTCTGTGGGAAAACTATTTTCGTAGTAACACTAAGGTATTATCTGCCTTTTTCACTGTCATTACTTTGCAAAAGTCAGCGGCGTTTTTAGAAGCTACACGGTGGAAGGTACTGCAGCATAATGGATGCAGAGAATCCAGATGTCTTCTTTTTGTAGAGATTTGCAAAAAAGGTAAAACAATGCCACTCGTCTAATTTTGTTGGTGGGGAAAATGTAGTTCTTTTTAATTTCATAAAAATGTTATTTAGCATGTAATGGTTTTATTACGCTTAAATAAACTTATCAACATTTTTAAAACTTAGTTTTAATTTCTAAAATGGCAATTACTACTTATATAAACAAAAGCTCTTTGGGGGGCCTTCAATAATTTTTAAGTGTGTGAGACCAAAAATTTTTGTTTGAAAACTGCTAGACCAAAGTCAAGTCTTTCTGAATACTCTGTCCTGGGATTCCAGGTTTCTAGATGTACCACTGTTCAACCTTTATAAAATCATCTCTGTGCAATTACTTCTCTGCTGCCTGCACACGATCACAAGGCATCCAAATCCATATCCATAAAACACAAAACTGTGTGCCCCTGAAAGTATTTAAAAATCTGCATCTGAGTATTAGTCTGTCCTCTTAGGTAACATCAAGCTTCTTCTTACTTGGGGAAACAGTGGCCTCTCATCTCTTTTCTTTTTTAGGCACTCTGCCATCAATCTCTTCATGGCTTTCGGACAGTTACTTCGTACCTTACTGAGATCTGGAGAAAGATATCCTCGTCCCACCATAAAAATTATCTGGGGAGGGAATAAAAAAAAAACAAATCAAACAACTGCACTGATAAATTGAATAATACTCCAACACTGAGAATTCAACAAGCTGCACATTTATGTGTACTTTTCTGCGTGTACATTTTCCCTTACTAAAAAGTTAAGAAACACAACGCTAGTAATCTGATTCTCACACATCTTATCGTGGGGACCCGACACTGCACGGGCCGTCAACTGAAAACTTCATGACCCATGGACTGTTGTAAAGGTCTCCTAATCGCTCCCCAGGTCTCTGGTCTCTCCTTCCCCAATCCATTTCCCACTGCCAGGGTAATCAATCATGAGACACAGATCAGGCTGTGCCTCTTTTCTACTTAAGTATTTTACTGAGTACTTGTTGGGCATCATACTGAGTCCTTTATATATATGTAGCTGGAACTAAAGATGTTAACCTTCTTAGGAGTTGTTTTGGCATCTGCGTTTTAAATTTGTTTGCTGAGGAAATGGGTGATATGGGGCATTTAGTTATGTAGATACGAGAATCACAGCCTCCTCCAAAGAAAAGAAGGTAAACCATCTGGGAACTGAAGTTTTCTGTTTAATAAAGTAAAAAGGCTTGTCTTCCCTGGGTGCAGAGATTTATAATTTTTCCAACTTCTTAACTTTCTAATTCTCAGCTCTTTTGATAATGGGCAGAGACAGACATCAGAAGTCTTGGAGAGGGGGGGGGGGGCGGGGGTTTGATCTTAGAGGGAACAGTTCCAACGGACAGCCTAGTGGCTAGGTGGACAGCCAGTAAGAGATCCCTTGTTACAGGCCGGAGCTTATCAACTTTAGAACAGTCGAGCCTGGTCTCTTAACTTGCTCTTAGTCCCTGTTCAGTGCTGTAAGAACCGGTGCTGACCCGAGAGCAGATGTGCTCGAGGACCACGCGGTGCAAGTGTGCAGCTACCCTTCCATCTCCCCTGGCAGAACTGCCCTACTCCCGCTTTGTAAAAAGCATACCTTTTTTACCCACATGAAATTTAACGATAGTACACATTGCACCAAGGTGTAAAACTGCTGGGGTACCAAAGGGACACTATTGGTATTTAACAGGGCTTTCATGAATGGGTAACAAATACCTTTGCAAGACAGCTAGTTTCCAAATCTTTGCTCTCAGTAAAATTAACTGAACCGTCAGCTGATTACAAAACTCAGTGACAAGCTATTATGCAATTTTTTGGTACATTATAGACATGAGTTTTAACTGAGTGATATGGTGTACGGTAAAGAATTTATCTTGCCCAGAAAAAGGGATGGCCTTTGCCTTTGGCTCCTAGGAGATAATCCCTAAAAGTTTGGAATGTCCTGCCTGATGAGAGTATTTCTGTTTATTTACCTGGGGGCTTATAGAAGGGACTTTGAGTCACATAGTACCAGTTTGACTTCCAGAGGGCTTGAGAACTAAGGCCAGCCACAGAGGTAGTCAACCTTATCTACCTGACAGAGCCCCAGTGATAACTCTGGACTTAAGAGAGTCTCTGTGGTTGGCAGTGTTCTGCTGTCGGGAGAATTCAGTGCGGTCCACAGTTACACTGGGAGAAGACAACTGTGACCTCCACATGTGGAACTCTCCTGGATTCTGCCCTATGTGCCTCTTCCCTTGGCTGATTTTAATCTGTATCCTGCTGTTGCACTAAACCATAACTGTAAGCATTAACAACCTAGAGCGAGTTCTCAAACTTAATGAGCAATTGAGTCTGAGTGTGGTCTTGGGGACCAGTGAACTGTGCATGTGGGTACAACAAATTCCTGACTTTCCCATCTTTGTATCTACCTGAACAATACTGCTCAGTGCTTAATTCTTTCTCATTTCAGCAAAAGCCTATTTATCCACAAATACATGAATGAACTGAAAAGCCCCATATGTTCATTAAGACACACATTTCCAATAAAATTTTACCTTCTTTATTTCTATATACCAAAACTTACATTATTTTCATCAGTTATATGTTAATACTCATTAATAGAAGCATAGTTCAGAATTTAAAAAATTAACCTTCAAAGACTAAAGTCACAGGAAAGATTTTTGTAATTCTAAATTTAAACACATATTTTTTGTTGCAGAGATGTTATTTGAAAGGCTTGAAAGTATAAAAGTATGTTTAAAAAAGAGCCATATCAAACTTTGAAAAAATATAATACAAAGGAAATCACATTCTTTGCAATTACTTAAACTTAAAGGGAAGACTCTCAGGATATAATTCATGTACAGAAGATTTAAGTGGCACATAAAAGATAAAATCAGCAGTTCAATTTGAAATTCTGGAACTGACTGGTCATTTCCATTCTCAATCCACATTCAGCACTCCTGGCACCTCCACCCCTTGATTCATGCCTCTGTATTACTGGATCACAATGTCTACTCGTTCTCATCACCCCCTCCCCTTGTACTGCTTCAACAGATTGGTAAACTCCACCAAAAGCATGGCCTGTGTATTATTCATCTTTGTATTCCTTTATATCCCATAGTGCTTTGCATATAGTAGGCTTTGAAAATTTCTTATTGAAATAATTTGTGTGTAGGTAAGATACTGGTATTTATCATTTTGTATCTCTTGAGAGCTTGTGCTTAGAACCTAGCCACCAGGCTCTAACAAAGTCCATACTTTCTAGAAGACGTCCCCATAGAAAGGTCCATGTCGACAAGAACTAAAGCCCTTGGCCCTTGACCCTGACCAAGCTTCCAGCAGACAGCTAGCACCACACCTTGTCAGAGGTATGAATGAGCCATTTTGGAAGTGGATCCTTTAACACCCAAATGAATGCACCCTAGGCAACACAATGTGACACAGACATAAATCTTCCTCACTGAAAGCAGTCCAAACTGCAGATTCATAATTTGCTTAAGCCACTATGTTTTGGGTGGTTTGTTATACACCAACAGTAACTGAAATAACAGACTTAAATAACAGTACTTAAAATAACAGATAAAAATTAGTTGTTATTTTCTTCTAAGATGACACAGCACTTCTACTCCAAGAAAAGAAAACCATGAGGACAGAGAGTCAATACACGTAGCCTAAATGAGCACATTATTAACCCCAACTCAGTAGAAAAGCTGCACTGGAAGAGGAAAGAGCAGGGTGATTAGAGAGCAAAATGGAAGGATAAAGAGGGGGAAAAAAATGACAGCAATTTCTTAGATTTCAGCACTAGAGTAAGGAAAGCAAAAGGCATGCTATACGATGGCCATCCCTTGAAGCGCTAAGAGAACTGCTCTAGGAAAGAATCTGATCTTTACAACCAGAACGAATTCTTTAGTGCAATTTCTTATTTTTATAACTGAAAAAAAAAAGACACCTGAAGAGGTAAAGTGACCAGGTCATGAGTCCAAGGTCGGCCATTACACTGAGTTTCTTAACCAGAGTCCTGCTTTAAATTTACAGGCAAAACCTGCCACCCGAGACTATGGGGGGAAGAGTACACAGGAACAGTTCCTACAGTGCGTAGTAAAGAAGGAGATGTCCTATCTCCCATGAGAAAGAAGAATATTCCTAAATTTTCAAACAGAAGTCCAATCTGAGAGCCATGGTGATGAAAGTTCGAGAGAAAAAGAAAAATCAAATCAAGGGGACAGACGGAGCAATAGCTGGGGTTACGTCACTGAAGATGACTAGAATTAGCAATTCCCAAAAGGGACTTCCATGGAAAGTGCCATTTGAAGAAAGCAGACAAGAAGTAATGAAATAGAATAGGGGTAAGGGATAGTGCATATATCATTCTTTGACCCCCTTTTTCTTTCTTTCTTTTAAAGTTTATTTATTTATTTTGAGGTGGGGGGCAGAGAGAGACAGACAGACAGAGAATATCCCAAGGAAGCTCCCTGCTGTCAGCAAAGAGCCCCAAGTGGGGCTCGATCTCACAAACTGCGAGATCATGACCTGAGCCGAGATCAAGAGTCAGACACTTAACTGACTGAGCCACCCAGGCGTCCTCCTTTTTCTTTATCAAATATTCAACCTGGTTTCAGACTGGCAAATTCCAGAAGGTTCTTACTACCAGACAGAATTAACCAGTAAAGGCCTTACTCTTCTGTTGGTCACTCACTTACTTCTCTTATGGAGAGTAAGCCCTTGCCACATCATTTATTATACTCCTGTGGAAGACAAAGCACCTAAAATGCCAAGAAGTGGATGAGTGCAAAACTCTGGGTTGCTTTTTATCCATATTTTGGAGGTAATAATACCCATTTCCATAATGTATTATTTTATTAAAACAGAAGTAGTCACTGGATTTCATCCAGATCTTAGATTCATAAATTTTTATTTGTTGTCTCTATGATAAATCAACTAAAACTAAAGTTCCCTTGTAAAGTGGATCCTTTAACACCCAAATGAATGCACCCTAGGCAATACAATGTGACACAGACATAAATCTTTTTTATGTAAATCCCTTTTCCCTTGTAGAAAAGTTATATGCAAAGGAAAAGTGAACATGGCACAGGGTATTATGTCTTATGGTTGAATTAATAGGACTGTAGGAGGCAGGGCACAGGGAGTTTGCAAATTAGAACCAACCTTGCTACTCAGATTGCCATCATCCAATCAATCATCTCAGTGATCTAGAATCTGTCACAAGTCCAATGAGTGCAATGGGTTGACTATGCTCCTTTGCTAGTAGTTTGGTCTATCTTGCATCTATGCTTCATGCAGGGCTTAAAATGTCAGGTAATTAGGAATCAGGTCACAGATTTTTTTTAACACTCAAAGGTAGTATTCAACATTCAAAAGCTATGTAGTAGTTAGAAAGACCAAACAGCAACTAACCAATTAGCTTTGTGCTGACCTTGGTAGAAACAGTCATTTAAATCACTTTTTTCATCTACATAGAATCCAGAGCACTCTGGGTAAGGGGCCATCTGGTCACTCAGCAAGTATCCACAAAGTACAGGACAACTGAGACTACTTCTCTGAAATCACATACTAGCTGAAGTTCTTAGAGAGAAAGATACTCAGAGTTATTACCAAAAAGATGGAGAGTTGAACTGATGACCAACACACATACACACACACTACTTACATGAAGTTAACACATTTATAAATTAAAACTATCATTTCACTAGATTGAGAGCTTATGATAAAACACATACCACATTCATACTGTTGGATTTTTTTTTTATTCTTTGGATTGGGGATTCTCAACTTCGGTATGTATAAAAATCACCTGGCAAACTTATTAAAAAAGCAGGTGCTTGGACTTCACTCCATGGAATCAGAATCTGCTCTAGTATCTCTATGTTTAAACAAATTACCCAGGTAATTCTTCTTCTTTTTAATGTTTATTTACTTATTTTGAGAGAGAGAGAGAGAGAGAGAGAGAGAGAGAGAGAGGTGGAGGGGTAAGGGGAAGAGAATCCCAAGCAGCTCCAAGCTGTCAGTGCAGAGCCCAATGTGGGGCTCAATCTCATGAACTGTGAGATCATGACCTGAGCTGAAATCAAGAGTTGGGTATTTAACCAACTGAAATACCCAGGAGCCCTTACTCAAGTAATGCTGATGCAAACCACAGTACAAAGTATAAATATTATTTATAGTTTATATGGTCAACTATTGTTTTATTTTTATTTTTTATTTTTTTAAATGTTTATTTATTTTTGAGAGAGAGAGAGAGAGAGCGAGCACGAGTGGGGGAGGGGCACAGAGAGAGGAAGACACAGAATCTGAAGCAGGCTCCAGGCTCTGAGTTGTCAGCACAGAGCCCTACACGGGGCTCGAACTCACGAACCGTGAGATCATGACCTGAGCTAAAGTCGAACGCTTAACTGACTGAGGCCCTGTTTTTTAATATATTAATGGTGGAACTGCTGCAATCTCTCTCTCTCTCTACACACACACACACACACACACACACACACACACACACACACTTTTTTACATACTGAGGTATACAAGATAATTTTAGTAAAGACAATTTCATTTTCTTGGTTAGTGTCAAAGTCCTGGTGAATTTCATGTGGCTGGGACAGAAAAGGCAAAGAGCTGCCTGAGGCTAAGTTGGGTACTGGGGGCGGGGCGGGGGTGGGGGAGGTAAAGGACAGAGAACAGGAACTTAGGAAGAAATAAGCACAAAAATTTCCTATTAGAATTCTCCTTCTAGAAAAATGGAAAGCATGAAATAAGTCTTTCCATTTACCTAGTTAACAAAAGGGAGAAACCGTACTAGTTTCACAAGAATCCGATATGAAGAACAGCACAGCCAGGCTGCTTAGCACAAGCGGTGACGGAACAGAGAGACGGCATAAAGCCCAGTCGCTGCAGCGGCAGCGCCTTCTTCTAGCCGAGCTCGGTCAAGAGATGTGACCAACACCCACCGCTGCAGCTCTAGCTTCTAGTCAGAACATCAGGAGCTATACTCCATTACAACACTTAGCACTGAGCTTTCAAGGAGAGGCCTTACATGCAGCTACTATTGCTGAGAGTATACCAAAAGTTTCCAAAACTGGTAACAAAGATCAAGATATCTGTTTTTCATGCCTACCCGGACTCAACGCTTCTTTTCTTGCAACAAACTGGAGTCTTTTTTTTTTTTTTTTAATTAAAAAAAAATTATTTAACTTTGAGAGAGAGAGAGAGAGAGAGAGAGAGAAAGAAAGAAGGTGCACAACCAGGGAAGGGGCAGAGAGAGACAGAGGAGGAGACACAGAATCTGAAGCAGGCAGGCTCCAGACTTCAAAGCTGTCAGCACAGAGCCGGCTGCAGGGCTTGAACTCACAAACCTCCAGATCATGACCTGAGCCGAAGTCGGACACTTAACCGACTGAGCCACACAGCTGCTTCCAAACTGGACTCTTTATACATATAGTAAAATAAACCCCAAGAGATGGTAAAGATTTACCTGGTCCCTGTTGTTGATGTTTGAATAAGGTAACTGTCCAGTCATCAATTCATAGAGAACAATCCCAAATGCATATACATCTGACTGAAAGCTATATGGGTTTTTATCTTGCATTCGAATTACTTCTGGTGCCTGTCAGAACACAAAAAGACAAATATTCTTGTTTATTCTTCAACTTCAACTGAATAGACTGAAAAGCAGATTATTAAAATTCCCAGAACAATGCTTTTGTCATTAAATAATTCATCTAATATGCAACCAATTCTCTTATTAATGGGCAAAGAAGTAGAACTGATCAAGAAGAAAAATGCTTGGTAAACTCTGAAAGAGGTGGTATTACCCGAGATTCCATGTGCATTACTAAGATTTTATAATTTTATCAGCCATCCTCTTTCAGCACAAAATCCTGTCATTGCTATTTGAATCCTTCCCAGGACTAGTCCTATCAAGAATCAGTTCCCATTTCCCATTCTTGATTCAGTAAAGAAACATTAGATCTGTGTTCATGTTTGGGAGTAGCACAACCACTATGGTAACTGCCTTAGAATTTTGGTTTTCCCCCTTGGTACAATGGTTTTCCTCGTCTCAGGGCACCTTAGAGAATACTGGTAAAACTCCTGCCTCCAAAAGCATTGTCAACATGCCGTGGATGCTTTATTAACAAAAGCAAGAGACAGCAGGTTGACTTAGAAGATGGTATAAAGAATCTTGGCTGCTTGCTTCTTGGGAAAAGCTATAGACCAAAGCATATTTGCTACATTTTTACACATTTCACTCACTGTACTCTAATACTTAATTTCTTCTTGGCTGTTTACATAAAATACAATAGATGGTCAGTTAAATATTAGCTTAAAGGAATTACTTCACCTTGCATCTTCTGTTCTGTTTCATTTGGAAGAATTGTCTCATTAGAGAAATTGCAGAGTATAAATAAAAACTCTTGTGAAAGCGTTACTTTGATACCAAAACCTGGACTGACTGCAAAAATGGCTGGAAGACCTGGAACAAGATTCCTGGTCACAGGTCAGGGTAAGGCCAGTCAGACTCTCTCAAAAGGCAGGCAATGACATTCAGCCTCACCCAAAAATCACAATCACCTGTATAGACTTTAACCTCTCAATGTCCAGACTACAATCTAGAACAGAATCTGGGGAGGGGATCCAAGCACTGTTGTTTTTTTAAGTTCCCCAGATGATTTTAATGTCTAACCAAGGTTGAGAACCACTGATAGATGTGCGGAGGCCCTGATGGAAGGATGGGGGCGTAGAAGACTGTCTACTTCCTTTGGTCAAACATCTTACTAACTGCTTTTAGTAATATAGTACAAAATAAACCACATACAACTGTGCTATAGTGAACAAGCCAGAATACTGAGAGGCTGGTTATGATAGACATAATCTGAAAAGCCAGAACACAGTTTTGAGAGGAAGAGAGTAATAAATCAGTTGAGGAACTAAATGTCTTTTTAAAATTTAGTTTTACCTCACTGTTGTTGGTAGATGGCTTGATGTAAAGTTGTATGTCATCTATTTACAAGAAACGCATAATCAATCCTCAATTAATTTAGTGATTTAAGATCCTCAATTAATTTAATGATTTAATTTGTAAAAATTTTCACAAAGGTGTCTTTCCCCTCTAAGATAAATAAAACAAGGTTGAGAAGACTATTGTAAATAATTCAGAGAATTACATAACCTTAGTCCTGACCCAACTCTTCTCTCTTGTCTACGGATGTTCCATATTTGCTTGTGAAGGCACTATCAACCCAAAAGGATTTATTCAATAATTAAGTGTACTATTGGCTACTCTTGTATTAGAACTCAGCTTGATGGAACAGAGGATGAACCAATCTACCTAGGTAACAACAAAAAAGAAATTAGAAGAAAATGTAACACTTCATGTATAATAATCTACTAACTGTATAAAACTACGGTTTTTGAAAAAAGGACAAACCTGGAGATTTAACTGAGCCTCTCTTCCACACTAGTTAAGATCAACACACCTTTAAAACATGTATTAATTGTTTCTTTTTAATATTAGGTTTTATAATTTTAGTACTTAATATCTGCCAGCCCACCCCTCCCTAGGATACACTGCCATCTTGTAACAAGGTGTATGACTTAAAGGTGCGTGAGATCCAGTTTACAATTATTAATTAGCCTCTGGTTTATAATGACTTATTAAACAATTAGAATAATCAAAGTCACAAACCTAGCTAGCTCTAATTACTGAATCTTAGACACAGAAAAGGTATTAGAAATCCACTAGTCCAACCAACATTAAAAACTGAGAGATGTGGAGGAGGTTAACAAACATGCAGGCTAAGAGTCAAATAGAGCACTTAAGTACCAATCTCCTAATTCTAAGTCCAGTGAGCTCCTTCCGCTTGCTACTTTGCCTTAACTCCAGTTATTATTACAAGAAATCATAGCCGAATTGAACCCTAAGTTTTCCTCACTGATTCAGACATCTATCTTGGAATTCCCTTCCTGGAGACTGCTATGGATAGTTCGGGGAATATACGCAAATGTGGCTTCAAGAGCCCTTGCAGCTTTTCTGTTTCCAGCATCGTGTCCCAAAGTCTTTGTGCAGATTCAATTATTTAAACCTTCAAATTGCACTAATGGCTTGGGGACATCCTATATTCAGCTGAGAGCAGCGGTTCTCAAACTTTTTTGTCTCAGGCCTCTTTTAGTCTTGAAAATTACTGAAGATCCCAAGGGCATACATAGGTATTTATCATTTTTAAACCTAAAGGGAAACTGTTAAAATATTTAGTAATTCCATAAATAATAAAACAACAGCCATTAGATGTTAACACAGATGACCCATGTTTAATGAAAAGTGTATTTTCAAAACCAAAAACAGTTCAGTGAGAACAGTACTGCAATTCTCTTTGACTGGTTTAACAGAGTCAGCTACAGACACATATATGTTGCTGCATTCAATCTGTTGTGATGTGTCATTTCTGGTTGAAGAACATGAAACCAAATGTGGCTTTACACAGGGATGACCTTGAAGACCTCCAAAAGGGTCTCAGAGTCCCTTTTAAGAACAGCCAGCTTAGAGGTTGATTCCTATGCCTGCCCTTTTCAGAGCCTGCAGAAAGTAACTGAAGTTTTCATTCCCTTTTTTCCAACAAAGCAGAAATAGGAATAAAGCAAGAGCTATGCAGGGCAGCACATGGCTGACAGTGTTAAAAATCTACCTTTTTTTTTTTTTTTTTTTTTTGTCTTTCCTCTCCCAGCTGCCCCATAATTATAGGTTCTTTCTAGTCTAACGGAAGTACTTGCCAATTTAGGCTTAAATAAGATTGTGAAACAGCCTCTCTCCCAAAAAAGAGGAGTTCTCTTAGCAAAACCTTAATAACGGCTGCAGATCATACCTGTTTAAATGGCATACTTGTTTTTTTCTTTTTGCAACAGGGTACACAGAACATTTTGAACACAAGATATTTTAGAGAGCCAATTCTGGGTAAAATTTAAACAGTTTATAAAATACATATTTTGAAACTGGTATCATAATACTTTTTGTAAAGGTAAAGAAAAAGGTTAAAATCTATTTACATAAAAAATAAGATCAACATTGATTTTTGTGAATACTGGGCATTATGAAACCTTCAATGATTTTCTAGTAGTTCAGCAGCATCGCAGGGTCCACAAATTTCATTAATGGAGAAACAGCCTCAATTCTTACCATCCACAAAATGGATCCAGACAACTGTTCAAACTGATGGGACCCACTCCATCGAGATTTCACTGTGGCTAGACCAAAATCACCTATTTTTACTGTGAGGTCTTCATGAAGAAAAATATCTGAGGTGTAGTAAGTAAAGGAAAACAATAGATCTCATTTTCCTATCAAAGTAAGCATTATGAAAATTTTAGGTAAGAGATCTAATTTCTATAAGCCTGTAATATGATTTTCTTTCCTTGGTAATAATGATATTCCTTTAAAAAGTACAGTTCTTCCTATTTCCTCTTAAAGTTGACATATATGTTTTAAAAAATAATTAGTTCTGTTTGGCCTATGTGACCTGCTTTTAAGATTTTTGGGGCTTGAAACGTGGCAGGGTGAGGTGAGATGCTTTCCTGAGTTTATGGGAAATCGTGAAAACTTTCCCATTAGATTTAGTAACACAGATCCATTCTTTTGGCACTGCTGACAAAGACACAAAGGTTCTTCACTGGAATGAAGTTTAGTTGGCGGACAGGGTCTTGAGCTGGGTTTATGGAGGAAGAAGGAAAAATATGTCTTTCTCACCTCCTCGTTACGTAAGTTACAACTTTCAGTTACATCTGCACCACTGGGGGGCAGCGTCAGAGCACTGACAGAAATGAGTGGGCAGCTGCGCAACTCTCCGTTTTATGGAGCTGACAGAGTGGAAGCACGCAATCAAAAGAGTACTACTGTTAGGAAGACTTGGTAGATTTTTTTGATAATGTTCAAAAGTTCAGAAACCAAAAGCAGGTGGTAGTATCCTGCTTCAGTATCCTCTCATGCAAACCCGTTTATTAATTCTCTTTACAGTATATTGAACTTAGCATGAAAATTGTTTTTACATAATGTGAAGACAAAATGCAGAAGAAAAAGTCAGGATGTTTTCAAACTTCGCAGACAAATTTCAGGAAGGATACTATTACTCTTGAGGTCTCTGTGGATGATTGACTTGGCGTGTAAGTAACTGAAAAACAAAACATCATTTCAACCTGAGTAGGGGTAAAGACTCTGGCCTCAAAATCTATAGAACATATTTAGGGGTGTAAATAAAGACTTATTCAAAATTATGATACAACTGCAAACTATACATTATGATAACCTCTTTACATAAGAATATTAAAATAAACGGTCAATGAATTTAGGATTATAGGAACATATTACTATTACGGTACAGCCAAAATCCTGTATTGTGTTAAAAGACTTTGCTTCATCTTTTACTATTTACCAATACAAACCTTTCACTCCAGCCAAGCCTATTTATCCGTGTCTTTTCAACAGACATTGATATTTAATCCCACCTCTGTGATCGATGCTCCCCTCCCAAACCCATACCCAAATGAACTTTCATTCTATTCTCCCCCATTCATTCCTATCCTTTAAGACTGAACGTTCACTCTAACTTCTGAATGAAGCTTTCCCATGATTAACTCAACTGAAAGTGATCTTTCAGTGTTCACTTATGTAGTAATTATTTAACAGCTTGATTCATGTATTTTTCCCTCTGTGCCTTTGGTTCACTTTCTTTTCAGAATGTAAATTCCACCAGAATATGAAGATTTGATTGATAAAACCATTTTAAAGGTAGTAGTATACATTACTAAAATACCTTCTTTTTTTTTTTTTTTTTGAAGATTTTATTTTTAAGTAATCTCCACACCCAACATGGGGCTTGAACTGATAACCTGAGATTAAGAGCCGCATGCTCCACCAACTGAACCAGCCAGGCATCCCTAAAATACCTTCTTAAAAATACAGAGGAGCTTTACCAGACATGTTAATCTTAAATTAGCTACTAATGGCCACAGTAAATAATCCTATTGTTGATTAGTTTAAAATAGCATATAATAAGAGAAAATTAAGTAATACAGAATAAATTTTCAAAACAGACAAAAATGGTGAGGAGGAATCGTGCTATATAACGTCCCCAGTGAGTCTATTTTAAAGCCGATGATAAATTTAAATTATCTGTTACCCCTAAAAACTGCTTGAGTTCACTGAGGGAAAGGGCTCTGCCTACTTTACTTCTGTTTAGTCTCCAGGGCCTAGCACAGTGCCTGGCATATGGTAAGTATTCAACATGTCTGTTGAGTGAACTACAATGAAATGCATATAATATTCTAGTCAAAGTTATTTTTCTTCATTTGATACTACAGAGAAAAGATACAGGAGACTTCTGAAATTTGACAATGACCATTAGGAAACAAATTTTGCCTTAAAATGACACTTTAAAGTCTAAATGGTATAATCAAAATTATGTAATAAACAGTTAAAAATGGAAGATTTACAATGATTAAGCTTTATTTATGCTTTTATTTTTATTTTATTTTTTATTTTTATTTTTTTTATTTATTTTTGGGACAGAGAGAGACAGAGCATGAACGGGGGAGGGGCAGAGAGAGAGGGAGACACAGAATCGGAAGCAGGCTCCGGGCTCCGAGCCGTCGGCCCAGAGCCTGACGCGGGGCTCGAACTCGCGGACCGTGAGATCGTGACCTGGCTGAAGTCGGACGCTTAACCGACTGCGCCACCCAGGCGCCCCTATTTATGCTTTTACATCTTCATTTAAACTTCCTCATTCTCCCAGAGATCAAGATTTTGAAACTTTCTTCTCAGACAAAATTTTCATTTCAAACTACTGTTTATACAAAGTAACTCCTTCTCTTCCAATTTCTCCCTCGTATCAGTTTACTTCCTGCATAGATTACTGCATTTTAAAGTTTTCTTGTTGTCATGACTTCTTAAACTCAATCTCACTATATCACCCGCTCTCTCTTATGTTGAAGGAAAACATGATGTCATTTATGGGTCTCATTTGCTTAAAAAGTTCTGCAGTGACAGAGAGAGGTACAGATGGAGAGAAAGGGGCCTCAATCAAATGCTTTTTCAAGATGGGGAGACCTTGTCTCCTCTTCAGAAAGAAAGGGGAACAAATGGTGATGGTGCTCAGTGGCGGAGCTTGGTGCTTTGGTCAGATCTGGTATTTAATGCACAGAAAAAGTGTTGGTCTTTGAAAAGAGATTGTTTTCTTTGAAATTAAAAACAACAACAAATGGGTGGTAGAAATGAACTATATGGCAGCATGATTAAGTTATAAGAGAAGATAAAGGTGTTCCTGATGTTGTCAATTTTTTCAACGAATCTGATACAAAGAAATATAGCAAGAATAAAGTCAATAGAAATGTAACCAGAGGGTTGAGGGGAGAAAAAAATTCTGACTGGGAAAGTACTAGATAATTAACAAGATATAAATACAAGTGCTGAGCTAGTGATATAACCCTAGTAGAAGGTGGACAATATAAATCTAACACAGGCCAAAGTCATATACAGCTGCAACCTGAAACAGCACCCCCTTATCCTTGGGTAATCCTTTACTGGTTGAGGGTAGGGAAGGGAACAAGAATAAATTAACTTTACTATAGATTATACAGAAGTCTATCCATTATTTAAAGCAGTCAAATTGGACTCCCTTCTTAACTTTTCAAAGATGTTAAAGAGAACCTTATAGGTTTATAAAAGTAGCAAGAAAGAAAAAACATGCTATAAACTAAATGAGTATCACATCTTCTTGATAGGTTTCCCTTGGGAGTTTCCTTCCTTGAAGCAAAAGTATCCACCTACAGAATCATTTAATCTGAAAGCTGGGCAAATCATCTAGTAAAATTTGTTCTCTATGCTACTTCTTTCAAGCTATTATCCAAGATTCAGCTTTTTAACATTCTTTTAAGAGCTTAATATGATGCCTCAAGAGTAAATACAATACTCTAGATTTGATCCGATCAACACAAACTAGAGCGACTCTCATCTTAATTTTCTCCTTGAACATAAGACCTGAAACCATAAAACTCCTAGGAAAAACAAAATAGGTAGCAAGGTCCTTGACATCAGTCTTGATAATCATTTTTTTTTTTTTTTTGATTTGACACCAAAAAACAAAGGCAACAAAAGCAAAAATAAACAACTGGGACTATGTCAAACGAAAAAGCTTCTGCAGAGCAAAGGGCACAGACCACCAACAAAATGAAAAGGCAACCTACCAAATGGGAGAAAATATTTGCAAGTCATATATCTAATAAGGGGATATCCAAAAAATATAAAGAACTTGTAGAACTCAATAGCAAAAATCCCAAACTGATTAAAAAACAGACATTTTCCCAAAGAAAACATACAGATGGCCAACAGGTACATGAAAAGGTGTCCAGCATCATTCATCATCAGGGAAATGCAAATCAAAACCACAATGAGCTATCACCTCATACCTGTTAGCATGGCTATTATCAAAAAAACAAGAAACAGCATGTGGTGACAAGAATGCAGAAAAAAAGGGAATTCTTTCAAGGGTACACTGTTGAAGAGAATGTAAACTGGTACAGCCACTATGGAAAACAGTATGCAAGTTCCTCAGAAAAACTTAAACATAGGATTATCATATGATCTAGTAATCCCATTTCTGGGTATATACCCAAAAGAATTTATTTTTTATTTTATTTAAAAAAAAAAAATTTTTTTTTTTTTTTAACGTTTATTTATTTTTGAGGCAGAGAGAGACAGAGCATGAACGGGGGAGGGTCAGAGAGAGGGAGACACAGAATCTGAAATAGGCTCCAGGCTCTGAGCTGTCAGCACAGAGCCCGACGCGGGGCTTGAACTCAGGGACCGTGAGATCATGACCTGAGCCGAAGTCGGCCGCTTAACCGACTGAGCCACCCAGGCGCCCCAAGAATTTATTTAAAAAAAAAATTTTTTTTTTTTAACGTTTATTTATTTTTGAGACAGAGAGAGACAGAGTATGAACAGGGGAGGAACAGAGAGAGAGGGAGACACAGAATCTGAAACAGGCTCCAGGCTCTGAGCCGTCAGCACAGAGCCCGATGCGGGGCTCGAACTCACGGACTGTGAGATCATGACCTGAGCCGAAGTCGGACGCTTAACCGACTGAGCCACCCAGGCGCCCCGATACCCAAAAGAATTTAAACCAGGCTCTCAAAGAGACATCTGCACCCTCATGTTTACTGCAGCATTCTTCACAACAGCAAAGATACAGAAACAACTTTGTGTTCATGAGTGAATAAAGAAAATGTCACACATACACACTCACACATGAATATTACACAGCCACAAAAAAGGATATCCTGCTGTTTGCAACAACATGGATGGACCCTGAGGGCATGATCTGCAATGAAACAAGTCAGACAGGGCAATCCAAATACCATATGCTCTCACTTAGATGTGGAATCTAAAAAAACAAAACAAAATTTAATTCATCTTCATCTTCCTTATGTGGGCTAAAAAATTATATCAGCCATTATTGAGAGTATTATGGCAGCCACAGTCACTCTACAGACTTCTATTAAAATTATATTCAGTTCCAACCCTACAGGGTTGTTCTTGCATTGCTCCTACACAACAGTTTTCCCATCCTATATTTGTATGTGTATCTTTCTTTTCTGACCTTGGGTAAGATGTCTTATCTTGTAGACGTGGCCTATAATCTCAGCTGACTGAAATTTTAGTTTTCATTAAAAAATAAGTTTTAAAAGATCAGTGTGCTCTTGATGCCCTCACCTAAGTTATGTGTAAACATGCTAGTCATACTCAGGAGCAGAATGAAACAAAAATCTCCTTCAGCTTAATAGCTTCAGGGATGATGATCGTCATACACTTATGAACCTAGTCCAATTCTCCATGCATTTACATCTCTTGATCCTCTCCTCAACGCCATCATGAGAATTATCACTCAAATGCCTTGCTGAAATGCAATTGCTAAGGCTACATCTGCTGTAGTATTTGCCTGATTTATCGGTGTTGCCTGTTTGTAACAGTCCCAAGTGTCTCTCACTGAAGTTCACTCTTCTTTTCTTGTATTTTCAACTGTTTCTAAAACCCAAGAACTGGCTTCCAAGACATTAGCATTTGAATCCCGTTTCACCAAATGGTACACAATTTCAAAAATGTTCATTAGACTTCATGTAGCAAGCTGAATCTCTCCCCAGAAACCTAGGGAGGGTGTGGCAGCTGACGGGACTAATATGCATGAGGGTGGTGACAATATTTGATCCAAACAATTTCAATTACAGTGTCCCTTCTACTTTGATGCTCTCCACTCTCCTCATAACCACACTGTGCAAAGTGAGTAAGACTGAAGGGAATGAGACTCTGCTACTCCTCTGCAGTCAACAATCATTTATACTTTAAACAATCATTTATATTTTAAATAATTAAAATATCAGGCACCTGGGTGGCTCAGTCGGTTAAGCATCCAACTTTGGCTCAGGTGATGATCTCGTGTTTGTGAGTTCAAGCCCCAAGCTGGGCTCTGTGCTGACAGCTCAGAGCCTGGAGCCTGCTTCAGATTCTATGTCTCCCTCTCTCTCTGCCCCTTCCCCACTCATACTCTGTCTCTCAAAAATGAATAAATGTTAAAAAAAATTAATAAAAAAATAAAATAAAATAATTAAAATACGTAAGAAGTGAAGTTCACACCTTTTCCAGCTGTGTTGTGCTCTGAGTGGCCTAAAATCCATTTTTATGTAGTTTTTGGTTTCTATCGCATTAAAAAAAATCAAACTTATTAAGGTATAACTTGTCTACAACACAGGATGCACCCAATTTTATGTACGGTTTGAGTTTTGCCAAATATATATATACTTGTATAATGACCAGCCACAATCAACATGAAGAATATCCATCACCCCCCAAAACTTTCTTCAGGTATTTCTGCAATTAATAACACCCTCTTCAGCTCAGGCAACCACTGATAATGATTTCTGCCACTAGAGATTAGCTTTGCCTTTTCTAGAACATCACATAAACAAAATCTATGGCTTCTTTTGCTCAGCATAATGATTCTAAGATTCACACACTGGCTGCATGCAGAATTACAGAGTATGGACATACCACAACCTAACCATTTAGCCCTTGGACATTTGGGTTGTTGCTGATTTTTGGCAATTATGAACAAGATACTATGAACATTCAAGTACAAGTCTCTGTTGTTGACTTATGCTTTCACTTCTTTTGGGTAAATAACTAAGACCAGATTGCTCATGTGGTTTTTTTAACTTTAAAAGAAACTGCCAAAGTGGTTGTCCCATTTAAGATCCTTACCAGCAACATGTAAGAGCTCTAGCTGCTCTAGAAACCTTATCAATAATCGGAATGGCTGGTTTTGATGGTAAGAATTCTAGTGGGTGTGTAGTGAGTGGTGTCTTGGAGTTTTAACTTACCTCCCCTAATGTCTACTGATGTTGAACATCTTTGCACATGTTCATTTGCCATTCTTATGCCTTTTAAATAAAGTACTCCAATCTCTTGCCCACTTTTTTTGTTGGATACTTTGTCTTAACTACTGAGTTGTAAGAGTTCTTGTATGGTTTAGATACAAGTCTTTTAATCAGATAATGTATGTTACAAACATTTTCTTAAAATCTGTGGCTTATCTTTTCATTTTTAACAGTGTCTTCAAAAAGCAAAGGTTTGGGGCGCCTGGGTGGCACAGTCGGTTAAGCGTCCGACTTCAGCCAGGTCACGATCTCGCAGTCCGTGGGTTCGAGCCCCGCGTCGGGCTCTGGGCTGATGGCTCGGAGCCTGGAGCCTGTTTCCGATTCTGTGTCTCCCTCTCTCTCTGCCCCTCCCCTGTTCATGCTCTGTCTCTCTCTGTCCCAAAAATAAATTAAAAAAAAAAAAAGCAAAAAAAAAAGCAAAGGTTTAAATTTTGATGAAGTCCGATTTATGAATTTTTTCTTGTATGATCCTTACTTTGTGTATCCTAAGAAATCTTTGTCTTTCTTTAGGCTATAAAGATTTTCCCCAATGTTTCTTCTAGAACATCTAGATTTTCAACTTTTAGTCTTTAATCCATTTCAAGTTAATATTAATGTCTTGTGTTGCGTAAGGGTTAATCGTGTGTTTATTTGTTTATTTATTTATGGAAATCCATTTGTTCCAGCAATATTTGTTGACAGGACTACCTTTTCCACATGAATTGCCTTGACGTCTTGTTAAAAAAATCAACTGACCATAGACTTATGGATATATTTCTAGGCCTTCTATTCTGTTTTGTTGATTTATGTGACCATTCTTATGCCAACATCACATGGCCTTGTGGCTTTATACAAAGTTCCGAAATCTGACACTAGAAGTCCTTCAACTTTGCAAAGATTTTCTTGACTATTCTAGCCATTGCATTTCCAAGTACATTTTATGATCAACTTGTTAATTTCTACAGAAAAGTCTGCTGATATTTTGACTGGGGTTAAAATGAAATCTACAGATCAATTTGGGAAGGAAGACATCTTAATAATATTGAATCTCCTCATCAATGAATATGATACTTCTATGTGTTTTTTGTTTCCTAGCTGGGACCTGCATTAGAGAGGGTATAATCCCCCTTGGAAAATCAAACCTTCTAAGTAAAACATTGGCCTAAAAATAATAAGTGGGAATGTTTTATAAACATGGAATATCATGGTACTGATGGAATAGTAAAAACCCTATTATTCTTTTTAAAAGTTCATTTCAAATACAAGTCCAAAATCAGAAGCATATTTATTTTTTTTTTGTAAAAGCAAGGTAACTCAGTGGAGGAAAGGATAGTCATTTCAACAAATTCTGCTGGGATATCCATATGGAGAAAAAAAATCTTCAACCCTCATCTCATTCCAAACTCAAAAATCAATCTAAAGTGGATTTAAGACCTAAAACTAAAAGCAAAAACTGTAAAACTTCTATAAGAAAAAAATTTCTACCACCCTCATGTACACATACAGCCTTTTAAAGTTTTCAGGATATTTTTGCATCACTGCAAAAAAAAAAAACACTGTTTTTTGCATCACTGCAAAAAAAACAACACTTTTTTTGCATCACTGCAAAAAAAACAACACAACAAAAAAAAAAAAACCACTTTGTGTTTCTTTGGGAGGCAAGCAAAACAGCAATAACTACACTTATACTAATGGGAAAACCAGAGCCAAGAAGACGTAAGAGACATAACCAGAGGGACAGAGTGGAAAGGGCATGGGTTTTGAATTCCAACTGCATCACTTACTAGCCATATGACCTTGGGTACATTTACATAATCCCTTTTAGCTTTAGATTCCTAACCTAAAAAATGGAGGTAATAATGATTACCTTGAAGGGGTTCCTTCTAAAAAAATTTTTTTAATGTTTATTTATTTTTGAGAGAGGGAGTATCAGTGGGGGAGGGACAGAAGGAGAGAGAGAGACAGAGAGAGAGAGAGGGAGAATCCAAAGCAGGCTCCATGCTGGCAGCACATAGTATGATGAGGGGCTTGAAACCAAGAACCGTGAGATCATGACCTGAGCCAAAGTAAGACACTTAACCAACTGAGCCAGCCAGGCACCTGTGAAGGGGTTTCTTCTTTCTTTTAACACGTGTTTATTGAAAGCCCACTATGTGCTAAGCAACAACTGTTCTAAGTCTTGAAGATAAAGCGGAAAAGCCCTACCTCAAGGTGCTTACATTTTAGTACAGAAGATGGAAAAGAAAAAAGATGTGTCAGTATTCTGTGAGTGGGGGGACAGGAAATGATGAGTTGGCAGGGGGTGGTGATTTTAGGGCAGGGAGGGCCTCTTTTCAAAGGACCTTTTGATGAAAGCCTGAAAGGAGGGGAGGGAGAGAGTCACGCAGATATGGGATAAGAGCATAGAAGGCAAAGGAACTAGCAAGGGCAAGGCCCTAAGGGAGGCATGTGCTTCCCAAATTCTAAGAGCGGCAAGAGGGCAAACTGGCTTGCAACAGAGGGAGCAAGAAGGAAGAGCAGTAAATGAATTGAGAGGTAATACGAAAGCAGAGAGATTGTGGTGGTGGTTACCTTGAGGAACTATTGTAAGGACTTTGGCTTTCTTTCTGAGTGAAATGTGAGACGCTGGGAGGCCAGAGGAGCAACATAACCTGAGTTAAGTCTCAAGAAAGACTCTGGGTGCTGAACAATAATAAACTGAAGGTAGGTAAGGGTGGAAGAAGAGCACTAAGCCAGCCAAGAGTTAATGGTGGCTTGAATCAGAGTGAACGGCAGAATAGGAGATGAGAATTTGTCAGATTCTAGGTATACGTTTTTCTTTTAATTTTTCAATGTTTACTTATTTTTAAATGTTTATTTTTGACAGAGAAAGAGCGAGCGAGTGAATGCAACTGGGGGAGGGGCAGAGAGAGAGGGAGACACAGAATCCGAAGCAGGCTCCAGGCTCTGAGCGGTCAGCACAGAGCCCGACACAGGGCTTGAACTCAGACCGCGAGATCATGACCTGAGCCGAAGTCGGCCACTTAACCGACTGAGCCACCCAGGCGCCCCTGTTTATTTTTGAGAGAGAGCACATGAGTAGGGAAGCAGCAGAGAGAGAGAAAGGGAGGCAGAGAATCCAAAACAGGCTCTGCGCTGTCAGTGCACAGCCCAACATAGGGTCTGAACCCATGAATCGTGAGATCATGACCTGAGCTGAAGTCAGACGCTCAAATGACTGAGCCCCCCAGCTGCCCCAAAAATGAAAACAGGATTTAAAAAAAAAAATTTTTTTTAATGCTTATCTTTGAGAGAGAGAGTGTGAGCACATGTGCGAGTAGGGGAGGGGCAGAGAGAAAGGCAGACAGGAGAATCGAAGTGGGCTCTGCGCTGAGAGCCCAATGCAGGGTTTGAATTCACGAACCATGATATCGAGACCTGAGCCAAAGTCAGACACTTAACTGACTAAGCCACCCAGGCACCCCTCTAGATATACTTTAAAGACAGAGTGAACAGGAGATAATAGGCTGGGTGTATTGTGTGCCAACAAGAGAGGAGTCAAAGATAACTACAAAATGTTGACATAAGCAGCTGACAGAACAGAGTTGCCAGTTACTGAGATGAAAGGACTGTAGGAAGAGCAGGCTTGAGGAAAAAGGTCAGGTCCTCAGTAGGAGACACGCTACATATGAGATGTCCATTAGACAGTCAAGCAATGTGGAGCAGACAGCTGGACAGGACAGTTTGGAGTTCGGAGGAAGTGAGTTGGATGGTGATGGGCATATAAGTGGTAACTGAACAGTATTTTAAGCCATGAAACTGGATGAGATCACCAAGAGAATGGAGATTCCTGGAGAATTCCAACATTCAGCGAGGTTCAAGCGTTGAGGAAGAACTAGCTACAAAGGAGAAGTAGAAGGAAAATCAGGAGAAGGGTGCTTCTCAAATTTTAATATGCATCCAAATCATTTAGGGACTTTGCTAAAATATAGTCTCTAATGCAGAAGATCTGGGGTAGCACCTAAAACTCAGCATTTCTTTTTTTAAATGTCATTTCGCAGGGCACCTGGGTGGCTCAGTCGGTTGAGCCTCCGACTTCGGCTCAGGTCATGATCTCGTGGTTCGTGAGTTCGAGCCCCGCATCGGGCTCTGTGCTGACAGCTCAGAGCCTGGAACCTGCTTCAGATTCTGTGTCTCCCCCTCTCTCTGACCCTCCCCCGTTCATGTTCTGTCTCTGTCTCAAGAATGAATAAACATTAAAAAAAATTTTTTTAAATGTCATTTTCACTAATACTTCTTAATGTTTATTTATTTTTAAGAGACAGAGAGAGAGAGACAGCATGTGAGGGGCAGAGAGGGAGACAGAATCCCAAGCAGGCTCTGCTCTGTCAGCACAGAGACTCATGGTGGGGCCTGAACTCACAACCTGTGAGATCATGACCTGAGCCTAAATCAAGAATCAGATGCTTAACCGACTGAGCCACCCAGGCACCCCTAAAACTCAGCATTTCTAAAAGGCTCCCAAGTGGTACAGATGCTACTCAGACCAGATTCTGAGTAGCAAGGGATTAAGGATGGGTTTCATCGGAGAAGGGTATGATCAACTGCAGAATATGTTTCTGACAGTACAAACAGATGGAGACTGTAAATCTAACCACTGGACCCACTAAGAAGTATTTCAGTGGAGTACTGGGACAAAATCCTGACCAGGTGGGATCCACAATAAAAGGCAAGAAGAGAAATTACAGAGTGAATATCAACAACTCTTTTGTCAAGTTTTACTGTAAATAGAAAAATGAGGTGATAACTTGAGGGGGAAGTAGAATCAAGGATGGGTCCTCCATAACTTTTTATTAAGAAATTTTTAAGCATAAAGTTGAAAGAATAGTACAATAATCACCCTACAATCTCCACCTAGATTCAACAATTGTCAACATTCTGCCAAATGTGCATTATAAGGAAGATCTTCTAAATGAAAGAAAATCCAGTAGAAAACGAAAAGCTGAAGATGAGTAGGGGAGATTTACTCCAAAGATGTCAGTGAGTAGGGGAAATAAGACGGGGATCTAGCATATGAAAAGGAAGGGCTGGCTTTCACTCCTAGTGATAAGGCATAAAAATTGAGCATGAACACAGGCGGGTGGGCAGATGTGGTGGGTGCTTCTAATTTTCTCAATGAAATCACAGGCAAGGAAACCAGCTGACTGTTCTTGGAGGAGAGGTGTTGAAGGTTTGAGGATAGAGAAGGTAAGACACCCTCTAGGAGAAAGGAAGAACGAACAATCTTGAAAAAAAGTATGGCTGCTGTATTCCATTAAGAGCCCACTTGAGGTGTTGAAAAGACTAAGTTGGAGAAGCAGCAACGTGTAAAGGAATATACTCTGACACCAAAGTGTCAGCGCCAGGTTACTTGATCTCTCTAAACCCTAGTTTCTTTATAAGTAAATGGGGATAATAATAGGATATACCTCACAGGGCTATTGAGGATTACATGAGGTAGCATATGTAAGTACACAGAACAAAGTCTGGCACATAGTAAGTACTTGCTAAACACATTACTGCATATATAAAAAACCAGAGAATGTAGCTGGTATAAGAAACAGAAGGAGAGGGTAAGTTACTAGTATGTAGCAGAGGTGGGGTCAAAACAGTATTTACTGATCAAGAAAGATATTTAAAATAAGAATGAAAAAAGGTAAAACCAGTGCGAGTCCATACTTGGAACAACAACATAACTCACTGTGTATACTATTAAGTACCAAATTCTGAAAGGACACACAATACACATCAGAATATTAATGGTGATTATCTCTCGGCGGATTACTGGTGCTGATTTATGTTCACATTTCCTGGGTGTTCTCCAGTGACTATGTATTCCCTATAATAACTTTTATTTTGAAATTAAGAACTGCACCAAAGGCAATCACTGCAGCAATCACTCATATTTCTCACCATAATTAATTCTGTTAAAAATTTTCCACATTGGCCTCCCGGTTTTCACAGTTCATAAAACTTATGAAGGTAAAACACAACTATGGAGTCTTTTGTTTTAAATTAAAAGACAGAAATAATCAACGTGTTATAGATAAAACAACTGCTCTTCTCTCCCTGATAGCTGTCCCCATGCCGATCCCTTCCACCATTCTTGCAAACCACTACTCAATTTGGTGTGTGTCTGCTAATCCTTATTTTAATACTTTTGCATACTTATGTACACCTCTCTTAAAAAAAAAAAACCCACATATAAAAATGTTTTGTTTTTAAAATTTCAAGTGGTCTCATGCTATAGCTTTTCTCACCTGATACTGTATCTTAAAGCTAATGCTGATACGTAATTCATTTCTGCTGTGTTATTATTCTCCTGTACAGAGGTGCCAATATTCTATTTATCCAAGTCCTCTGATGGACATTTAAATTTATAATTTTTCACTGTTATATATTTTCCTGCAATACATCTCTTCCCATATAAACCTTTTATGGAACAAAAGCTGGCATCTCTTGGGTCTTGGGGCAGGTCAGGTACTCTCCATTTTATCAGACCTTCTGGAGCACACCAGGGGTGGCCGGTTGCATCAGGTGCCAGTAAGCAATTCCCCTCATCTTTCTCAACACGCAATTCTGTCTGAATTCAGGTATTCTGCTAATCCCAGTGGGTGAAAAATAGTACTTTAGTTTTTATTTTTCTGATTACCAGTACCCTCTTTTGTATCATTGTTCTTATCCACTGGAAAATCATGCTCACTATAATTAAATATTCTTTGATCAACTGGAATTATTTTCAATCATTGATACACGTTCACCTCTTTTCAGCTTTAATTCATCCTTCCATCTTTTTTTTTAACTAGGTTTATTATCTTTTTTTAATTTTATTTTTTTAAATTTACATCCAAATTGGTTAGCATATAGTACACAACAGTGATTTCAGGAGCAGATGCCTTAGTGCCCCTCACCCATTTAGCCCATCCCCCCTCCCACAACCCCTCCAGTAACCCTGTTTGTTCTCCATATTTATGAGTCTCTTCTGTTTTGTCCCCCTCCCTCTTTTTATATATTGTTTGTTTCCCTTCCCTTATGTTCATCTGTTTTGTCTCTTAAAGTCCTCCTATGAGTGAAATCATATGCTTTTTGTCTTTCTCTGACTAATTTCACTTCGCACAATCCCCTCCAGTTCCATCCACGTGGTTGCAAATGGCAAGATTTCATTCTTTTTGATTGCTGAGTAATACTCTGTTGTACATATACATACCACATCTTCTTTATCCATCCACCGATGGACATTTGGGCTCTTGCCATACTTTGGCTATTGTTGACAGTGGTGCTATCAACTTGGGGGTGCATGTGTCCCTTCGAAACAGCACACCTGTATCCCATGGATAAATGCCTAGTAGTGCAATTGCTGGGTCGTAGGCTAGTTCTATTTTTAGTTTCTTGAGGAACCTCCACACTGTTCTCCAGAGTGGCTGCACCAGCTTGCATTCCCAAAACTAGGTTTGTTTTTAAGTAAAGAGGCATACGTTTCATTATTTTTTAAAAAAGTAAATCGTGAGGATTTATCCCCAATTACTTTTAATTATCTTTATTTAGATTATCACACTTCTGTGGGTATAACAACAGACCACAACTTTCTCTTGATTTAACACCTAGTAAATTTTCTGATAAAGTTAAATGAAAAGTTATACAATAAATATTATACTGAAATTAAAAGTCCTGCAAGGAAATGGCATGACAGCTTGATCATTTGTGAAATTTCTTTAGAACAACATTTTTAAAACACCTTGGCCCTAAGGTCAATGACTGTCAGGTGAGAAGATGATAAACATACTATACTAACCCTGATTCGGGAGGAATGAGACTCTCCTTATCTACAACAACTCTGCTCTCTTCAGGTAAACCTAGCAATCAGAAATGATCCTTCACGGAGGAAAGGACACAAAATCACACTGGAAAAATGTCACCCATCTGCTTATATTCTGTAATCCAATGAAGGGGACACATATGAAAGTCCTAATGATTCAGTTTCCTAATTACTAACGGTTTTATCCTATGAATGACTACAACCCCAGCACCTTGTATCCTTATTCTGCTTATACTCTCTGACTTCAAAATACATTTTGTGTGAGCAGTGGCTAACTGTATCCTTTCAAATTGGGAAGGAGTTAGGGGAAAATAATACGTTTCAGAAAGTATTCAGAAAAGATCAACAACATCTGGAAAACATTCAGGTGGCAGACTATTTTGAAACGGGGGCTTCGCAAAAGTACACTATTAGGTGGCTCTTTAAATAGACTATGGACTTATCGGTTAGCTACATCTAGCTTGCTCTGTCCTTTGTGAAATGATGGTGGAGGACAGGGAAGGAGGAATCAGACATTTAAAAGTTTAAATAAGTACAAAGCATATAATTTGTGCTGGGCTACAATATCAACATTTGAACACTGCCGTTGTTGTTATTATCCAAATGTTCCTAACAAAGCATCTATTCTTGCTTCATGAATAAAAAATCTTCTTTCATCTCTGAGGAAACTGGTAGGTATTCGGGGGAGAGAGTCGTCTCTTCTCCTTGCCTTGTGTTTGTTTGTTTATTCCTTGTTGCCTCTTTAACTCCGTTTGTTTTGGTCTCAGTCATTGGCATCCCACCCTTTACCTCTGACATTTGATGATCCAGAGACAATTTGTCTTACTCAGACTAAATGAAGGTTCAAAAAACTGTCTGGAAGGTTTGAGCATATGGATGGGCTTCTTGTTTTTTAACTTCCCTGTGTAGTGATCTAAGTGGAATCCCTGATGTCCCTACCTTTGGGTCTTTTCTCTCGGTTGATAAGATTCCTCAGAGAAGACTCTCCCATCTCCTGCCTAAAGGGGAAGTTTTGGCTGCCAGCATTTGGCTGGGAATCTTTGAAAACAGAGTGCTGGGGAACTCTCCATTCATCCTTCCGGAAACAGTCACTCAACCCCCCTGTTTCTGACAAAATCTCCATGCCCATGTCCCCAGTCCAGATATAACTGATTTTCCTCTCTCCAGAGAATATAAAAGTCTACAGTAGGGCAGGGAGGGGGCAGTCACCCAGCGACCCAGAGCAGGACGCAGGATTTAGAGAAGATTTGCAGATATGCTCTCTCACTTACGTATCTCCCCTCTTCTGAAGGCAGCCGGCACTGCCAATTCCTGACACTTTTGAGGAACCTGTGGTGTCAGGTTGGCCTTTATTTCCCCATTGCCAACTAAGGCTTTAGCTTTTTTTAGGTACATTAATTCCATTACCACTTCATCTGCTTTCTGGTTTTCAAAATGTTGTTATTGTTTCCTTCCTCTCTGTTATCTCTGTCCTTATATGTTCATGCTTAAGAAAATTCCTTGATTGTAGTTTTAGTGGCGTTTCAAAACACAGCAAAACTTTGTCACCTTAACTTGAAACCCACATCTGCCAAAGCCGTTAGAAACTAAAGATGTGTTAATACATTTAACCGGGTGCATGTTACTGTCCTATAAAGAACAGAAAGAAAAAATAGGTACTGTATCTTCTTTGGTTCATTTAAAGCTGGTAATAAACTCTTGCTAGAGGGCTTAAAATTTACAGTTAAAAAAAAGTTTATTTATTTTGAGAGAGAGAGAATCTCAAGCAAGCTTTGGGCTGTCACCCCTGATATGGAGCTCGATCAAACGACCCTGGGATCGTGACCTAATCCAAAATCAAGAGTCGGATGCTCAACCAACCGAGCTACCCAGGCACCCTTAAATTTTACTATTAATACTTTTTTAGCTATTAAAATCTATGATAAATTTATAGAATGATCTGAATTCATAACTAGGTATACTCATTATATAGTCAGAGTTAGCTAAAAATATAACCAAAGTGTTTTGGAATAGACAGATGCAAAGGTTTATGCTTACAGAACCCAAACTGTAAAGTGATGGGATCATATTATGCCTCTTCACTGACTATTCCCCAGACTACAGAACTATTGCAATTTGATAATGTTCTCTCTACTGTACTTCTTGTCTTTATCAATAGTTGCATTCCACTGCCCCATCACTGTTCCTGTTTTTTTAATGTTTATTTATTTATTCTGAGAGAGAGAGAGAGAGCGAGGGAGAGAAAGACAGAGATAGAGCGCGCGGGCACGTATGCACACGAGTAGGGGAGGGACAGAGAGAGGGGGAGAAAGAGAATCCCAAGTAGGCTCTGCACCATCAGCACAATGCCTGATGCGGGGCTCAAACTCACAAACCGTGAGACCATGACCTGAGCTGAAACCAAGAGTCAGATGCTTAACTGACTGAGACACCCAGATGCCCTACCCATCACTGTTTCTAAAAACAATTTTTAGTACTATTCTTTGCTGCCTCTGTTTATAGCAAAAGCATTTCCCCTCTTATTCTTTTGTTATTCTCTTTGACCATTTTCTCTTTCCTTGACACTTGTTTTGATATGCTTCTCTCTCTTCCAAAAGGTAAACCAGCAATAATATGCAGTTATGTGTAATCATTCTTTCATTTTGTGTGTGTGTGTGTAACAGATATGTAGTGAGTACTTATCATAGGCCAGGCCCTGTTCTAGGCAATAGGGATAAAACAATGAACACAACAAAGCCCCTCATCTCATACAGCTTATATTCTAGTGGGGGTGACAGACGATAAACAAATATGTCCGATACAGCTGAGTCTCAAAAACAAAAGGATAGGGATACAAAAAGTATCATCGGTGGGGTAGGAATCTTAGTTACATAAGATGATGAGTGAGAGAAGCCTTCTTTTAAAAGGTAACATTTAAACAGAGACCTAAGGGAGAAGCTCTATGGATATTTGTGGAATGAGTATCCCAAAGAGAAAAATAACCAGTACAAAGGCTGAGGAGGGAAGATGCTTGGCTTGAAGAAACAGCAAAGAGACTGGTGGGATGGGAGCAGAATAAGCTTTGTTTTCTTATCAATGTTTACTACTTTTGCCACGGTTCACTCTTTCCAAGAGTTTAATATACCTTTCAGATTTGAACAGATTCAGATTCTAACTTATATGAAAGGCTGACATTGTTTGAAGTCTAGTGGATAAGTGGGAATGTTACTGAAGAGGTAATCATTTGCTGCAATAAGCATTCTGGCTGACCACAGGCTTGTAAACAATGTAAATTACTTAAATTACTTAGATATATTACGTAGTCTTGAGACAGGGAGGGTGATAGTTCAGTGGGAAGATTTAAGAGCCCAATCTGATTTTCGGTCCTGGTCCTACACGTACACACTAAGTGACCTTGAGTCAGAGCTCTAGGTACTGGTACTTATATACACTTTTACTCTTTTATTCTAATTTTAAAATGTAAAAGTAGCATAGTGAATATGGGGAAAGAATAATGGCTTGGAAGTCAGATTCTGAGTCAAACACCTCTGCTGCTATTTATTAAATGTGCAGCTATAGACATCACTTAAAAGCCTGAGTTTCCTGACCTTTAAAAGCAAAAAAAAAAAAAAAAAAAAATCTACTTTATAGCACTATAAAGATTAAATGACATAATAAAAGCCATTTGTATACTATAAAATATAAGATACATACATATTTTTAAACTACCCATAGAGCTTTTAAACTTGTATTCTACTAACTTAAAATTTTTCATCTAAGTACTTTCAAAATTCATTCTTAACTTTTACCTTTTGATTTCCTTCTTCATTTGTACTTAAGAGCTGCATGCAAAATTTATCCCTCCCAGTTGGTTCCCTATTGTGACCGATGATAAATTCTATTTAAGCAACATTTTATCTTTTTTTTTTTTTTTTCAACGTTTTTTATTTATTTTTGGGACAGAGAGAGACAGAGCATGAACGGGGGAGGGGCAGAGAGAGAGGGAGACACAGAATCGGAAACAGGCTCCAGGCTCCGAGCCATCAGCCCAGAGCCTGACGCGGGGCTCGAACTCACGGACCGCGAGATCGTGACCTGGCTGAAGTCGGACGCTTAACCGACTGCGCCACCCAGGCGCCCCAACATTTTATCTTTTAAATTACATAGCAAAATTCAACAGATATGAACAACTCAACTTGGAATCCTTAAAACAGCATCAGAATGCAGATTTTCATTTTATTTTATTTCACTCAGATGACATTTTGTAATAAAAAATATGGGTACATGGAGAAAATAATTTGAAAGGACAACTTAATTATTTTGTATACTTCAGTAACTGTTAAAGACTTTTTTGTAGACTTTCTTGTTTTTTTGGCTTATTTTGTTTTGTTAACCTTCAATACTGAATCATTGCATGCTAAACGTAAAATTGCAGTCACGTATTTGTTATCAAATATTTGATACACGTTTTTGAAGACTATACTAAAGATATACTAGAGAGACATTTTATTTCTTAATATCATATTTTTAGCCATTAGTTAAAAGTGTTCCTATGTTACTAGACAGTAATTCAAAAGGCAGCCCAAAAGAATATTAGCTAAAACCTTTAAAATACCATCAGTGGTCTCAAAAACAATTTACAAGAGATTTAACAGAATGGAACTTACTCCATGCCCTGCGCAGTCTGCCGAGCAATATCTATCAGCTTGATCATCTCGAATTTGGTCTCGATGATGTGGAGATGGTGGTATAAGCTGGAGCCCTCACACCACTGGGTGACGATAGCCAGCTGGGGCTTGGTTGAATAGCCCATGAAGAGCAGGATGTTCACATGCCGAGTTTTCCTGTAAAAGGAAGTATGTCAGTAAACAGTAAATGTCGATAAACTTCAGCAAATCTGAAAAAAGTGGACCAAAGCAGTCTGATTATCAGGAAGATGTTAGAACATAAGGAAGGATAAGTTTAGAAATTATTTTAGGAATTGTCTAGTCTAATATCCTACCCCTTGCAGAAAGATCTTAGGTTTTAATATACCTCACAACAGGCAACTGAAGTTGCTTAGATACCTTCAATTGTGCAAAGCTCTTCACTGAGACTGCAGCTTCTTTTTTCACCCTTAGCCCCCTTTTGAAAGTGGTTCTAGTATTACAAAGTTCTTTGGAGTTGAGAAAAAACTATTTCCCTACAACTTCCACCACTGGCCGTCCTGTTCTGCTCTCTGGAATAAAACAAAGTCTGTACCTTCTTGAACATAATAGCCTTCTGTGGACCCAAATATACTCAGTTCTATCGACTGTTTTCCCCTTGTTACAGTTTCAGAATCCTCCTCATCTAAGTTGTCCCTGCCTGGAAATTCTCTAGTTTGTTAATGTTCCTCAAGTCCCAGGGCTTGACACAATCTTTAAATGTGTTCTGATAAATTTAGAATTTTGAGAGTATTATTTCCATAAGCGGAAATAGGATTTTTCATGATCAGAACATTGTATTTCCATTAATTCACCTTAGGACTAATTTTCCTATCAGTTATACCATATAATATTGTACACCACTTAAACAATACGGTTAAAGACATAGTATACTCAAACTCTGTCTTATCCACTTTTAGTAAACCTATAAAGCCAACAGTGGCTATCACTGGAAAATAGAAGATAAAGATAACTTCTCTGGAAAACAGTAATGCACACAGGCTCACCTGAGTACTCCTACTTCATTTTTGAAGGCCTGTAACTGCTGAGGTGTGGGTGCTGTCACATTCAACATTTTCACTGCCACATCACCTAAAAAAAAAGTTGTCATTCCAAATGTCATTCCAATTTTTTAAACTTAAAAAAAAAAAAAAAAAAAAAAAAATATATATATATATATATATATATATATATATATATATATATATATATATAAAAACAAACCTCTTGGATATTTTCACTAATTACCATGGCCTTAAATCCATACCATTATTAAATTGCAAATAAATGAGATCTTAACTTCTAAAATGTATTAATTTTCTAAGGATAAAAACTAAATGAACAATGACACTCCTATACTAGTATTTCAAAATACCACCTCCCCCCCAATAGCCAATGTTGTATTTCCCCTAGAAATGTAGTTTAACCAAGTAAGTACCCATGGTATTTTCCTGATTAATTAACAATACTAAACCAAATGCTTTTATTATCTGAATGTTAAAACAAACTATTGATGACAGGCCCAATGAAGCTTGGCTGAAATAGAAAACTGCAGAGCTTCTTTATCAGAGTAGTTAACATGGTTTTCAAATCCAAGGATCACTTGCTTTTGCTCAGGAAGATTAAAAAAATAATTTTATGTGAAACAGAATTCTTACACATCGCCAGTGGGTGTGTAAAATGGTGCAAGCACTTAAAACACTTTTGGCAGCATCTACTAAAACTGAACATATGTATATCCAGTGGTCCCACAATTCTTTCCTAAGTATATACCCAGCAAAAATGGAACATATGTTCTCCAAACAACATGTACTAAGAATATTCACAGCAGCAGCATTCGTAATAGCCCCAAACTGGACACTATTCAAATGTTCATCACACAGTAGAGATTGGAAAAGAAATCATGTTAGAGTCACACAATGAATTGTATTCAGAGAATGAATGACCTATAACCACATACAATAATACAGATGAATCTTGTACTTTTTTGCAGGTTTATTATACTTTGATATAATTATGGATTCTTCCTGATTATCGAAGTAATACAGTGCTCATAGTGAAAAACATTTTGAAAACAAAGAAAAAAAGTAAAATCTCCTATAATCATGTCACTCAGAAGTGATCATTGTTAACACACTGATATATAAACTTATTAGGCTTTTATATGTATGCAGTGTGAATATTTACGAATACATATGGAAAAAAATCACCTAAAAAGATACATACTAAAATGCTGACAGTCATTTTAAAAGTTTATGTTATATGTATATTTCTAGGCAGTACCATAGTATAGGATATTATACATGCTGTTCTGTAAAATTTAATATACCACACATACCTTTCTGTATCAATAAATATAGATCTACCACACTATGTCATGTCTATATAATCACATATGAAGGTTACCAATTTATCCAGTCCTCTGTTAACGAACACGTAACTTTATGTCCATTTTCTCATTAAGTCTCTAATGAATATAGTTGCACACACATCTGTTTGTTTCTGCCCAATGAGTTGTAGTTCTACAAATGGAATTGTTGGCTCAACACACATATTGACAAACTGCCCCCCAGAAAATCTGTAGCAATTTATTCTCCCTCCAGCAGTGTTACAATCACAGCTCTAAACATGGCCAATTTAAAAAACAAACAAACAAACAAACACAAAAACAAAAAAACCTATCTGTCCACTTGAGAGGCAAATAATGATTTCTAGCTTTTGAATTTGCAATTCTTTGATAATTAGTGAGGCTAAACATTTCTATATGTTCCCTGGTTGTTTCTTCCTTTGGTAAGTACAATTTTAATGTTTACCTGTGATTTATAACACAAATAAAACTATCAGCAAAAAGACTTCTAAAAGAAAAAAAAATCTTGGGGCGTAACTCACCCGGGGAATTGTCATCTTTAAAAATTATTACTGTAATGATAGGAGTCCTCCTTGCTGTGAATTGTTTTTATTTCCCATAATTTTTGTTAACCCTTTCTTTGGAGGACTCTTTAATCTGACCTATTTGCTATGATGCTATTTGCTTAGTGATTCAAACAGTGCATATTCCCTTTGATTTTTTTAACTCACAGTTATGACACGTATCCTATTATAACTTGTATGTCACTGTATTACATACGTACCATGCCACTTTCCCTTGTAGACTGTCCCAAATGACCCGGATCCAATTCTCTGTCCCACTGTGATCTGCCCATCAGGAATCTCCCAATCATCACTTGAATCCCTTCTACCAAGTGTTTTCTTCATAAAAATAGCACAGAAGTCAAGCCAAAACAAACAAAAAAGGAAGAGAGCAAAAATCAGTGTGTGGGAATGCTTTAAGCAAAAAACTATCAAGCTTTTAAATTTACTTTGTTAAGGGAATTCTGTGTCACATACTGACATCTCATACATCACTATATATCATATAATCTAAAAGATGACATTACATTTAGCTAGCTTATAAAACAAAAGAGCTTAGAGGACAGAAGATCTCATATATTCTCACCATTCGATTCCTATCTTCTGAGGATGAAGAAGATTTCCTT
Organism: Neofelis nebulosa; assembly: GCF_028018385.1. NCBI lineage: Eukaryota > Metazoa > Chordata > Mammalia > Carnivora > Felidae > Neofelis > Neofelis nebulosa. The sequence goes on along the minus strand of NC_080785.1, from coordinate 14,268,476 downwards.
TCCCGCTGAGGCCCTGGAGATTTCTGTAATGCTTTTACATTAGTGAGAGAGCCCGGCAATGAGGCAGGGGGGGTGGCAGACAAGCCTGTGGTTGATCCTAAATTAGTGAAATAAAAAATGTATCTATTAAAGGAGGACTGAGTATGTTAATTTACTGGGGGAAGAGGGTGGGGAGAGATTTAGACTTCTTTTCAAAATGCAATGTATGTTTAAAGGCACATCTTTTGGAAATGATAGGACAAAAAAGGGCCTCATTTGGTGATCAGCACTGTAATTTCTTTTAGTTTTCTGGTCAATCTAATGACTTTTAAAACACCTGATTTCAGATACATACTTTGCTTATTGGTGTAGAGTCTGGAAGAAAAATAATCTTTCTAAAGTAAGAGATCAATACTAAAACAATACTCCCAAGTCTTTGTTTGGTTTAAAAAAGTAAAATCAATTTAAAAGCTTATAGAAAAAATAAACTTGTAACTATTTTATGTTACCTGAACAGCCAATCAATATAAAAACAGATGGAAACTCCCAAATGGGAACATATAATAATGGCCTTAATGTTAAAAATATCTGGCTCTATCATATTAGCCACGAGAACTTTAAAAATCCTATACTGTTTAAGAGTTAGAAATATCGGTCAGTTCAGTGGTTCCTGGATTCCTGTTCTACCAAAGACTACTTGTTACCTGTATAACAAAGTTAATACAAACAAAGCCAAACAGGTTTCTCAAGACTTTCTGAAAAATCTCTACAGGTATAAAGTGAGAGAAAAGTTAAGTGCTATGGCCTCTTGGCCAAGCTGCTACAAGTGGAAATATTCTATGAGTCAAGTGAGTCCAGTGGATACACTGAAAGTAGACTCAGTAGGCAGGGCTGCATACTTCTCTAAACACCGACTGAGCACAACTCCTAGATTCACCTAGCCGGTTTAGAGGGGTTCCGGGCAATGACTCCTAGTGGTGTCTGAATACAGTTAAGGAGCACTGAGATGTCCAGTAATATCTGCATATACAGAACAAAAAGACCTCGAAAGAATTTTTTCTTTTATAAGATTACTATTTGGGGGTAGGGAGAATAGCAATGTCTACATTTAAATGTTCGAACTGTATAGAATTTTATCATTACCACATCACACATGTCATCACATGGAGAATGTACCTGATCTGATATGCAATTTTCTAAAAGGAAATGGGGCCTGGGACGCCTGTAACTAGAGCATAATCCATTTTCTACCTTCCAACTGGTAATTTTCAACATCATAAAGCTTTAACTGCTTGCTCAGGCCTCACAGATTCTGATCTACTCAATAATGTGCTGTATTACTTATTTCAGTGACACTACTCAGTACTGTAGGAATTCTAGCCCATCCTATGGTTTTTATGAGAAACAGCTGGGCTGAGACAGCAAAAATCTGAACCACCACCATCACTTTTAGAGTAAATAAGAGACACTAGCAAAAGCCAGTAAATATAATTCTTTAAAAATATTTGTAGTAAGATACCTGTCTGAATTTTGAGTTAAAACGTTAAGAGATCAGTTTAACTACAAAACAGAGTGGGATGAACTGAGAGAGTGGAACCACACTGCTATAGTGCTTCCTTCATATTAGGGTGTAAGTGAGGGTAGCAATCCTCAAATTTTCTGAAGTATGCTAAAAGTACCCCAAATATATTAAAAGCCTTTCTTAAGGCTCCCTACCTCTGATATAAAATGTACATGTCCTGCATTAAAAAAAAGGACAGTGCTATTATAGAAAAATAAAGCCAAAAATCTGGCAAAATCTCCTAATTGGGGTTTCTATTTTTACTTTATTAAAAACCACAAGAGTTGATCACAAATATTAATAGTCATGAAGGCTATTATGTAAATGGATTAAGATAAAAGTTATTCTGATTGAGGCACCCCCCCATATACATTATTTATTGCCACCCACCGAGTTTAAGAAATTATCAAGACCAAAAAGTAAGTAATAGAACAAAAAACAAGATGGATATCTTAGCTCAGAATTTTCTTGCTTTTAAAAATTTATGACAGACAGCATACAGAAAGCTTGTGGTAGTGAGTATGTGTGAGAAGCACATTCAGAGCATTCCAGCCAGGCCAAGCAGAAATTTAGTACTGAAAACTCTCACACTTACAAACACACGCTGTGAAGGTGAGGCACAAACAGTATCTGTAGTTTATATTGAGTTTGCTTTGGGTGAAAACAAGAAAGAAGAGCCCAACTACCTCTGAACACTGGGCCAGGCTCAAAATCAAACACTATTTCACTGGGGACAGAATGTAGGAGGGGACTGGGAGTCCGGGATTGGTATTTCCGAAGACCACGCATCAGCTGGTTCAAAGGGGCTGTTAGAAGAGAAAGAGAGGGGCAGGCAAACACAAGAAGACAGACACACAGAAGAAATGAAAGAAGTCATGGGAATAAATGAGTTGAAGCCTGCTTCACAAAATATTCTGGATGTCTAAAAAATCTGCTTGTTTTCATAAAATCCCAATGACTTTTTATAAAGTGACTCATAAAAAGGATAAGAAGTGCCATTTGATTTTTGGAACTAAGCAGGCAGTTTTTAAGATTAACTTAACTTTGTGATGCTAATATGATGGCAACACTTAAATGCTGGATGTACTGGGCAAAATTATCAGAAGCCACAGTTATTAAGACATATGAAAGTCAAACTGGCAGCAACATTAATTGGTGGATTCATGGAATAACAAATGGAAAACAACCACAACTTTTTAAACTACATGCTATAATGAATAGTAAGTCCAAGATACAATGCAGGGTTTTCACTGAGGCAGATTCACAGGTATAGAGAAACATAACACAAGATGACTTACACAATGTTTATTCAATATAAAATATCTTTAAAGTCTGGGTTTAGGTATTTTGAAGATAAAGCAGTTCACAGTGAGGAGACCAACTCTCAAAAAGGTAAACAGGTATTACAGGTCCTCTTTTTTAGAGAGAAAATACTTGAAAAAGTAAGCACTAAGGACCACCTGGAAGAAATCTTCAAGACAGTTTCAAATACCATTTCGTGGAAAACATTGTATAGGGATAAAATCTTAGTTAAAAAGTAAGCAATGTTTTCGTATGTCCCCAATTTTTAGAGTGCTAGAGTGAACATCTGATGAAGCGATCTCCATTCAATTTCTCATTTACTTCTTTTATTTACTGAACTAATAAGAGGACGACATGCTTTCTTTCTATAAGGGTCCATTTTGTATAAGGTACATTCCAAACCCTTCTAGAAAGCTGAAGAGGCTGACAATGTCCAACAAACGGAGATGTTGTGACAGGCAACCTAAGGGATTCTTCACAAGAATGACTTAGGAAAATCAAGTGTTAACTGACCCTAAGCTCAATCATTAAGTATGAGTGGTACTAGTTAGGGTTCCCTCCCAAAGGGAAGTTAGCACCTCTAGTTTTAGAGATAGTTAGGAATCAGTAAGGTGGGTAAGATAGTTGATGATCTGTCTTTGAGGATAACAACATTTTAAAATTGTAGATAGTACATTTAAGATTCCCTTTTATGTCTTCTCTTTTTATCTACTCATCTTATAAATCAGTTAAAATTTTACCAGAGATGAATGATAAATAATAAAGAAAACTAAAAAAAAATTTGGGGGTTTTCCCTACGCATTTTTCTCTGTGTCTGTGTTTCATGAAAGAAGCAAATATAAAGGAGACAAGCAGCAAAGCAATTGCATTTTTCCCTGATTTTTTTTTTTTTTTAATTGAAATCACTACTTACCTCCATCACTACGAAACCCCTGGTCTCTAATCAAGTCCTACAAATAAACAGTAATGGATATTTATTCAAAGCATATGGTAAGAAAGTAATAACAACACTGAACTTTCCACTAACCATTAACAGAAAGGTTAATTCAACATAATACCTGCCATACAATTACTTCACAAAAGAATATGAAATTAGGGAACATAAGATAAACATTTTGAAGCACTTGTCAACCTAACCCCTATATTGAAGGGATTATTAGTCCTAATCAAATGTTGAAATCCCTTCCAGGCCACTCAAAACCAATGGCTACATCAATTTTTTCTTTTTTTTTTTTAACGTTTATTTATTTTTGAGAGAGAGGGAGACACAGAATCTGAAGCAGGCTCCAGGCTCTAAGCTGTCAGCACAGAGCCTGACGCGGGGCTCAAACTCACGAACCATGAGATCATGACCTGAGCTGAAGTCAGATGCTTAACCGACTGAGCCACCCAGGTGCCCCTGGCTATATCAATCTTAAAAAAAATTCTACTGGCACATATTAGCCATAAAATGTTCATACCCTTTGATCTTGTAATTCCACTTTTGGGAATTTTTCCTAAGGAAATAATTCAGAAGAAAAAAATGTATGCATAAAGATATGCAGTGCAGCATTATCCATCATACTAAAAAATCAGAAATAATTATTTCCCTATTATAGACATATGACATTTTAGTTAAGTAAATTATGGTGCATCAGTTTAGTAAGTATTATGCAGCTACTGAAATAAGTATGAATCTTGTATCGTGAAACATGTTTACAATATAAAAAAATATTAAATGTACACTGATTACAATCAAAATACAGATGCGTAAGGAAACACCAGAGGGGAAAAAAATCAAAATGGCTCTAACAGGGTTTTGTTAAAGTTTGTCTTTATTATTAAAACATATATCTTTCTACAACAGACAATACTGGGTGATGGGGAGGGAAAAGTCTACTGGCAACGCGATGCACTTTGGACAATGATAGGTGGAGCTTAGTATGTTTACCCAGTTTAAATAGGAGGGCCTGAAACGGCCCCAAATGTCTCTAAACAGGCTCAAAGACTCTTTGCAAACAGGCAGCTTTTTGTTTCTAGTCTAGAATAAATTCTTTACAAATGCATTTCTATCATGTGTAATGTATTATATAAAGCCTTTGCCATCTTCTACAGAATAACCAACAAATATACATCTGCCAACAATGTGCTAGGTGTTAGGGGCTGCATGGCTACCAATAAATATAAAATCCTCGTGGTCTCACTAACTTTCTCTGTGTTCTTGAGGACTTGTAAACTAAGCGGAAGAAAGATGTACAAACATGGAAATGAAATGATAAAAGAGTAATAGCTTAAGAAAACAATAAAAGAGGTGCCAAAGTTGCTTAGTTAACTGCCAGACAAATAGTATGGGTGAAAAGACTCCTGGTGCCACACGAGTTCAAGGGATAAAGAACTGTAAGACCTCACTGTGGAAGCATTTCAAGAGAAGAGCTAGGAGTTGGGGGTAGATAGGAACGCAGGGGTGGAAAGAAGCAGAGGACCACCTACATTTTTAAAGTAGGCTCCACACCCAGCTTGGAGCACAACCGCGGGGCTTGAATTCACGATCCCGCGGTCCAGACCTGAGCTGAGATCAAGAGTCTGACGCTTAACCGACTGAGCCACCCAGGTGTCCCAGAGAGGAACTTCTAGACACAAAGAACCGCAAGACAAAGGCAAACATGCCACATCCCTTTCCTTTTTGCTTCACCAACCTTGTGACTCCCCACAACCAGGGATCAGCCACCTCTGGCTTTCTCCGCTCTTACTGCTAATCAACACCATAAACTTCTATTTTTCAATCTGTTTCTAAAGCTCTTTGACAATCTTTTCACTTATTCTAGGTTAAAGAGGATCTTCTAGTATTCCAATACTGGCTATTTGCAACTCTCCCTCATCTCCTGTAGCTCCTTTTGTTACTTATATCTCTTCCCTTTAGCATGATAGAGGAAACAGAAGCCTGTCCCTATATTAACAAGTACTTGCACAGTAGCGCTAGCTAGAATTTCTGAATTCTTACTATGTGCATAATAAACATTTTCAAACCAACAAAAGAGGTAGACACGGCTAGCTTCAAGGTTAAGGCATTTGCCCAAGGTCATACAGCCTGTAAAGAGCTGCAGAGAGAGCTATGTCCATCTCTAATTCCTCACAGCCTCTGAGGAATATTGTTTCCACGTTTAGGAACTGGACTATATCCATTATTCCCTCTCTTGTTATTTTCAACCTCTCTCTTCACTTGCTTCTTCCCCTCAAGTTACAAACACGCTGAAGACTCTCACATTAAAAACAACTGTCCTTGGGGCGCCTGGGTGGCGCAGTCGGTTAAGCGTCCGACTTCAGCCAGGTCACGATCTCGCGGTCCGTGAGTTCGAGCCCCGTGTCAGGCTCTGGGCTGATGGCTCGGAGCCTGGAGCCTGTTTCCGATTCTGTGTCTCCCTCTCTCTCTGCCCCTCCCCCGTTCATGCTCTGTCTCTCTCTGTCCCAAAAATAAATAAAAAACGTTGAAAAAAAAAATTAAAAAAAAAAACAAAAAACAACAACTGTCCTTCAACCCTGTTTTAATCTATGGCCCTTACATTATTCCTTTACAGCCAATCTTCTCAAAAGTGACACTTACCCCCACACCTTCACCAGCCTTGCTCTCCTCCACTGGCCCTCTAAAACAGCTCTCAGTGAAGTCAAAGTGACATTTTAATTGTTCAGTAGCATTTTCAGTCCTTATCACATGTGAGTCTCAGTGGCAACTAACACCAACTACTTCAGCATTCTTCAATTCCCTTTCTGCCCTTTGGGGTGACACTACTCTCTCTTACTTATGTAAAGTTAGACTTGGGAAGAGGAGCCCATAAAAGGCACAGAAAAGGACAGTCTTTGCCCGGACCTCAAAATGTTAATAATATTCAGTGGGGTTGCATATTCTACCTTCTTTTCAATTTACATGTAGTCTTTGAGTAGTATCATTTACACCCATGGTTTTAATTGAGAAATATGCTAATTATTCCAAAATCTGTTATCTCTACTCAAGGTCCTTATATTCAACTGCCACTGGACTTCTAAACCAGGGAAGTCCCTCAGACAACTTAATGTCAGTATGTCCAAAATAAAAGTTACCATTTTCATTTCTATAAGACCTGTTCTTCTTCCTTTGGTATTTCCTAGACTACTGAATGGAATGAATACTATTTACCCAAGCCAGAGAAGTGTGGACATTATCTTCTAGATCTCATCTCTTTCACTTCTTTCTACTACTCTACAGAACAGTAGTTAAACATAAGCAAGAAAGCCCAGGTTTTACCCCATTTCAATCATTTATCAGCAATGTGATCTTGGGTAAGTTTCTTAACCTCTTCAAATAGAATTTTCTCAACAGTAAAATAAGGATTAAAAATAGTACTTAATCCATGAGTGTTTATGAGGACAGACTAAGAAAATTTATGTAGGGGAGCCTGGGTAGCTCAGTCGGTTAAGCATCCGATTCTTTGTTTCAGCGCACGTCATAATCTTATGGTTCTGTGAGTTCGAGCCCTGCGTCAGGCCCTGCACTGACAGTGTGGAGCCAGCTTGGGATTCTCTGTTTCTCTCTCTCTCTCTGCCCCTCCCCACTCACGCTAGCTCTGTCTCTCTCAAAATAAACAAACTTAAAAAAAAAAAAAAAAGAAAATTTATGTAAAGCACTCAGTATAGTACTTGGCATATAGTAAGCATTCATAAACAGTAGCCATTTTTGATACCATTCCTAACAATCTTGCCTTCTAAATCTCTCGTGAACTCAAAATACTCTTCCAAAATACAGAGCTGAGCACTTCCTCTCCCACTCAAAAGTTTTCCAGACTCCCTACTACCAGCAACCACAGAAACCTTAAAGACTTGACAATGCTTGGGGCGCCTGGGTGGCGCAG